>NC_081824.1:151106613-151409644 GCF_030867095.1 Alligator mississippiensis
GCAATCACATCAGCTAATTCCCTCAACACTCTTCCCAGTGCATCACATCCATGGACCCCATGGACAGCCATGTCCAGCTTTTCTAAATAGTCTCTAACCTGTTCTTTCACCACTGTTGGCTGCTCACCTTCTTCCCAAATTGTGCTGCCCGGTGCAGTAGTCTGAGAGCTGATCCTTCCTGTGAAGACTGAGGTAAGAAAGTCAATAAACACTTCAGCCTTGTCCACACCATCTGTCACTAGGTTGACGCTCTCATTCAGTAAGAAACCCACACTTTCCTTGATCTTCCTTTTGCTGCTGATATACTTGTAAGAACCCTTCTTGTTACCCTTCATGCTCCTTGCTAGCTCAACTCTGCGCTTTGGCCTTTCTGATCTCATCCCTGCATGCCTGAGCAATGCTTTTATACTCCTTCCTAATCATTTGTCCAAGTTTCCACTTTTGTAAGCTTCCTTTTTGTGTTTTAGCTCATTAAAGAGTTCCCTAGTAAGCCAAGCTGGTCTTCTGCCATACTTGCTACTCTTCCTGCACGTCAGGATGTTTCGTTCCTGCACCCTCAGGAAGGTTTCTTTAAAATACAACCAGCTATCCTGGACATCTTTCCCTCTCTGACTGGCCTCCCTGGTGATACTGCCCATCAGTTCCCTGATCAACTCAAAGTCTGTTTTTCTGAAGTCCAGGGTCCTTACTCTGCTGATCTCCATCCTTCCATTCCTCAGGATCCTGAATTCAATCATATCATGGTTGCTACTGCCCATCCACTTTTACAATTTCCACGAAGTCTTCTCTATTTATGAAGTCTTCTCCTCCCTCACTTAGTAAGTGGTTCTTTTTATGCAACATGCCTTTGGGAGGCTGAAGAGGAAGATGGCAGGGAGACTATGGGAGAGTGATCAACTCTCGCCCTGTAAGGTTTTCTTAATTCCCCAAGGATAACTGCTGATTTCCTACCTTCTTTTCAACTCCTTCAGGTGCTTCTGTGGTTCATTCCACCTCCTAGGTTATTAAGGCATTGTCCATAAGCTCCCAAATACCACTTAAGTTGATATTCTGATATGCCTGAAATCCAATGATGAAGGCAAACATGAAGATAAGAGAGGTGTTGCAGCAGGTCATCCAGAACAATCTGTTCTGGAAGGTCAAATAATGACAACAGATAGAGTCTGATAACAACAGGCTTGATACTTCCTATTTCAAAGCTCTCAATGTGCACATTTTAAGATCTATAAGACTTGATAAGCCTATTGGAGTATGTGGATGGATGGATTTGGCATGAGGGAGATGGTCTGAGGGGAAGGAATACCATTTCAGCCATCTGAAAACAGACTTGTCTCCAAACTGGAAGGAACTGGCACTCCAGAGGGGGTAAAGACAATTGGAGCTAGGACAAAGAGAAGTGCCAGGATTATAAAATAGTTAAGGAGTACTTTTCAGTCATGAAATAGCAGAAAGAGAAGTGCTGCTTCAGTAGGAGGTCAAATGGGAAAGGTTAGGGATCTGGGCTGGTAGGGTTGAACCACAATAGACAGTAAACTAGTTCCTTCAGTCCCACCAGCAGAGGGTCAGTGTGGCAGAATCTGCATAATAGGAGGCCCTACCTTTGTGAAATTTATGAAAAGATCAAGTGAATATCTTGCCAAACATGAGTCTCTGATACATTGCTTTAAGGGTATGAAGAGCCTATGGCCTATGGTCAGTCACATTATTTCCCATGCTTTGGAATATCTAGCTACTGCTGGAAGCAGACTGTGCTCTGCAAGAAGTAGCAAGAGAGTTGATTCGATGTTTGGGTCTGTAACCCACTCTAGGGTAGCCAAAAGTTAGCATTTGGTACTAACCAATTAGAAAAGAGTGGAAACTTCACACCCCAAACATAAATTATATCAGTTGGTTTCCTACTTCAAATTTGTTTCATGACTCAATAATTTAGAAAAAAAAATGCATTGCAAAAATATTTCTCATTTTTTTTAGCATTGTATTACCCATGCACACTAACAAACTGATTGGAACCAAAATTTGTTCTTTACTGAAAATTGCTATCTCCTTCATCACATGGTTTGCTATTTTAGCATTGCTAGAATAGAATTTAAGGTTGTTTGGGTATTTTTTTAATGGACCTGGGGCTAGTCTCTGATGCCTTTCATCAAAATGAATGACTGCTGGCTTATTGAAGAATGGAAAGGATGATCTTAAGAGGATGATCAATTTATGCTTGATCATGATTTTATTCAGACTGGTGTTAATCAGGAAGAAGTCCATCATACTCAGAGTTACACCAGCTTTCAACCAGTGCAACGAAAAAAAAGACGGCATCCTTGTTTCCAATGGGAGCTGCTCTGTAAGTGTGAGTCTGGTTACATTTTGTGGATGTCATTAGGCCAATCACAGTAAGGGCTACCATTCTCAAAATTTTTTTTTTACTTGTTAGCCTCCAGCAAAAAAGTGGGTTAAGATCTCCTTCCTTTCCCCCCTTGAATTTCAGTAGAACCATTACTGCCACTTTTTATATATTCTTTCTAATTTTTACTTTAAAATGTATTGAATGTGCTGGTGAAAATACATCCTATTTTGGAGAAAACAGTCTGACAAGATTACACGCTGACATTCACCATGTAAAGATGTAAACTTTTTGAGTGGAAAAATGAATATGGTGTATGCACACAAAACAGGACATTCTACAGAAATGAGGAGTTATTTTACTATGGAAAGCAAAGTGGTAAATGTAGAAAATTATGATGGATTAGTAAATCTAATAAACAGTGAACAATGTTACGACTCACCCTGTTCTCACACAGGGGTTATCTCATTACTTTAACTAGAGTTAATCTTGATTAGCAGCGGTGTAAATGGATTCTGAATTCAACCTTTTGTGTCAATGCAATCACAATCTGTAGAAATCACTAGTCACCTGCTCAGAACTTGTACTTATGGGCAAATGAGACAGATTTAGGAAGTTAGGAATATACACTAAAATATTTTTTAACTGAGCACAGAATTGGAGACAATTTTAAAGAGCTTGTGAAATATATAACATTAACGAGCTGGTTCTCCATTGGTTTGCATCTTTATCAAATCATTTTTTTACCAGCATTTCATGGATATAAGCACTTCCAAATAAGACTTCTCTAACATAGGTGGTATTTTTTACATTCTCTCTTTGTGCTTGTTTTGTACTGACAGGGCAAAGTCCTGTTGGCTGGTTGTGCTACATACTCCTTGGTAATGATGCCATGAGATGCTGCTACACGTGAAATAAAACATTTCCTGCCTCAAAACAGGGAACATTTCTTACATAGCAGGAAGAGCTCAGTTCATCTATCTGTATCCTGCACCGACTCAATCCTGCAATAAAACATAAAATGGCAGGTGGGTGCTGCAAACCCCATTTAAAAGATTATTAAATCTAAATGAATTTTATTTTGTATTTAAGTATGTGAACCTGAAACTGCAACATGGAGCTACTGAATGCAAACTGATGAATAAAACCAGAGCAGGATGTCACAAACAATCATGTTTACTGTCTAATCTTTCAGAAGATGAGTAGACATTTTCTCTCTCAAAGGGCTTAAGTGGTACAATGGTTTATTCTACTTGCCCTTTGCTTTCAAAAGTAGAGACAGATTCGGCATAATATTGCAAGTAACAGCTGTTTCATGTTCATAATTGATTTTGAGTGGTCATTTATCAGCATTTAAATCACCAGAAATTCAGCAACATTGGAAGACACTCCTAGGGAAATTCCTGGACTGGATGAGTAGGAATGTTGCTGACCTGGACTAAATTAGATTGCAATCAGATTTTTATTCCTCCTGCAAAAGCACAGAAACTAGTGTAAAAGAACAGAACAAAAAATCATCCAGCAAACAAACACAAACCCTGACCTTGGTATCCTAGGCAGCAGAAGTTGGAGCAGCTTTTTACTACTATTTATGACAGCTGTTTATAAGGTCATCCAATCCCAAGTTAGCTTGGCACATGTAGGTGGATAGGAAAACAGTGTTAGATCCACAAAAGATTAATGTGGAGAGTTTCCTGCCCAATTTGTTCTCTTAACTCTCTACCCCAAGTAGCTGATACAGAGATTACTGACACTGCCGAATGCCCTTACAAGTTGCCCTCTAATTTTGCTGATATTAGAATATTTTCACACATGGTAAGTAGGAAAGCAGCTAATAAGTCAGTTTCCATTATGCAGCCCATGTTTTGTAAGCAATCGGGAGACAAGATGGCTGGAGAGAAGGGACAGAATGTACTAAATACAGGAAAGTATAACTCAGACTTTGCCAGCTCAGCCTTCTGGAAATGTCTTGGCCTAAAGTTAGGCACTTAAATAGCTGACTAATAAGGAATTAATAATACATAACATTGGGTACTCAGTTTGAAAACATTGGCCTTACTTGTGAAAAAGGCCACACATTCAGATTTAGCATGTAGATTAGCACATATTAGTATTATGCTGCTTATCTTTACAGCTTTCATTCCTGTAAGTGTTTATCTGATATCAGCTTTTTTTGCATATAGCTAGTAATGATAGAAAGATAATCAGTTAATCTCACAGAAAATAGCTCAGTAATATACATTCCTGATTTATTAACATTTCATCATCTGTGCACAGACTGAATCATTCCAATTCAAAATTGTGCTGAGGAACAACTGAGGTTAATCTGGGGGTTACAGTAGACAATGAGCTGAATACCAACCAGCCAACCGTGTGCCCTTGCTGCAAAAAGGGCTAACTGCCTAATTGGCTGCATCAGTCGGAGCATTGCCAGCAGATCAAGGGAAGTGATTCTTCCCTTCTATTAGGCACCGGTGAGGCCACATCTGGAGTACTGTGTCCAGTTTTGGGCCTCCCACTACAGAAAGGATGTGGACAAATTGGAGAGAGTCCAGCAGAGGGCAATGAAAATGGTTAGTGGGCTGGGGCACATGACCAGAGCTGGCCTTAGGGGTGGGAGGCATGGGCGATTACTGCCCAGGGTGCCGTGGCTGGGCAGGTACCATACATATACACCACACATGCCAGTGAGAAGCCATCAGGAGACTTTGCTGGCAACTAATCCCAATGGGCCCTGGCCATTCCCAGACACAATTGGAGCTAGCCGGCTGGGGCAGTAGGATAAAAAGTCCCCAGGCAGCAGCAGTGGTGGGTGCTGCCAGGGAGCATGATCCATAGATTCATAGATTCTAGGGTCAGAAGGGACCTCAGTGGGCCTTCTAATCCAACCCCCTGCCCATGACAGGCAGGAAAAGGGTCACCAAACCTGGGATCATGTGATCCCAGCCAGGTACCTGTCCAGTCTCTTCATGAAGACCCTCAAGGATGGGGCAAGCACTACCACTTGGAAGTCCATTCCAGATCCTGGTAACCCTGACCGTGAAGAACTTTTTCCTAGTGTCCAGTCTAAACCTACTCTCCAACAGCTTATGGCCATTGTTCCTAGTTGTTCCAGGGGGTGCTGTGGTGAACAGATCATCACCTGCTTTATACTGCTCTCCCCTTATGAATTTGTACGCTGCCACAAGGTCCCCTCTCAGCCTTCTCTTGGAGAAGCTGAAGAGGTTAAGGTCCCTTAGCCTTTCCTCGTAGGGCCTTCCCTGCAGGCCTCCGATCAGATGAGTGGTTCTTCTTTGGACCCACTCCAGGTTGTTCGCATCCCACTTGAACTGTGGCATCCAGAACTGGACACAGTACTCCAGCTGTGGCCTGATCAGTGCTACGTAGAGAGGGAGTATCACCTCCATAGACATGTTTGTGAAGTACCTATGGTTGCACGACAAGGTGCAAGGCTTTGCTGACCACTTCATCACATTGACGACTCATGTTCATCCTGGAGTCAACAGTGACTCCAAGATCTCTTTCTGCCTCAAGGTTACTGAGAAGGTCATCCCCTAGCCTATAGGTATGATGGCAGTTTTTTCTCCCTTGATGTAGCACCTTGCACTTGTCCTTATTGAATTGCATCCTGTTGCTCTCTGCTCACTTCCCCAGACTGTTGAGGTCAGCCTCGATCTGGTTCCTCCTCTTCACAGTGTTAGCTTCACCCCATATTTTTGTGTCATCCATGAATTTAGACAAGGTGCTTCTCACCCCGTTGTCCAGATCACTGATGAAGATGTTGAACAGCACCAGCCCCAGATCTGAGCCCTGAGGGACTCCACTGCACATCTCTTTCCCAGTTGACACTGACCCATCCACCACCACCCTCTGAGTGCAACCCCTGAGCCAGTTTGCTACCCAGTCTACTGTATAATCATCCAAGGCAAATCTCCTCAGTTTATTTATAAGGATGGTATGGAATACCATGTCATAGGCCTTCTTGAAGTCCAGATATATAACATCCACCTCGACTCCTGCATCTAAACAATTGGTGGCCTTGTCGTAAAAAGAAACTAGGTTAGTCAGGCAGGACCTGCCTGCTATAAACTCATGTTGGTTACCCTCCACATCACATTAGTCAGCGGGCTCCCACAAATATTTCCCTTGATAATTTTTTCAAGGGTTTTCCCTGGGATAGAGGTATGGCTGACTGGTCTATAGTTCCCTGGATCCTCCTTCCTCCCCTTCTTAAAGATTGGGACCACATTGGCCCTCTTCCAATCCGCTGGGACCTGACCCGAGCACCATGAGTGCTGATATATCCTTGCTAGTGGTTCAGCTATGACACTCACTAATTCCTTCATTACCTGTGGGTGGAGTCCTTCCAGTCCCGCTGATTTGAACACATCCAGTCCCTCCAAGTGTTCTTTTACCATTTCGACGCTGACCATTGGTCGGTTGATGTTCCCCTTGTTGGTGTCTGTGATACATATTGAGGGTTCATCTAGATTTCTATTATAGGCAGCGAGGAAGGCACCAAGGGCCAGGACAAGATGGCACTGCCCAGTGAGAAGGCAGCATGACTGGGAGGCCCCAGCTTGCACGCCAAGGGCTTGGCCATCATTGACCTCCTGGGGCTGGAGGTTGAGCCGCTGTGCCCCTCTGAACCACCACTGTCACTGCCAAGGGTGAGCGCAAGGGCATGGGTGTCTGAGCAGCAGTGCCCTGCTGCTAGAGCTGAGCTTCTGGTGTGGGTGGCCCTGTCTTTCCTGCCACCCCATGCCAAGCCTCTGCCACTCGTCAGCCCTGCAGCCTGGCACCAACCTAGCATCTTGGGTGAGCTGATACGCGCTGCTCCATGATGGCCCATGGGGTTCCCTGCCACCCATAGCTTCTGGGGCACATGTGACACTCAGGCATGCACCCCCCACACCCACAAACCTCATCCCCCCCACACACATCCCTGCCTCCTCACCCCCTCTCGCACACACCCCACGTAGACATCCCACACACAGAGCACTAGTGACTTGGGGTGGTGCTGAGGGGGGCAACAGAGAGTGCCAAAACACAAGTTAGCCCAAGGCACCATTTTCTCTAAGGCTGACTCTACATACGAGTTCTGAGGACAGACTGAAGGAACTGGGCTTTACAGGTACTCCTCACTTAACGACCTACCTGTTTAACAACCACGCGGACTTACGACCAGCTCTCCGAGCAGTCGGTATTGTACGAAACGTATTGTGGAAACGGCAGCGCGGCGTCTCAAGCCAAGGCACGCAGTATCAAGGGGTGGCTCCTCGCTTATCGACCAATTCGCTTAACGACCTAGTCGCAGGAATGGAACTCGGTCGTTCAGTGAGGAGTGCCTGTATTTAGCCTGGAGAAGAGAAGACTGAGAGGTGATTTAATAGTAGCCTTCAACTACTTGAACAGGGGTTCAAAGGAGGATGGAGCTGGACTGTTCTCAGTGGTGGCAGATGGCAGAACAAGAAGCAATGGTCTCAAGTTGCAGTATGGGAAGTTGAGGTTAGATGTTAGGAAGAATTTTCATACTAGGAGGGCAGTAAAACACTGGAACAGGTTCCCCAGAGAGGTTGTGGACTCTCCATCCTTGGAGGTTTTTAAGCCTCAGCTAGAAAAGCCTCAACTGGGTTTATGTAGTTCAGATGGTCCTGCTTTGAGCAGAGGGTTGGAATAGATGACCTCCTGAGGTGCCTTTCAGCCCTAATTTTATGTGATTCATAGAAGCATAGAAAATCATAAATCAGTTTCATGTGATCCAAATTACAACATCTAGAGAACAACAGAAAACATTTGTTGCAAAAAGCCCTATCCCCGCTTTATTTGCTCTGCAAGATAGAATATTGTGCTGTGTAATATCTCTGGTATGACCCTGTCCTCATGCTGCACCCATGCAATGACAATAGGTGCTTTATGGACAGTCCCTTAATGTTTTACCTACTCCTTTTAAAATCCATCTCCATATGGAACATAACTGAACAAAACCAATTGTGGAACATGGGTCACAGGAAGGTCTGTTCTCATTTCAGAAACATTTCTATCCTTGTAGAAATGACTGTTTCTTATTTGCAAGCAATACTATTCTTCATATAACATATGACAAAATACATGATAATAAGTAAGGGAAGAGTCAAAACCTTGATTCAGAATTAATTGGTCTGTACATTTTTTTCAGACTTGGACTCTAGGGACAGAAGTTGCACATAAACCAGTTTAAGTGATCAGAAACTGGTTTAAACCTGTAACAGAAGTTCAGTGCACATAAACCAGTTTCAAAGTGGCTGAAACTGGTTTAGGATAAACCTGGTTGAATCAAGCATGGCTGGTGAACTCAGACTGGTGGGGCAGTGGAGCGTCCCATGGGAGCGGGGGCGTGCGGTTTGCAGCTGGCCAAGGGATGGGGGGGAAGGGGGAGGAGTTTGCAGCCAGGGGGAGTCTGCAACCCACCCCGCCATTCCCAGCTGGCTGCAACCTCCCCCTCACCCCGCACCAGTTGGCTGCAAACCCCACTGCCGCTCTTGTGGGGTGCTCCACCATCTCACTAGTCTGAATTTACCAGCCACGCCTGGGTTGAATGTAGTACAAACCAGTTTATGAAACTTCTGTCCCAAACCCCTTCCTGGTTCAAGTTAATCAGTCCCCCAGCATCACAGCATGCTTTGCAGCTCTGGGCTGGGCTGGGCTGGGCTGGGCTGTCTGCTCCAGAGAACAGGGTTTTCCCTGCTGCTCCACTCCCTAGCCAGAGCAGTGAGGGCTGGATCTGCCTGCAGGGGGAGAGCAGCCCCTGCCAGACTTTTCCCTGCTGGGCGGAGGAAACAGGGCCATGGGACAGGGCTTGGGGGGCAACAGCCTGAAAGGGACTGCCCCCCACCCCCCCCGCCCCAAACAAACCCTGGCTGGAGTCTGGGGTCTTGGAGAGGCTTTAATCCAAACTTACCCTGCTCAGTGTGCTGCTTGAGCAGGGTGCAGGGCACAGGCAGGCAACAGTCTGAGAGGGACTGCTTGGGCTGGTATGACCAAAGAAAGCAGAGAACTACATTTATATTATAAAACCACAGGAGACCAGCAGACCTCACCCCCTCCCACCTCTGGCAGAGACTGAGGCAGGCAAGCAGTTGATAAGGGAAGAAGGAAAGGGTGTAATTCCCCTCAACTCCCCCAGGCTATGGGGGAGGGGGAAGAGACTGGGGAGCTGGGGTTGGAGGGACTGGTCCCCTGCCACCTGTGAGCACAGGGCCATGCACTGTAGGACCAGACTGAGAGTTGGGAAGTGTTGAGAAAGGCATAGGCAACAGAAAGGGTGGAAGGGCTAACAGGGCTCAGCCCCCCCTCTGCCCCCCCAAAATGCCAGGGCAGCCCAGCTGCAGGCTGCTGGAGCAGGGGGAAGGAGTACATCTGGATCACAGCTGGCCCAGCATGCTGGTAAGCTTCTTTTGACTGCCTGGTCTTGGGGGATGCAGATCAAGACTCCACAATGCAGGAGGGAGTGGAGTAGGGGCAGGGGCAAATTATTCACCCCTGCTCCACTCCCTGCTGCACTGTGGGGTTTGCCCCATGACCCAGCCTGGCTGGGGCCCCATTCACAGGTCATGGGCCAATGGGAGCCTGGTGACTCATCCAAGGTGTGGGTGGGCAGTTCCCACTGCTGCGTCGGAGCCAGGGAAGGGGACACATTCCCCTCCCCCTGGCTCTCCTACACCACACCCCTGGATGAGCCACTGGGCTCAGATTGTCCCACAACCGGCCCAGTGGGGGCCCCATTCATGGTGAATGCAGCCCCAGCTGTGTCGTGGAACAATTGAAGCCTGGTGGCTTCTCCAGAGCCATGGCACAGGGTAGCCAAGGTGGGGTGGGGGGTGGCCGTGGCTCCCAATCTTTGCACAGGGTAAGGGCAGGCTATAGTTGCATTCTGCCTGCTCCCCACCTCCACGCCTAGCTGTAGCCTTTGAAAGTGGTGCCATGTGCCTCACTGCCCAGCCCACTCAGTGGCAGGATGCACATGGTGCCACACCACTTTTAAAGGCTGCAGTGAGTCATGGAGGCGGGGAACAGGCAGAGTGCAGCTGCAGCCCACCCACAGTGCCGTGGCTCTGGAGGAGCCACTGGACTCTTCCTGAGGCAGGGTGGGTATGTGTATGCATGCACACACGCACTCAGCCCCCACCCCCCCACCCCAATTTTTTTTCTCCCTCTGCCTATGGGCAAAGTCCTGCCACAATCATCAAATATATGTGCTGGAAATGGAGTGAAGAGAACAGGAGAGGAACTGCTTGGGCTGGTGTGGCCAAAGAAAGCAGAGAACTACATTTACACTATAAAGCAGAACCTGTTAAAGGTGGGAAACTGGAATACCTAAGAGACAAAAGACACTGAATAAATGAGAGTCCTGCCAAGGGTCCTATACGTGATGAGCATACTAACAACATCAAGGCACCCAAGGGCGAGAAGGGGGTGCAAGTGCACCTGTAAAAAACCCAAGTAGAGATGCAGCCTGTGGGATCTCCACACCAACACCTAAAACCCACACAGGAGCTCCAGTTGCATAGCTGGTTGTAATTGCAGCCCCAAATGCAGCAGAGCCATGTCAAGGTTATGAGGTCAAGCCTCACCTAGAGCACATCTCCTTTGCTTCTTGGGCAGGGGGCTGGACCTGATGATCTTGGAAGGTCCCTTCTAGCTTTAACCTGTATGAATTCTATAAAACCACGTCCTGATTCCCCAAGAAGGACATTCTGAATACTTGGCTATATGTAAACACTTTACCCTCAGGATTACATAAGGCTTTCTCTTGTTTTATTACATTCTATTTTAAGTTAAACTAAGCTGTGTGCGCTCTACTGGGCTGTATTTTAGCTTCAGTGAATATTTTTGGTTGTTCTTTGTTGTGTGATTGAGGTCCCAAATTTCTGTGTGCAATACATGCCCACTTCAGAGAAAGATTCAAGATTTCTTGTTCAAGCTTTTATGAATTCAATGCTACTCCCTCCTCAGCCTGGCAGCCTTAAGTGGGGAGCAGGGAGAGAGGGAAGGGGGCACAAGCCTGGCAGACATTATACATCCTCCTCACCCCAGGCAGACCTGGGCTGGAGTCTACTGTGGGCCAGAGAGGAGATTTAAACTCCCACCCTCCAGCATGCTAGCCCAGGGTAGGGGCTTGGCCATGTCCCCTCCACTGGAGCAAGGAGAGGGAAAAAGCCTTGAAAGCCTTGGAGTTTCAGTCCCTTTCCTTTGACAGTGGCTGGCAGGCTGGAAGACATGCTCTGGCGCCCCCCAGCTTCTGACCTGAGCCACTGCAGGCATATGGCTGCATTTCCTGAATCAAAAGTGAATGTCTGTTCTCACTTGCTTCTTGGTTTAATCTCTGCATTTCAGACTAACCTGCAAAGACTGCATCGATTCAACCTTGGGCTTTTTGACTGTCTGTATTTAGCCTTAGTCAGTGATTTCCAAAGGGTGTGCTTCAAAAATGATACTTTATCAGTACAGGATCCAGGCCACAGAGCTCCCCACAAGTCCAGAATTTCCAGTCCCCGAGAGCTAGGATCAGGTCCTGACTACACCGGGATTAGAATCAGGGGCTGGATCCAACCTGTAGACAAACCCTCCACTGTTCATCTAGCATGCAGAGCTGACAATTTTCATCCAGAAAAAAATGTGGCCCAGGTATCAAAAATTTGGGATACATTGCTCTAAGTATTTGGAGTCATTGTTTATACATATGTTTGCAAATATGTTATGCATGTGTGGAGGTGTGGGTGTGTATAAAAACAGTAGATAAATACATAAAATATTCAAAACTTGCACTGTAAATACAATATACTCCTTTGGGCTAAGTGAGTTAGTCAAATTTCAGGGACATTCAAGGTTACTTCTATGTGAATAAGAAGTCACTTGTGTATCAATTATAGTCTGGGTATAATCTTGTTTATTTAAAAGAAATATGTGTGTTGTTGCTTCCAGGGACTGGTTAGGTCCTACTACAGTGTGTTTCGAATAAGCACACAGCAGCTATTCAGTGAGTACAAATTTAACATAGCCTTTATACATACTATCAGCCATGCTAATAACCTGGCTGATGGAAGGAATAGTGCACAGTTAAAAAACACAAATCCAAAGGGCATGTCTGTTGTACCCTTTTTATACATTAGAAGTGCTTATATCAAGCCCACATCATTGCCCATACATGATCTATCATGTTGGATGTCACGCACCCTAAATTTAATGCATTTATTTAAATTCCTCTATATCTTCCCAGATATGCACCATATTTTGGTTGTACCATCCTATATGCTTTTCTTATCTACAATTGCAGCTCATACCTCATACTGATTCTGTCGATCTCAGGATGTTCTTTACCAGATGCCAAATGTTCTGATGCACTCTGCTGCTTTCCACAGAACTGTAGACTTGCAGATTTTAACTCTTACTGCTTTTGGCCTGTTTTACATCCTACGATACACAAACTCCTATTTCGCTGAACAGAGAAGAAATAAACAGTAGGCAGCTTCCTTGTTTGGAAATCTGTCTACCACTTCAGTGAGCTCTGTATTCAAAAAAACCTATATCTCTTGGTTTCCCTTCAAGGTCACACTCACCTCCTTCTCTTGGCTAGCTACTTCTTTCATACAAAGGCTGTAAACAAATTATTTAGCCATATCCTTTCATCTAGAGAAACCCACCCAATTTAGCTTGGATCTGGCTTGTGGCCTAGTGCCTTGGGTGGTAGCTCTATAACTGCAGCTCTTTTTTCTTCATGAAGGACCTGATTTGTCTTTCTATTGAGCCTTGTACAACTTCTGGATGTAATGATCCTTGTGACTGCATCTACAACTCCCTTGCTGGAAGCCATCAACTTGTCTCAGCATAACATACAATAAAAAACAGGAATTGTGAATAACAAAAAAATAAAAATTGGCAGGCAAACCAGAAAGTTAAATTGAGACATTTGCAGCAATTAAACACTACTTTAAAATGTCAGTTAGTGAGATTTGTTGAATCTATTATACACAAAACAAAAAAAGACCTTTACTTATTCCTTACATGACAGAACTAGAAAAATAAGTATACTTATTTTGCAAAATGGCTGTGTATACTATACTAGCTTAAAGAGAATGCTGTGATGGTCAACAAGCCAGACTGACCTTATTTTACTTTTGTTTACAAAATATTTATTATTTAAATATATTTGCTCTTTTTGAGATTAATACCTCAATTATTTTTTCTAAACATAGGCTATTTCCTGCCACCATTACTCACATGGAGTAAAACCGTGGTCTATAAATAGTTCAAGTACCAATGAATTCATTCACTGACACAGATAATATTCTGCCTCTAAAGTGGTCACTGCTCTTAAGAGAGAGGTAGTGGTTAAAACGGATCAGCAATTTTGATTAATTTTTCCCCCCAGTGGAAAATTACATAGCTACAAAAATTGTACTTTCCTGTGTGAAAAAAATCAGTTGTGTCAACTTTTTTCTCAATCTTCCTTCTGAAAAGCAAAATTAAATGACTTTTTTTTTCTTTCCTTTTTTTGAGGTCAGATTGACCCAAACAGATATATGAGTTTGTCAAGCCAAATTTGTTCTGGGTCTGTTCAACATTAAACCTGTGTCCACATGAGCTACTCTGCTGCAGCACCACCCCCTTTACAGAACAAGCTTACCAAGTAGATAGTATTTTTCAAAATGTACCACAGCTTCCTCTTTAGTTGAACTGCATTATGGCAATTCAGTGGCTGTGTGTAACATGCTTAGTGCTGGACCAGCAAGATCTCCTCTTGTGGCTGCTACCCGGACTTTACCTTGTTATCCTTCTCTGGCCTCTCAGGGTTGGCCTACTCTATTACATCTTCTGCCATGCCTTGATATTATGATTTCACAGGGGGGGCTGCCCCTAGGGCTAAGAACAGACATTCAAAAAGCCTAAGCCTGAATTGATTCAGTCTTTGAAGGTTAGTCTAACCTGGCTAGGCTAAATTAGTTTGCAACTGCACAGACATCCCAGACATGCAGGCACATGCCAGCAGTGGCTCAGGCTAGAAACCTGGGGGGGGGGGGGTGCACTAGAGCAGCCCTCCCTTCCCTTCCACAGGGCTTAGCTGAGAGGGGTGTGGCCAGGCCCCAGCAGGACACTGTGATTAGGGACTCCCCCCCATTATAACAGAGCATTTATCAGCCCTGTTATCAGCATTTAACACCCCATAAGAAAGCAAAGCCTTGCTCTCAAGCTCTTCTTAAACCATTTTTTCCAAGGAAGGAATGTAGGGACATTACCAGCTGAGCTGTTGATCAACTCCAGAATGCCCTAAGGCAGATAGGACAGTGTCCGCTTACACAGCATTGGTTAGCATACCACACGCTGGCTACAGTCTGTGCTGTGGGAGAGAGGAGGAAGGGATCTCTGCTTAAGCAGTGAGTGATGATTGCAGGGGAGGGGAGCACAGGGAAGCCAGTAGACCCTGCTGTGCCTGCAAGTCTCTGTCAGAGCTCCAGCCAGGGAGCAGAGGGGAGGGGTCATCTCTGCTGTGGAGCAGAGAGCCCTGCCAAACCCAGAGAGCATGCTGGGAGAATCTGATTTAACTTAAACAAGAAAGGGGTCTGGGACAGACATTGCATAAACTAATTTGACTCAAATCAGTTAAGTCTGACACTACATTCAACCAGGTTCATCACAAGCTGGTTTCAGCCATTTTCAAACTGGTTTATGTGCACTGAACATCTGTTCTGTTACAGAAACCAGTTTCTGATCACTTAAACAGGTTCATATATAATGTCTGTCCCTAGCCTAGAAGGCAGAATTGAGTTTTGGGATGGTAGGTCCTTGTCTGGACTGAGGCCTTTCTGCCCTTGGCTCACCTTACTGTAATTGGGTTTTTCCATCTGAGGTCTACTGTACCAGGACCCAGACTCCTGAGACCCAGATTGCCCTTTGTGGGCTCTGGGCTTGCCCCCCCCGCCAGCCTTTGCTGCCAGGTGTTCAGTCCTCCAACAAGCAACAGTGCTCCTTCTGAAGTGTTTGGGCTTCTGCTTTCACGCAGCCCACCGGACTTCAGACCCTAGAAGTGCCCTGTGTTGGATACCCTGCAGCTCCCCTGTGGCTTCCACTCCTCCCCTTACAGCCACAGCTGGTTCTCCAGTTTAAACACAAACTAAAGACCTAAGTGTCTGCTCCCAAAAACAAAAAGTTCCCCTCTGGGGTTAATCTCAACCTGAAGTAGCACTGCCACAAAGGCTTGAGGCACTTATTTGTTGCTGCTTAGGGTGCAGGATTTCCTTTGGCTCGCTTGCAGCCCAGGGGAGCCAACTCTTCCTGGAGCTCTGATGGCTAGACTGCCTTCCCTGGGTCAAGCCCTGGGTTTATGAGTCTCCCCCTGAGTTGCCTGACCCTCTACTTCCACCCCAGGCCTATCAATCACTGCCTGCACCCAGGGCATTTTATTTAAGGTCCCTTCACCATTCTAACTCTGTTCCAGAGCCTGGGGCTGGCCAAGTGATCCTGGGCTCCCCCTCAGTAATGGGGCAGAGGCCCCATTACACTGTGGTGCAACATGGAAGATGCAGCCCACTTAGGGAGACTCTCCCTGAAGAGGAAAATGGGGGCCAGAAGGACTGGCAATACATGTCCCTGGAGGCACTGTTATGTGTCAGATGAGCACACATTGATGTCAGACTAAGTCAAAATGAAGTATTTCAGTGAATGTTTAGGCTTGACAAACCCATATGAAATAGTTCAGTACTGTTGAAACAATTTTCTAAAAATTTTCAGGCTGATTTTTTTAAATTAAAGTTTCCTTTTTACAAAAGAAATAAGTACCTCTACTTATCCTGATTAGTGATAAAAAAAAGTAGTGATATGAGAATTAGAATGCAATTTTGGCAGCAAAATTTGTTCTTTACAGTTACCATTTTAATCAATTTAATCTGTCCCAGATTCGGAAATACTGACATTGACTGTTTCATATTCAGAAGGGCTAGCAACATTTTTTTTTTTTTAATGAAAAAATGTGAAAGTTCACAGCAAAAAAACACTGAAAACTAAAGAAAAGATGTAAAAGGCAGAATGTCTGTGGTGTGTATTTCTAGTAGCTATAATCATAGTTCAGCTCTCCTCAAAATAAATTAAATCCAAGATGAATGCTGCTCTTGCTCAGAGCACAAGTGGTGGTTAGATTATAATATTCCCAGAACTACTTCAGTTTATTACATTTCCAAAACACAAGATTTCTTCTCATGTGAGCAGTTCCCTGAAGGATAGGATTTTATAATGAAAGTGACTGTTAGAGGTTGATGATTTTTATGCTATTTCAACAAATAACATGAATCACGCAGCAGGGTCCCTATTTTGTTTAGTTATTAAACAGTAAAATTTTATTTCTGCCTTTTGAAACAGTGTAAGTGGAACTGTTACTTTAAACTGCTGTTTCAAGAGACCTTAGCATATTACCAGAACTCTCCAACATAATATACAAAAGCGTTACATAAATTTGCTTGGACCTTCTGTCTAAGCGTTAAAAGTATAGTGTATGCTGCATATACTGTTAGAGGTATCAAATATTTATGCAGTTGCATAGCAATGTTGGATTTTCTGTAAATGAGTAGAAAAAGAAATAAAATTTGAGTGAAAGAAAGCACCTTATACAGACTAATTGTACTTTTACAAGTCATAGTTGTTGGAAAACTTGTTGCTTCCTGGAAGTCTTGTTCAAGTTTAAATAATACTGGCCACCTTGCTATTTTTTCCATTACATCAATAAAATGGTGGTTTGAAAGAAAATAAAAATAGCACAGCCCAAATTTATTTTGCACTTCTCTCCTTCCTAGGTATTTTGTAAAGAATTACATTTTTAACTATGGTGGCCAATTTTTACTTCCACCTTCTCCTTGATAGGAAGAATATAGTGCCCTGACCACTTATGAATCCATCTTTCTTAGAGAAAGTCCCTGCTTTTTGCCACAGGATGCAGCACCAGCCTTAACAGTCTTTTGGATTACCCACAGAACACTTCTACACTATCAGTACCTCCAGGAAAGTCATATGAATGGATGGACTGGATGTGTTCTAGTCAGCAGGCCCGGATGAGCTTCATCTGAGAGTACTGAAGAAATTGGCTGGCGTCATAGCAGAACCACTGGCATGGCTGTTTGAGCGCTCGCAGTGTTTAGGTCAGGTCCTGGAGGACTGGAAAAGGGCCAGTGTGGTCCCTATTTTCAAGAAGGGGAGGAAGGAGGATCCGAGTAATTACAGGCCAGTCAGTCTCACCTCCATCCTTGGAAAGGTCTTTGAAAAGAGTATGAAGGATCATATCTGTGGGAGTCCAGCAGGAAAAATAAGGCAGCAGGGAAACCAGCATGGATTTGTAGCAGGTAGGTTATGACTGACCAATATGGTTTCATTTTATGACAGGGTCACAAAATGCTTAGATACAGAAGTAGCGGTGGATGTCATTTTCTTGGATTTCAGCAAAGCCTTTGATACGGTATCTCATCCCATTCTCATAAATAAATTAAGAGGCTGTGACATGGATGTTTACACAGTCTGGTGGGTGGCAAGTTGGCTTAGTGGCCGCACCCAGAGAGTGGTGGTGGACGGGTCGGTGTCAGCCTGGAGAGATGTAGGTAGTGGGGTCCCGCAGGGTTCGGTCCTTGGACTTGTACTCTTCAGTATCTTCATTAGTGACTTGGATGTGGGTGTGAAGTGTACTCTGTCCAAGTTTGCGGACAATACTAAATTGTGGGGTGAAGTGCACACTCCGGAGGATAGGGAATGATTGCAGGCAGACCTGGACAGGTTAGAAAAGTGAGCAGTACACAATAGGATGCAGTACAACAAGGACAAGTTTAGAGTGCTGCACCTAGGGTGCAAAAATATCCAGCACACCTACTGGCTGGGAAGTGACCCTCTCAGCAGCACAGAAGCGGAAAGGGACTCCATAGTCATAGTGGACTCCAAGATGAACATGAGTTGTCAGTGTGATGAAAGCATCAGCAAAGCTAACTACTTTATCATGCATCAGCAGATGCATGACAAATAGAACCAAAGAGGTGATACTTCCCCTCTATGTGGCATTGGTCAAGCTACAGTTGGAGTACTGCACCCAGTTTTGGGTGCTGTACTTCAAGAAGGATGTTGACAGATTTGAGAGGGTCCAGAGGAAGACCACTTGGATGGTTAGGGGCTTACAGGACAAGCCCTGTGAGGAGAGATGGAGGGACCTGGACCTCTTCAGCCTCTGCAAGAGAAGGCTGAGTGGAGATCTTGTGGCCACCTACAAATTCATTAGGGGGACACAGCAAGGGATCGGAGATGCTCTGTTCAACAGGTGTAACAAACTCTTGGGGTAACAAGGAACAATGGTCACAAACTGACAGAGCAGATTTAGGCTAGATATCAGGAAAAACTTCATGGTAAGTGTGGCCAAAATTTGGAATGGGCTTCCAAGGGAGGTGGTGCTTTCCCCTGCCTTCTTTAAGAGAAGGCTAGACAGGCATCTGGCTGGGGACATCTGACCCCAGCACTCTTTCCTGCCTAGGCAGGGGGTCAGACCTGATGATCTGTTGAGGTCCCTTCTGACCCTGGCATCTATGAAAGCAGTTGACAATAAGCTAGCAGTACCTTGTAAGAAGTAACCTCTGGAAGAGGGTTATATAATGGGTCAAATTGATACCATAAGTAGGTGATTCATGGCTTCCGTCCCATTCCAGGTATGGCTGGGACACAAAGAAATTGAGAAATTCTGCTGAATGGCGGGATTTAGCTGGGCAATAACTCATTATTGGAATAAGTGCCTGTCTAGCCAGGTGGTATCTTGTGAATACACTCTATGGCAGTATATAGAGGAGATCCATCTTACATTGATTAATGGGAAGGGCAAGACTTACCCCAAATATAAACTTGTAAAAAAAAACAAACAAACTGACCTTGAACATCACTTGCTTTTAATAAATCTTCAAGCTAATCTACATGGCCATTAAATTGTATTAGATGTTTTTCTTACTGCCCTGCCCAAAATAGGATTTCTTATTGTCTTCATGTGAAGTGTAGCTATACAAATTGCATTTCTTCTTATCAAAAGGTATTTGGTCATGGCATTAAGTAGATGCAAGATGAACCATTGGTTAATTTATAATCAGCAAAAAGCTATCTCCACGGAAAAAGACATCTGCTATTAATAGAAATCATTCTGCATGTTCATCTTATTCATGTCCTTCTAGTGTCTAACAATTAAGCATTTGAATATCTTTAAAAAAAATAATTAAAATAAATAATTATACTTTCTGGGACCTTTGGGTGGTTAATGGATCATTAAGCGCCTTCTCCACTCAACTCACTAGATCAAGACTAACTCAAGGCCTATTCAGGTCTACTTGATGGAAAGGAGGAAGTGCCATTTTCCCTCCTTTCATCTAAATGAAAATAATGGGACTTCTCACAATCCATGAGCTGCTAATTAAGAGAGCAGAGGGAATACTGTTGAACCACTACTAAGGCAAACCCTGGAATAGCTCCAAATAAATTGCACTTTTTATGCATGGGCTGAATTTGACCCTCCTATCTCTCTGGTGGACCAAAACTAGAAGTGCTGTTTACATATTTCAGAAGATCCAACACTTCACCAAGTAGAATTACTGGTGGTTTCTCTACAAGAAGCAACTCAGTACCAATCCAAACCTGGAATTCCTTGTTACTAAGGCTGCCACTGGCTCTTAACTATTGTACTACTTCTTGTTGAACATCAGCAGAGGAAAATAAAAACAAATGCAATCTTTGTAATTGCCTAGTGCATATTTTAATGATGCACCTCAGGTGGCTTTAAATTATACAGCAATCTTGCTGGCATGTTTCTACCATCTTTTCCCCCCTAGGAGTATTCATTTTACAGAGCTGAAATGGGACAAAGGGTGCAGGAATCACATATTTGAATAATTTTCAGTAGCATGTTTGTCACATGTAATGTATTATGACTGTAGCTATAAAAATTAAGTTACATTTACATTCATTAACTATACATGAGATCTAATTCCATTAGGTCCAGCAGCATTAGGTTTGTCTGTTGCTGCTGATGTTACAGCTTAAGGACATTATATCTTCTGTGCAGATTCTGTTTCATAACCTAATAAAGCCAGGAATTAGATCCTGGCTTGATGCCTTTGCAAATCCAGCGCAGTGAGCGTGCAACACGAAAGCTGGGGATATAAATTATTTATATTCATCATTGTCCAAAATATTAATTTACCAAAAAAGGTTGAAAAGATTAAATAAACTGTGGGCACCATGCCTACAGCAGAACTAATTTAAGAGACATTTCCACAACAATGCGATTTGCTGCAGCCAAATTACACTTATTATCTTCAGCTTTGTTATAGATATCATACTGAAGGGCTGTTAACATTTCATCAAGTCTATTTAAAGAATCAAAGAGTTATAGTTACATTTCAACCTATGTTTCAAAAAATTAGAAACTTTACCAGTGTCCCCCAGGAAATCGTGGAGTACCCTTAATTCTGTAAATATGCATTTGGATCATTTTTAGCAGATATAAACATTAGCAAACATAGGTAAGTATAGAATTAAGACAGCAAATTAAACAAAAGAAAATTGGACTGAAAGAAATCTCATGAAGTTCAGTCAAGACAAGTGCAAAGACCTACACTTAAGACAGAAAAATACCATGCACCAGTACAGGCTGGGGACTAGCTAAGAAGCAGCTCTTCAAAAAAGGACTTGGGGGTTACAATGGACAATAAGTTGAATATGCGCCAAAAGTATGGCCTTGTTGTAAAGAAGGCTAACAATATACTGGGCTGCACTAGTAGGATTGTTGCCAGCAGACCAAGGGAAATGATTCTTCCCCTCTATTTAGCACTGATGAGGCCACATCTGGAGTATTGCATCTAGTTTTGGGCCCCCTACTACAAACTGGAGAGAATCCAGCAGAGGGCAACAAAAATGGTTAGGGGACTGGAGAACGTGATTTATGAAAAAAGAGGCTGGGGGAACTGGGCTTATTTAGTTTGCAGAAGAGAAGATGGTGGGGGGAACTTAATAGCAGCCTTCAACTACCTGAAGGGGGGTTACAAAGAGGTTGGAGTGTTCTCAGTGGTGGTAGATGACAGAACAAGGAGCAGTGGGCTCTCTCTTTTCTGCATAATGTTGCATTAAAATGCTTTCATCTCCTTACCCCCTGGCTAATATAGGCTGCATGACTAACTGCATATCCTAGATCTCACCAACATATACCAACTATGTTCCATGTAGTTACAATGCACAGGGTCCTACCTGCACTTCAGTGTCTACAGAGTCATTTAAGTAACTATGATTTTTATCTTTACAGGGGACTGTACTCTCCCATATCCTGGGTTATCCCATGGTTCTTAGCAGTGCAGTAAACTGGACCAAACTGAATTAAATTTACCACGTGTCCTCCATCTGTTGCCTAGCAAGAAACGGCTGCCTATGGCAGTGACATGAGGACAATACTTTATGTAAATAACTTCCAAGTGGAGTTATTCATTATTAATACAGATCACTCTGAAGGCAAAAGCAAACAGCATTTGGCAGCATGGACTTTTAGTGAGAAAGACACTAAGGAATTCAGTCTGCACATCACAAAATGATTCATGGCACCCAAATGGCTTATTTGCTTCCCTATTTCTGCCTCAAACAAAGCTGTCATTTTTGGTACATTCCTCTTTGGGCCTTATGGTTACCATTGCCACAATTTTACCAGAAGACTGGTGTCAACCTTATGTCATTCTGGCATCCTGCATAGTGGATGGATCTCTAGTCAAATGCTGTGGAAGTGCAACAGAAATGGAGGAGGCAGCTCCGAGTTCAAATGCCATGCTAAAGGGAGCAGTTAGACCTAAACATATACCCGAGGTAGAATTATGGAATAGGATTGGAGATATGAAACCATGCCTACATGATGAAATCAGCATGTAACAATTCTCTCAAGCACATAATGCTACTCTACACAGGCTGCCTTCTAAACCAGGATCAGTGTAGCTACATTTGTGTAGTGCTTCAACTGGGCAAATTAAGTCAGCTGCCTGGCAGCACCAATTAACACACCTCCAAGCTAATTAGAATGGACATGGCTACCCTGCTTTCATTTTAGTTGGTAGCCCACATGCACACAGCAGCAGGTCATCTTTGAAAGTATCATGACTAGGCACTGTAAATTTACTCCATAGACGTAGCTTAAGAGTATTCAGACTTCATTAGCCCATGTTCTCCCTGCAAAGTAGATAAGCTGCTAGTCTGGGCTGAGTGAAACCAAGGCTCAAGCCTACACCCATTTAGCCTGGCCTTAAACCACGATTAGTTCCAGATGAAAGGTTTTCTCTGTGTGGATAGAAGTGAAAGTAGGGGAAACAACTGAACTACATCATCAGCAAAAAGGGATCATTCAGGAAGAAGTGCCAAGATGATGTGCCCTCAGAACAGAGGGTGTGTCAGGGGCAAAAAAGGAGACATACCCAGGGTTAAAAAAATGTGTGAAAGGACACCTAGTGCCAACCACAGCCTAGGGGATCACCACCACCCAGCTTCTAGCCCCCCACCTGGAGCTGTTAAAAGTCAAATCCGTGTCCTTTCTGGCCCCCAGACAACTTGGAATCAGAGAAACAGAAAGATGACACCTTGAGTCAGATCTTATTCCATCTATTAGGCATTTGTGTGGGATCCTATTCCACCCCTCATGCCCTTGAAAAAACATTAGCACACCTCCTTTTGTAGCATGCCATCATCTTACTCTTTGGACTGAGTCATGGGGCATGTCTACACATGCAATTAATTCACACATAAACTCTGGATCAATATGCTCTGGAGTTTTTTGCTCCCAGGCACACCATTTGAATGTGCACCCAAGTGCCTGCTAACTAACCCTGCACTGAAGCACCCCCGTGCCCCAGCCAGCCCCATCACTGTCTACACGTGTGATGGGGCACATGAAACAACACCACTACAAGATAGTACTTGTGTTTAGCAAGACTACCCTGTGGCTGCATTTATTAGCCTACTGTAACCTAATAAGGTTGTATGTGTAGATGGTGATGTTTTATTGTGGAACAGCTGTGAATCAGGAAGCTCTGCAGTAAATGTTTCATTTAGATGTGCCCAAACAAAGCAAAGAGCAGGAGGAAGACCCATCCACTTTTTGGGTTTACTATTTTCTGGGGAATTTAGCAGAGTGGAATAGGATCACACCTCAAGACCTAACTCCACCTTAGCACCTATTAGGTGGAATAGGATCTAGCCCCTTTTCTCCATCCCCTCTCTGCTGTGTTAAGCATGAAATTACTGAAGCTGAGGACTGGACCTTACAACCCCTGCATGCAAGTGACTAACATAAAACTCAAGGTTTGCAGGATTGTATCATGGCTTTGCAGACAGAGCAGGCCTGATTCTACCCTTGCTTATACAAGTTTACCAGAGGGAGGAAGAAAAGTGGCAATGTCCTCTTGCTTTGCAAATGGGGAACTGAGACACAAAAAGGTTATGAACAAATCCTGTTCCTCACTGGCACTTGGCTTAGCAGCTAGAAAAATATTGTATTAGAAATGTGATCATTTCTAGTGAATGATCCATCAAAATCTACAACAGCTAGCCAGCAAGAACAAGGATGTTTCCTCTTGAAGTTCTAGTGAATATCCTAATGTAAATTAGACACCAAATCAGCCAACAATTTAACAAAAGCACTATTTTCCTCTTGGAAACTCACAATCCACATAGATATCTTACAATAGTAAAGGCCCACTGGGAAGTACAGACTGTTGCAAAATGCTGTAGTAATGCTACTAGGGGAGGCTGGGCAGTACTGTGCTATGGGCTGCACTGATATGCTGCTCCACTCCATTTATGGTTGTCACTGTATTAGATTATTATTTATTGTGCAGGGCAGAAATAATTTTGCGCCTTAGTGGATATACTTCATTGTCTTGCTCAATCAAAAGCATTGCCTCAGTGCAATTTTAACTTGAGACCCCCCATATTGTTCTATAAGTAAAAGGTCACAACAAGGTGACTCCTGAGAGAAATTGCACTAACATGCATTTAGTTCTGTCATATTGTGGGTGCTCACAAAGGATAAGTCTTCAGTTAATCTATAAGGTGCAACTCAACCCTGCCTTGTATTGGGTACCTTGGAGAGTAAAATGGATCCCATTAAGGTATCACAATAACAGGAACAGGCCTTTTTTCACATTGTAAGAATTCCTAACCTTCACAAAAATGCTGACTCTACCCTCCTGTTCATAAGCCTTGTGTACTAGGATGATAAACTGTGGATTCTCTCACCAGCTCAGGAAAGAACTCATGTCACACAGAGGTGGTTTCAGGTCCCTGCCCCCAGAGGCTATAATTTACAGGTTAAACCAAAAACTCATAAGAAGGATGAAAAACAAAGAAATCCCTTTAGCCAACATAAGCTAGTCCTCAGAGTTTTTTCCTTTGACCTATCAGCACTAAGTGGATGAAACACCCTTCCACTACACCCCTCCACTGGGTCAAGCAACAGGATAACCCTTTGGTAACATCTAGCTGAGCAGAGGCTGTAAGATGACTCTTGTCAGATGCATGGTTTACCACCCCCTTGGCTTGCGCTATGTGAGGGGTACAGTTGGAATGTAGGTGGGCACTGCTTTGACTCTACAGGCTTACAGCCCAGGGGATCAGGAACAGGCAAGGACACAGACACAAGGGCCGCGCCCATACAAGTGTAGATATTTGGTTCCATGGGGATAATTAGTGACGGCACACTTTGTGCCACCACTAGTTGTCCCTGGGGAATGTCTATGCCACGCACCCTCAAGAGTGCAGCAGGTTACCCCAGGTGGCATACGGGAGGCTGGAGCCAGCACTGGGCTGGCCCCAGCAGCCTCACCCCAAGATCTGGGTGCCTCCCCAGGCTGCAGCAGCAGTGATCCTGGCACCCGCAGCGTGGCTCCAGCCAGTCAGGCTCCAGTTTTGAGGGGTGCATGTTTCCCCTGCATGTGCCAGTCCATTTCTCTTCGTGTGGGCTTTTTTGATCCCTGGATACACAGGGGTCAAAAAAATTCCCCCCCCCTCCCCCGACTGCTCCCTTGCAGCACAGAAAACAACTGAACATGTGGTATGTGACACCACAGATGTGTCTGCGGTGCCACCTACCACATGGCTACGCTCATCTGGACACAGTCAAGGGCACCAATTCGAGTCAAGGAATCAGGAACAGGCAGATCAGGTCAGGGTCCTTAAGTGACCAGGATATAGGAAGCAGTCACCCTAGGTAGAACCACGAGATGGTGGGAGTCAGGCAGGGGTAGAAAACAGGAGGCAAGAATCAAGACCAGATTCCCTAGCTGGATGAGACTGGGATGCAGACAACTGTCAAGCTAAGCTACAAGCTGTCTGTCAGAGAGCAGGGGTCTAGACTGGAGTCTGGAGCACAAGGGGTCAAGGTTGGGGTCTGGAACGAGGAATCAGCAGGCAAGAACCAGGAAGCTAGGGATCAAGAAGTAGGAACCTGGAAACTAAGAATATGGCATCAGAAGCCCAAAGTTCATCATCTGTTCTGTTAAATAGCTGCTTGGGTACTTAAGGAGCCATGTCCATTCAGGCAGCTGGCGTTACCTGGGGGTAGTTTGGATATGGGCAGCCAGGCCCACTCAGGTAACCAGGACCAGCTGGAGGTAATTTAGCTTGCCTGCTGCCCTGGCTCTTGCTAGGCTGCTCCTTGTTGTTGGTATTCTACCAAGGATCTGAGGGTGCAAAATGACATCCTCTTTGGTTGCTTTTGTGCCACTATAAAAATGTTTACGGTGGCACAAAGTAAAAGCAAACATATGTCCCTACGTTTTGTTGCACTACAAATGCCCAAAGTTTGTGGCCATGACAGAAATTACTAAGCATTTGTTCTGCTTTACTGTGGCAGATGTCTATTTGCTTAGGGCAAGAGCATGGGCAACCCAGAGCTGCCTATGCTCTCTAGCCACCTGCTCTGGGAGCATAAGGGGGCACCCCAGGAAGAATCAGGCCTCTCACACCCCTTGGGCACTTGCCTGGCTTTCCCCATTTACCGAGATGCATCCCCTGGATCTCCAAGGAAGTATCTGTGGGAGTGGGGAAATTCAGGGTTTCCACTTCCCATGGAGGTATGGGTCAGTGCAGGTCCCAGCATGAAGGCATGGGACAGTGGCAATTCCATGGTTCTGGTGTTGACCTGTTCCTCCACCCCACCCCTCACTGGCCCATGCTTCCACATGAAGCACAAGTTGGCACAGGTCCTTGCAAGAAGGCACAGGGTGGCATAGGAACTGAAGAATTCCCAGAGCCTTGTGCCTCCACACTGGGGCCTGTGTTTCATGCAGATCAGTATGGGTCCCCAACCAGGCATAGATAGCATTTTCCCCTGTGTTTCCCATTGGGCCCCTGCCTGGTGTGGGGCAATGGGTGATGTGATTTTTTTCCCCAATGAAGTGAATCAGTTGACGCATGCTGCCAGAGCTGACCCACTTTGGTTTCACAACATCTGTTTCTACCCTTAGAGGGGACCCAATACTGTGGTTTCTGAAAGCTTCCCAAAATATGAAAAAATCTTTTTGCTTCCCTCTCTTTTTTTCAAAACAGAAGAAGGGGGCTCTTTTTTAGCTGACAGGGTTTCTGTATATTGATGGAGGGACTACAAATTAGGTATGTTGGGCTATCACAGAGCAAATCAACCATGAAAGGGTTAAGTTCCATTCTCTGACAACATAAAAATGTCACATCAGCAGATAGTGCTGTTAGTGGATGAGACAAGACTCATCTTGGGTAAAAGCCCTTTGGATGGAAAGGCTGAAATGATTTGTATTCTCAGTCTGGCAAACAGTTGGGAGAAAAGATTTGTTAAAAGATTCAGCACTCCTCTTTCAATTAAGAACTGAAAAATCTTGTACTTTGCAGACCTTCTGCAAAGATAAGGAAGTCCAGTTTTGTCTTCCCTAAGTAAAAAAACAAAACAAAACAAAAAAAAACCCCAAACCAGTCAGTAAACAGCTTTCCTAAGTAAGCTAACAAATGCACCTTCCGGGTCTTCTTCATAATAAAGAAACAAATAACTAACTCATTTTCCTTAGCACGTCACTGGGTGAAATTCTCAAGTCTGTGTTATGCAGAAGGTTACAGCAGGTAAAATAGTTTCCCTACTAGCCTTAAAAATCTATGATTTTTATCTGTAGATTTAACACCCATCATAGATTCATAGATTTTAGGGGCTGGATGGGATTTCATGAGGTCATTGGGTCCAGCCCCCCTGCACTTGGGCAGAAAAGACTGCAGGGATAAGATGACCCCAGCAAGGTGCAAGTCAAATAATTTTTTAAAGATCTCCAGGGTAGGTGATTGTACCACCTCTGAGGGCAGTCAGTTCCAGACCCTAGGCGCTCAAATCATAAAGAAGTTTCTCCTTATGTCCAATCTGAAGCAATCTTCAAGTAGTTTGTATCCATTGTTTCTTGTCTTCCCCTGGGATGCCTTGGCAAACAGATGCTCCCCCAGGCCCTGATGTATGCCCCTTATGTACTTACAGGCTGTTACCAAGGCCCCTCTAAATCTTCTTTTCTCCAGACTGAACGTAGTTTCATAGTTGGTAGGGTCGGAAGGGACCTGAGCAGATCATCACGTCCGACCCCTGCCATTGCAGGAAAGAGTACTGGGGTCAAATGACCCTGGCTAAGTGGTTGTCTAGCCTCCTTTTGAAGACCCCCAGGGTAGGAGTGAGCACCCCTTCCCTTGGAAGTTGGTTCCAGCTCCTGGCTGCCCTGACTGTGAAGTAGTGCCTCCTGATATCTAGCCTGAATCTACGCTCCGTCAAACTTATGGCTGTTATTCCTTGTTACTCCTGGTAGTGCTTGGGGGAACAGGGCCACCAGATCTCCTCTCAGCCTTCTCTTGTGGAGACTGAACAGGTTCAGGTCCTGCAACCTCTCTTCATAGGGCCTGCCCTGTTGCCACACAGAGGCCAACCCTACAACCACAGTCCACTAGCAACTGGCCCAGAGGGGCAGATGCCTCTACTGGCTGTGCAGTCCCCATCTGCGTCTGGTGGGTGCACAGCAGGTCACAGCCAAGCAGCAGCCCCACTGCCAGACTGCTGTAGAGGGTGCAGGGAACTTGGGGCTGCTTCAGCCTTCCAGCTGGCACAAGGGGTAGTGTCCCTAGGTACCAATTGGATGGGCCCCAGAAGCTCCTGAGAGTAGCCCTGAGCTACTTGCTAGGGCAGCTTTTTATACTGCTGGAGTCAGGACAGGTGCTGGCCCTGGGCTCTAGCTCCCCCTGGCTGCAAATCAGGGAGGAGCCAGGCAGGGTTATTTTGCTCCAAGTGGCACAATTTGCTCCACAACTAAGCGCATGTCCAAGCACGTGTGCTGAGGCAAAAAGCCCCAGCTCAAATTTGCACTGCTTCTATTTGATCTGCTGCAAGTGCATGTGTGGACATGCCCTTACAGTCTACCGGGAATTCTCCTGAGCACCATGAGTCCTCAAATAGCTTTGCCATAGGTCGCACGATGACGTTGCTCAATTCTTTCAGCACTCTTGGGAGTAGTTCATCCGGTTCTGCCGACTTGAAGATATCCAGCCTCTCTAGTTGTTCCCCCTCAAGATCTTCACAAAGTACGAGAGGGCAATCACCTCCACCTTGATCACCTTATAGCCTGTCAAGCAGGCTAAAACCCTTAGACTGGTGGAATACTGATACAAAGTATTTGTTTAGGAGTTTGGTTTTCTCCTGAGTGTTGGTTACCAGCTGTCCCATTTTGTTCAGCAGGGGCCCTATGTTTCTCTTATTTTTTCTCGTACTTCCTACATCTCTAAAGAAGGACTTTTTATTGTCCTTGATTCCGGTTGCCAATTTGAATTTGGTTTCTGTCTTTGCTTTTCTGATCCACTCCCTACAGGTGTGGGCTATTGCTAAGTACTCCTCTTCGGTGGTTATTTCTGACTTCCATCCCTTGTAAGTTTCTCTTTTTAAGTTTCAGGAGCTCCATGGCTTCCCTATTGAGCCAAGGGGGTCTCCCAGCCCTTTTACTGCCTTTCTTAGGAAAGGGAATGGACTTTCCTTGTGCTCCTAGGATCACTGCTGAGGAACAACCATTCTTCTTGTACCCCCTTCCTCATCAGACCATGGTCCCACAGGGCCTTGCCAACCAATCTAAGCTTGTGGAAGTCAGCTTTCCTAAAATCAAGGATTTCTACCCTATTGACCAATTTCCCTGACTTAGGGTGGATGGAGAAAGTGATCATCTTATGGTCACTGTTGCCTAGTTTCCCTTTAATCCTCAGATTACTCCCTAGATTGTTCCCTTTGGCCAGAACCCAATCCAAGAGTGCCTTAACCCTGGTCAACCTCTAGACTTCTTCAGTCAGACAGAGCTCTTTGATGCAAGTGAGGAAGCTTTGCAAATGATCAGATGTTGCTGAATGCTCGTCCCACGAGATGTCTGGGTAGTTGAAATCACTCATGACAACCGTGTTCCAAGAGCATGCAGCCTCTGCCAGTTCTCTAGAGAATTCCTGATCAAGCTCCGTTTCTTGGTTCAGAGGTCTGTAGTAAAATCCTAGAGTCAAATTCCCTTCTCCGTGCTCTCCCCATGTCTTGACCCAGAGGGTCTCAAGTCACCTTTCTTTAGTGCCAATCTCCTCTTCTAGGAAGGTGTACTGTTCCTTCAGATGGGAAGAAGGGTGGGGGAGTTTCTCTCTAACATGATCCCTCCTATGCAAGGTATAGCCATCTATACCTGTGGTCCAGTCATAGGTGGAGTTCCACCAGGTCCCCGTTATCCCTATGAGATCACATTGCTTATTGGTTAGCAGGAGGGCCAGTTTCTCCTGCTTGTTCCCCATGCTCCTGGCATTTGCGTACAGACAACTAAGCCTGCCATTGGAGGCCCTAGGCTTCCTGGTGTGCTGAGGAAAAGCCTGTCCTTTGGCTAGATCAACCTGTCTTATCAATCAGCTATGACCTGCTCTCCAACCATCAGTCATCTTATTTCTCCTCAAAACACAGTATACCTTATGGACCATATTCTCTCCTGGGGCAACTCTCTTAAGTGGAGTTACATCAGAGATCACTTTGACACAATTTTTTTTTGTTCACTTTCCCCAAAATGCCAGTAGACACTAAAAGATATTCCATGTTGGTATAAGTAGGTATGTTTTCAATGGAGTTGCAACCACAATAGCTCTGAATTTGAACCAAGGAATCCACTAAACAAGGAAATCAGTGTCCCCACAAAGATACATACGAGGCCACATCTCTGTGTCTAAATACATTACAATGTGACTATACTTCTGTATTCTTTGGGATTCTGACAGCAGTTAGCATGACAAGAAACCACAGTCCATCCTCTGTTATGACTATTACACAGGAGGCATAAGGCAATTATATATTGCCAGGTTTCTTGCAGACTTCTTTTTCTGTTTCAGAGCTTTGATTTCAAGAACAACCCAGTATTTACACTCACAATAGACTGATACATCTACAATGTAAAAAAAAAAAAAAAAAAAAAAAATTTTAAGCGGAGAAGAAACAGTAAAATATTGGGAGAACTTTGTGAGCCAACCCAAAGCTTAACAAACTTCTCAATCCTTCATCAAACAAACAAAAAACATAATTTTTCCCCTCTCAAATTCTGAATCTTTCAATTGTTCACCTCTCGCTAGTAATGTCTTACACACCAGACAGTATTACCTGTACTTATGAGCTATTATGTAGCTATAACTGTTATTAGAGTGCTTTAATGAGCTGGCCATATAGGCCAAGTCATTAATTTTCATTTATTTTTAATGGTTTAAATACATCCTGTAGTGATCACCAGGTTCAATTAATACAGGCATATAAACAATGAGAAGAACTAATACACTTCATGCCTAAGCAGTAGATAAACCCCTGCAGGCCTTCAGTAGCTACTTAACTGAGGGACTGTCTCCCAATTACTAACTCAGTCTCCTTAGCTAGGGATCATCTTTAAATGATAGCTTCAATCACTATACATCCCAATAGCATTGGGCAAATTAAACACTATTAACTTCCCTCTTACTTCCCGTTTGTTCTGTACCTTTCACACATTTCAATGGTCTTTACTAAACATTTAGGTCCTGAAGAGATGACAAAAGCTATTCTTAGATATTTCACTTACGTAATTATTAAAGTATACATGTCAGTACCAGCACAAGAGTACAAAAAATATGGCTCTGCTCACATATGAGGTTACCAAGAAACTGCAAGTTTAGTCATATGCTGGACCACACATGTGTTTTACATTGAATTTCCCTTGAATAGAGCTGGTCACAGAATGGAAGTGATTTACAGGTTTTCACCTATTTTTAAAATCAACATTTCATCTTAATGCAGATTTTCTTGTCCATTCTACTTGTTATTTACTCTGTAAGAGTGGACAGAGACCAAGAAGAAGTTTTCAGAGACTCATGTGACACAGCTGAGCTTTATATACTGAACTGGAAAGTTACTTTGAAAATTATTTAAGAAGACTGTCAATTTGTGATCCAAGGTATTGTCAAATCCTCATCCATTAAGTTCAGGATTACAAAAGTGAATATTACTAAATAATTAAACAGATACATAGAGGTGACCAGGAATTTTAGGATGAAATAGTTTTTCCATCAGAAAATATAAATTTATGCAAACAAAACTTTTGAGGGGGATTTACCACTTTTGATAAAACTTTCATCAGGAAAAAATCCCAAGCTTCATGGTGGAATTTTTGGTCAAAACCTGAGAGAGATCCTTGAATGGCCAACATCCTAGTCATGAGGACCGTTACCAGCTCTTACTAGGGTTTAACTAGCTTCTGGGGTGGGTGTCTGTTGTAGCTGTTCAGATTTACATAAATAATTAAACATTAATGGTGGGGGGAGAAAAAGAGTGTGCATGTTCACTGGTTAGGGCACTCATCTGGCATGTGGAAGACTGAGGTTTAAAGTTCCTGCTCCTATGACTATTTCATTATTTTTACACAGTGGAAGAACACCATAAGGAGATATTGGGAAATCGCCTGTCCCAGAATAGCCAAAGCCCGGTGTTTAAAGCACTCAAGCAAAAATACGTCAGATGACTGGTACTGTACAGACAGCATCATTACAAGTTAATCCTACACCTATCTCATAACGAGATCAGGCATGCTGATTAAAAACAACCCCAAATTTAAGTTTGTATACCTCAAAATGATAGCTGTAGTAGCTAAGAATAGGCAAGTGGGGAGAGCAATGTCCTTATGTTTTTAAAAGCGATGCCCAGTCAAGACCTCAGACTTCCCTTTGTGCTGTGATTTCCTTAAGGGTAAGGTTGGGACACGGTCATGCCCTTAAGTGTTACAAGACAAGCCTGGATTAAGTTAGGCTTCTTGGAATTCAAGAACTAAGACCCAGTCTTAACAATGAGTCAGACAAAAAGAGATAGGGAGCTCATGTAGAAGGAAATGGAAAAGCCTCTGTTCGGTTTGTTAATTCTCTTACCACAGCCATGCTGCCTCGCTGGTGGAAGGGTAGGAATGCAGGAGTGGGGGAAAAAAACAAGAACCCAGAGACAGGAGAGCTGAGACTGTCCAGAACGGGGTTTTATGGACCTTGGGGATTTGGATCCGATTTTAGCCTTAATCAACTTTTTGTTATGGCAATCTATTTTCACCTCATCATGGGCTAATCAGAGCCATCATAAAGCCAGTTATTGTTTCATGTAACCAGTAATAAAACTCAGTATGGGAGCATCTACACATCACCCTACAGTGACATAGTGATGCGCTACATCGCTGTATGGTGCACTATGGCAATGTATTGATCTGGGGGGTCTACACATGATGGCAGCTGCACTGCCATAGTGGTGCACTCCCCTGGTATAGTGTGCTGCTATGTCGACATAGCGGCAAAATCTAACTGTGCACTGCACAGTAACCACCCATATTGCACTGTGATGTAGTACTTCCAAAAGGAAGTACTGAAGCATGGTGACTTGTAGATGTGCCCTATATGGACCACTGCACACACGTCAGCAGGGGGACATGATTTAATACGCATTGGTCCTGCTGTTTTAGACATGGAACAGGCACAAAGCTCAACTACCTTATCTAAGCAACCCCTGCAGCTAGTGGGGGGTGGGGGGGCAAAATAACAAAGAAGAAACAGTTCTGATTCTGGACTGTGTCATTGCAAGTACCTCACATGCAACTCACAATAAAATTGTGCATAACAGTTACACACAATCCAGAATTTTTAAGTTTGCTGGGCACAAAATGGCAGCTGAACAGTGAAAAAAAGAGGAGGGAGAGAAAAGTTAACACTTGGGTATATTTTTGGCATTTTTAAAGCAGTGCCCAGCCAAGTCCCCCAAGCTCTATGTGCTGTGCGTTGTCTAAGGGCATCATTTGATACATAGCATTCTTGTGCAGTCTTCCAGAGCACCACAAACCTCCTGGATATTCTTGTCAAGGTGACTCTTCCTGAGGCTCTCGGGACCCAAGAGGTAGAAGTTGATACTTCTTTACCAGTCATCCACAATCTTAGCTTACTGAAGCTAAGAATACATGAGTTTTAACACATGGGCTTTTCTGAGCCACCTTTCCCATTCCAACCCCTCTTCCTCAGGCAACTATACAAGGGGAAAAGAAAGCAGCAACTTCTAAAAAAAATATCAGGGGAAAAACATTTAAAACATTCCCAGGTAGATTGATCTATAGAAGAACTATTTTTTAACATTGTTGCCTTTATGAGGTGAAAGAAAACCATGCATGTATACATGTATGCAATGTTGCCTCCATGAGCAAAGCACTCACCTTAGTCTGGGGTTCTTTGGGTTTTCAAATTCCTGTCCAGCCATAGAAAGGGCTAAAATAAATGATAATGCAAGAGAAATACTGAAGATAATATGGTGCTGATCTCCTTTTACCACCAGTTTCCATCAGCCCACAGAAGAACATTTTACCACTCCTGGACTTTTCCATTAGCCATGGATCACTTCTTGGAAAGAAAGAAAAAAAAAATCAAACATGGCTTGTGGTTGTGGCCCACAATCTGAATGCAATTCTGATCAATGAGGCTTCTTTCTTCCTCCCTCAAGAATAATACTTTAAGGCTAATTATTGTTTAAAACAAAGCACCAGTTTTCTTCAGAAATTTCAGCAGGAGCATAAGCTAGTGAGCTCTGAAAGTTTTGCAGGAATTCACTGGGACTTACATGGTATGGTATTCATTTCAGGTGGGTCAGCTGTCAGCGGATACGTGTTGACAGTAAAAATGAAAAAAAGTAACTGTGTTTATCTGCACCTACAGATTAGCTTGTGGCTATCGTCACATTAAATAAAGCTTGTGTGTTGCATTTAGAGACAGGTAAACAAATTTAGCCTAAAATAAGAATACCAAGGAATTAAAGTTTTTTTCCATGTGACAGACTGTGTGTGTGATACATCGTTGGAATTGCTTTAAATTGCTGCAACCAGAGATTAGCAAATTTAATAATCATTCATTTGTTACCATATTCAGATGTAATCACACTGAACAAAGAAGAAAAAAAAAAACTAGTCCTGGCAAGGGTTAACAGGCCTGCATTGATTGTTAAACACATATTTTCATTTATTACAATCCTCTGGCTATGGATCTTGTTCAATATTCATTAAGGTTTCACTTGCCTTCATCTGGAACTAGTAAACTGCTTTGCTACAAACTGAAAAGCTAAGTCTTTAGCTAGTGTAAAGTAGTATAGCAACCTTGACTTTGGTAGAGCTAAGCTAATTTACAGCTGTGGAAACTCTGGCACAATGTTTCTTCTAATGCCCTGTGGCTTTTGCAAGTACCATAGCCACTGCTAACAAGCTATTTTATACCTTCTTACAGCCAGGCTCTCCTGGCTGTTAACTACAGGCTGAGACTTTCAGGGCCAACCAGAGAGTTTGGCTCCCCAGTTCCTATTGAAATCATTAAGAATTGTAGGGCTAGGTGACAGACATTGTACTAATTCCCCTGACACCACTAAAAAAAGTTAAAAGTTTCATATTTGTATCCAAATCTGACTGGCCAGCCACCTGTCCTCATGCTGTATTTAAAGACAAAGAAGCATGGCATTTAGCTCAGGTGCAGTGTTTCACTTGCTTTGCAGGTGTTGTTAAATCCAGCTGAGTCATACCAGGGCTGTACAGAACAACAGCACTGAAGCACAAAAGCAATCATGCTGTCTCTTGGAGGTAAAATGAGAAATAGAGAAGCAACTTTCTCAAGACCTACCCTGGCCCATGATCAATTGCCTGGAAATAGTGCTGAGTGCAGGGCCTGTTAAAAGGGCACTAAGAACTCTTCCTCATTTATTCCTGATGACACATTCATGAAAATTAACCCTGTAGTTAACCTGTGACGCTAATCAGTGAAACCCTGTGATTCTCTCGCTGCCACCTTTGCTCCCTCATCTCCATGTATTTCATGCCCAACAGGAGTATCTTGTCTTTATTTCAGCTGTAAGTTCTTTTGAGCAGGGTCTAGCTTTTTTACATAAGCTGGAGCAAAGCCCAGAACAGTGGCGCAACATATAATAAATAAGAACTGAAGGACAAACAGTGAAGTGGGCAAACAGAAACAAAAAGTGACGAGACAGAGGCAAGAGACAGAACTAATTCCTGCGCCAGTTCTGAGACCAGTGCAGGAGGTCGAGATGTTAGACTCATTCTTCACCTAACTGGGGGCTTGGTAAATCTTTGTATCAAGCATGAATAGCACTGAAGACTGTCTTGATACGCAGCCCAGTTGCCACAGGAGAGGGAATGCTATTAACTTTTGTCTTTGCTGAATCCTTTAAATGTATTCATCTCAAAACTAATCTCATCCACAAAATAAATCTATTATTCACATGGCTGGGCACTGACAACTTGCTTAGGGCACGTGTAAACCTCTGTCAGGAGCCTTATGGAAGGTGGGACAAGAATCTGTTTTTAATTAACTATTCTTGGAAAGGTTTCTTCAGAATGCATGACCTCCTGTGACACTTTTCTGTGGGGTTCATTGTATCTGATGTTCCCAAATATAACTTTTTTTTTTTAAACTTACAGGGATGTGGAAATTAGACATGTCAAAAACGTGGTGAAACATGGCAAAATTCCACCCCAGATCTTTGCCTTCAGACCATCCTCAGAGGTCCATGGATGTTTCTGTTAAGGTGACCAGCAGCAGTGTTACCATTATAATTGTTGTCATTAGACTTCAGGGTTAATATGATATTTGATGTGGGCGAGAGCAGTTCATACTTCTCAGAGCTATTTTTATTAGGATATTTTAGAGAGAGTAAAGTGATGGATTCAAATTTGGAAAGCCTCTCTATCCAGCCATAGGGAAGTCAAGGTAAAATCCTTAGCTCACCTCAAATATTAGTTGCCCACATTAGATAAAAAAAGTTGGTGGTATAACATAGTCCAGAAATCCTAAATCCAGTGGGAGAGGGTGCCCCTGTTGCAGGCAATGCAAAACACAGATGTAAGGAGCCCATCTCAAGCTATGACATAGGGGCATGCAAAGGGCAAGTTTGGAGCATATATTACTGTGTAGATTCCAGCAGTGGTCCCTCTCATAGGACAGCCCATGATGGCTACTGTAAATTAGGCAGTTCAACCTGGGATATCTAAATTATGCCTCTCTGCCTCTGAAAGTGGTCCAGAGTCAGAAAAGAACAAAAATCTGTCTAAAGTCATCTTTATCACCCTCCTTCCCCAGGCTGTTACAAGCACAGCACAGAATTTCATCCTTAATCATTTGTTTAAAGTTCAATTGATTTTAATTTTCACATAAATTGATAAAGCCAATAAATAAAGAGCTGCTGTACCATAATTCCACTTGCTAGCTCGATCTGATTAACGAGTGTACATTAGGTATGGGCTAGTGGCTAAACTCAACTAGCTCAACAGATCACTTAGGAAAAATAAGAATCAGCATGTCTCAATTCATAACTGAAACTCCATAAGCTGGAACACTTATACAACAGCTTTGCCTGATTGGATGGTGGAGGGGTCAGTGTCAGCCTGGAAAGATGTGTGCAGTGGAGTCCCTCGGGGCTCAGTTCTGGGGCTGGTGCTGTTCAACATCTTCACAGTGATCTGGACAAGGGGGTGGGAAGCACCTTGTCTAAATTCACGGATGACACAAAAATATGGGGTGGAGTTAACACCGTGGAGAGGAGGAACCAGATTGAGGCTGACCTCAGGAGGTTGGGGAAGTGAGCAGAGAGCAACAGGATGCAATTCAATAAAGACAAGTGCAATGTGCTGCATCTGGGGAGAAAAAAACTGCCATCATACCTATAGGCTGGGGGGTGACTTTCTCAGCACCACTGAGACAGAAAGAGATCTTGGAATCACTGTTGACTCCAGGATGAACATGAGTTGTCAATGTGATGAAGTAGTCAGCAGAGCCAATCACACCTTGTCGTGCATCTGCAGATGCTTCACAAACATGTCCAGGGAGGTAATTCTCCCTCTCTACGCGGCACTGGTCAGGCTGCAGCTGGAGTACTGTGTCCAGTTCTGGACACCACAGTTCAAGTGGGATGCGGACAACCTGGAAAGGGTCCAAAGAAGAGCCACTTATCTGATTGGAGGCCTTCAGGGAAGGTCCTACGAGGAAAGGCTAAGGGACCTTAACCTCTTCAGCCTCTCCAAGAGAAGGCTGAGAAGAGACCTTGTGGTGGTGTGCAAATTCATAAAGGGGAGAGCAACATGAAGTAGGCAATGATCTATTTACCAGTGCACCCTCTGGAACAACAAGGAACAATGGCCATAAGCTCTTGGAGAGTAGGTTTAGACTGGACACTAGAAAAAAGTTCTTCATGGTCAGGGTTACCAGGATCTGGAATGGGCTTCCAAGGGAGGTGGTGCTCACCCTGTACTGGGGGTCTTCAAGAGGAAACTGGACAGGCACCTGGCTGGGATCCCAGGATCCCAGGTTTGGTGACCCTTTTTTTGCCTGCCAGGGGCAGGGGGTCAAACTAGATGGCCCGCTGAGGTCTCTTCCAACCCTAGAATCTATGAATCTATGATTAGAGGAGAGAGAGAGAACCAGGTTCTCTTTTTTTCTGGGGAATTTGCATTTTGAAATGAAACAAAAACAACAATAGCAAACAAAGAATTCCACCCCCTCCCCACAGCCAATATATTTATTTTTTTGGCTCAATTGAAATAATTTGCTTTGGGGAAATAAAAAATGTATTGTTCTGATTTCAAATTCTAACTATGCAAAATGTTTACCAGAATAATCGTTTTTTCAAAAAGTCTCTCTGAAGTCTCTCTGGGTGCCAGAGCATCTCCTTGGAGGACCCAGTGGCTGATTGCTTCTGGGCATACTCCAGGAGCATGCCCTGGGCTGCTTTTTTCTGGTGCGTGGTTTTTTTTTTGTTTGTTTATTTGATACTGGGATGTCTCAGTATCAAATTTAGAGCCCGCATGGCAAATATGCAATGCAGGGAACACTTTTTCTTTCTTAGTGTGCCTCTTGTGGTGTCTTAAACTGCTTTTAGTCACCACAACAGGCACATGCTCACTTGTCTGGATGCAGCCAACTAGTTCAGCATCTCATTTATGATGAATAAAAATCACAATGTTTCAAATAATAGTCATTTCAACATAGAAACTTTTCTGACTATAACCTCACTGAAAATAACACACACCCCCACACACAAACATTACAATTACATTATGTACATTAACCCAGCACTTGTAGTGTATTACATTGAAGCTTATTTTAAAGACCCTATGCAGTGCCAGTGTGGTTTAAATTGATTTTAAAATAAATGAGAATTGAGCCCAGTGTATTTTCTTTATATCTTCTTCTACTTTGCATTTCAGTGCCTGAAAAAAATAAGATGTATGGTCGCTAAAGCGATTTCACCATTCATGGAATTTTGAAAAGCAAGGATCCTACAAACCCAAAGGCAATTTCTCTCTCTCACTTTCACTAATATAGAGCAGGAGTATCCCCAATAAACTTAATGGCATTACACCAATGGAAGTGAGTGATGAATCAACTCCTTGGTGCTACTGCATATGTTATGCATGTGCCACTGCAAACAGATACACATTTTTACTGTGCCAGAATTCACAAGTCTGACAGAATTCTTGAAAGAATTAGACAGTGACAGATTAATAAGTGGTTCTGTTTCTCATCACGACATAGCAGTCACCTCTAAGCATCCAGACTGCATTTACAGGATTTGTTCTTCTCAGAACCAATAAAGCATGAACGGTGAACACTTTCCTCTGCTTGAAACATGTTCTCCACTCTTACCCTGTGCAGTCATATAATTGAATTGCATACTGGGAGCATGTTGACGTTGTTAAGGTTAATGGTATAACAACAACAGAAAGCCCATTTGCAGGCAAGTGGATTATAATAATTGCTTGAGCAAACAATGCAAACATCTTGCAAATTGGCCTTCAATCTGCTTTAGCAGCAGCAGCATCCCACATATATGATGGATAGTTCTCTAGCCCACATTCTTGAAATGACTGGTGTAATCCATGATCTCCCTTCATAAATAATTGTTAACCCCTTGCAGGCCAAGAATATGCACCCTGTAAGGGTGAAGTCACACATTATGCTTAGACCATACTAAGGACACTAAAATATGAACACCTGCATGTTGAAGCTTATTAACTTGTGCTAAGTACCCTCTGAATATCTCAGAGTTACCTGGAGCATTACTTCAGGTGAGGGTTAACTCTAGGCTGTGTTAGGGTAATTTCAGTTTGCTCCACTGGGATAAAATGAGCAATTTTAAGTCCTCCAGCATCCCAGGATGCACTGCTTCCTCCACCACAGAACAGGAATAGAGAACAGGTGTTTTGGCTCCTAGCTATTCCTCTGTTTACCAGCCCTCTAGTGGCAATTCAGAGTTGTGCAGGTGAGAATAAATATTAACCTTTCATTTGAAACTGTTCACTGCACATTCAAACTTTAACACTACTTAACATTTCACAGATATAATATGGACTAAGTGTAACATGTAACTTCACCCTAATTTACAGTGAACTATAAAGCAGATTACCAGTCTCCACTATGCAAGGATTTCCAACACTGTCAATGTTTGCAGTCGTACAGTTTGTTTGTCGTACAGTTTTAGCACTTTTTGGAGCCAGTTGTGCCATTCTAGGAGAAACTTCATCTCTGATGCTATTTTTGGCCCCATAAAGAGGGGGTTTCCTTCTCTGTCCTCCTTCCTCCTGCCCTCAAACCTGGAAGCTTTCACTACTGTCCCACCTCCCAGGGAGAAAAGCCAAATTAGAAATGCTATGGAGGCAGGCCTATCCCCCATCCTGCCCACCTTCCCTCCCCTGCCAGAAGCCAAAAAGAGTTTGGGTTTGGTGGCAGGAGGATAGAAGAGGGAGAAACTAGCACCATTCTCCTCAGAGAGGAGCAAAAGGAGCCGTGAGGAAGCTCTATCTTATGGAAAATGGATCAGTCCATGCTCTATTCCCTCTTTCTATTGCCACCCTTGCAATATCCATCTTGGGAACAAGGCACATGGGGGATAAGTGATAATGAACATCTGGAATTTACCCACTCCCCAAGTCCAAGCCCAAAGAGTGAGAAGGTGGCCCCCCTACAGCAAGGCTGCCGGGGAGGGGGGGGGGGGGTGGATAACCCCTGAAGCTGTAGGACGTATATAAGTACACTGAGAGGCAAGCCACAGATGTGGGATGAGGAGGGCACAATTGACACATGACTGGAGGGGCACTGCTGATATGGGATTAGGAGAATATATATTAATTTCTGCAGTTGGGGGATGGGCACAGACCCAGCTCTGGGGGGCACAGGATTATTTAATTAGAATTTACCAGTCTGGGAAGAAGCTGCAAGCTCCACACCAAACACACACCACTTATATAAAAATTGAGTAATCTGATTTCAATTTGGTCCTCCATCAAGAGGACCACCTCCTGACATATAGTTGGAAGAGTTGGCAACACCGTAACTGCCATTTACCCTGGGGGAGAAGAAGGAGAAATCCAACAATTGAGAGAGACCAAAAACTGCAATATAATCTGTTTTCTTAATTTAAACAAATCATGAGTGCTGGGCAGTCTTGTAGGGGTTTAGGTTGTAGCCGTGTTGGTCTAAGGACATAGACAGACAAGGTTCCTTGGGTGAATTTGATATCTTTTATCAAGGTTTTGAACCCGACGAATGGTTTTTGAACCTGAAAGCTTGCTTAATAAATATTCTCCAACTATTTGGGTTGGTCTAATAAAAGATATCAAATTCACCCAAGGAACCTTGTTGGGCAGTCTTGTGACATTTTCCATTCTTATTTGTGGTTTTTTAACTTTTAGGGTAGGTAACACAAGATTTTACAGCAAGAATTAAGTCCTTTTGAGAACTAGCTGGCGTTGTGCAACACACAAAGCACTGTTGTGAATCATGACTTTCATATATATGGTAATTAGCATTTACAGTACTAGGAGACATAAGTGCCACAGGTCAAAAACAGATGGAGTGGTGCATCAGAAGACAGAGTGGCATGGGACTGAAAACTGAAAAGCCAGACTGCTGCAAACAGAAAAATAAGCCAGTCTCACTGTGATTCATAACATGTTTCATATGCAGATACCTCTATAAGAAAGTGAGATGGTAACATTGGACATGCACTGTCAGAGCAGTTATACTGGTATGATCACAGTAGAAAGCCAAAACAGTGAAAAACAAAAACAAAACCTCATGTCAGTAAGTCTTTTCCTATAGTTTTGTACTGAAGTGAGAATTTGGGGAAGTTGTAACAGTGCTATGGAGTATCACATTACAACTCCAGACATAGAGCTGGATTAGCCCTCCACAAAATGTGTTTTGTGCTGCATAAGCAGTACAGAGGAAATTTGCACAATCTGAGATTCCATTTGAAGACATCCTCCTGTGCAAAAACCAGTGGGGTTTGCTCATTCTGAGCTGGAAGGTGGGGGGTTGGACTGGAGCCCCCCCATGTCTCATGCCTTCAGGTCAGGCCAGGCAAACCCCAGCCTGCAGCTCACTTCCCCTCCCTTCTCCCCACTCTCTTCCTGTGGCCATCAGAGCTGAAAGGATGGCGGAGATGGTGTGTCTAGGGGGGAGATTCTGCAGGCAGTCTCCTCTGCTCAATCAGCTCCAAAGTGGAGCTCCATCTCCCTGACCCAAATGGCAAACATCTGTTGGGTCAAGGGGGCCGCTCTAACTCCTGTCACTTTATGTAAAGTGCCAGGAGTTAGAGCAGGGGCCTGTGCATCTGCCAGTGCCCAAAAAGTTTGATTGGTGAGTTCTGTTTTATCCAACTCTATTAAATCTTTGTTATAGGTTTGATTGAAAAAAAAAAAATGTAGAAACCAAGCATCATAATAACTAAAGTGAGAAGGAAAAAGAGCAGAAAAGAAGAGGAAAACTAATAAGTTTCCAACTAGAAAATTTCTATTCAGTAAATTAAATTTAAAGAATGGTTTAGTCATTCATAAAAAGAAACCATCAAGTTAATTTACTTTTGAAACAACACATTTTTGCAAACTAGTGCACCTCAGATCTATATATAATTGTTACAATTGGTAAAATAACCAGCTGTCTCAGAAGAGCCTTGGCAAGTATAGCTGTTGAAACACAAATGTAAAGAAAAAAAATACATAAGAAACTCAGCAACTCCAGCATATATTCAGCTTGGCTCAGAAAAAATGTAATTTGATCAGCAAAGCATGCAACAGTCAGACATGAAATGCCAGGAGCTAAATTAATAAAAATCTTTATTTCATACAGCAGGTTATAAATTGCATGTATTTCATTGGGCTTTTTCATAATACTTTATATCAATACTCTGAATCTATTAATGTATAACAGAACATGATGGGCCAGATCTTCAGCTGATGTCAACTCACTCAGCTCTACTGACCCCAGCAGAGGAAGCAGAATCATCTAACAGTTCATTAAAATACAGTAGAACAGACAGCAACATATAGATAGCTCAACATAAATTGTATGTAAATAGAAATTAAAACTGTGTTAAGTGTGGGTCAGATCCTTTTTGGGAAGTAAGAATAACATTTGGAACCTTTACCACTAAGTCACATGTTCAATGAATAATTTAAGTCAGCCTTGCAATATTCTACTTTTACACTTCTCCTGGAGAGAGAAAATATTTTGCTGGCTCAGTAAAAAAATCAGTTCTATTTGCATTACAACAGTTAACTGTGAATCTGTGGGCAATACGATTTCTACCCGGGCTAGCCTATTTTTCAAGCATTCTGAAGGAACTGACTATTCATTACTATCTGATGACTGCTCAGTTGTCCGTGTTAAAATAGTTGGTGCTCTGTTAGGTTCACAGTAGACAGGTATCATCATCCTGGAAAATAAAAAACACACGTCTCTAGCGCTTTCACTGCAACCAGCAAGGAGTTCAATGAACAAGCCAAGGAAGGAAAGTTAACAGAATCTGACCTCACCTGTGATCCATGAGATGGGTCCCTTGAGATATTTTTCTGGTCAGTATTGAAGCACAGTGGTGGGGAAATTTGCAGAACGATCTACTGCTGTCCCTATCATATCTATCTTTTGCAAAAACAAGGTGTCTAAGAGTGATGGCCAAAAAACAGAATTACCATCAATCTAAAACAACAGCAAGAGTTAAAAACAATATCAGCTCCTCCACCTGCATTTCAATCATTGTACTTATAGAGTTAGAAATCATATTTTGAAATGTATGTCTTGCCCATACTGATATGTAAATTAACAGGAGAACCAGAGGCGACGCATAGGGGGTGCACATACATCCCCTGAACATGGCAGTGCACCCCCTACAAAAAGGCACCATAAACACTGTTGGCAGCGCCTGCAGGTGGTCACCAACCACCCCCCTCCACCTCCAACAGTGGCAGTGGCGTCCGCAGGATCTTCCTGCTCACTGCCACCATGCTCCTGCTGCCACCACCACGCTCCCACCACCGCCACCGCAGCCATGCCCCCACAGCCACCATGGGCACACGCTGTTCATGAGGAGAACTGACTAACTTAATGGAGAAGATATAACAGTGAGAACATATGAAATGCCATATACTGGGTCAAACTATAGGTCCATCTTGTCCAGTATCTTCTGTCACACAGTGGCAGAGAATGGATGCTGAACAGGAGAGTATGACCAAGGTTTTTCCATAGTTTGTCTTCCACTTGCAGCCTCCAGCATCTAGGGTCTAGGAATTCCTGATTCAGAGGCTGTATCCCTACCTCCCTTGCTCAATAACTACTGATGCCCCTTTTTCCTCCAATAATTTGTTCAATCCCTTTTGAATCTAGCTAAACTGTCAGCTTCCATATCTTGTGGCAATGAGTTCCACGCCCGAATTACCCACTGTGTGAAAAATAACTTCCTCTTCTTCATTTTCAATTTACTACTTACTAGTTTCATTTTATGACCCCTAGTTCTTGTCTTGTGAGATACAATAAATAATAAATCCCTATTTACTTTCTCTTCAACACTTAGTTATAAGTGGTTATAAATGGTGTGCTGTTGAATTCACAAGGTTATAGTAGAAAACTGAGGGGAAAAACCCATATTTTCCCCTTTGAATGTTTCAGTCCCAGTAACTCATATGATGTTTTTGTAATGCTAGTAGGTCAAACTTTTCAGCAGAACTGCGATTGAGTTTACAGTAGCTATATATTATTACAGTAACTATATATTATTATTAGCTTTATCCAAAATATAAAAAGGTCACCTCTCCAAGGCTCTCTGGAAGAATGTGAAAATTGCAAAAACAAAGCAAGGTTGCTTACAGAGCGGAGATCGGAGAATCTCTCAATGAGAGATGCAAGAAAAGTATCATTCCATTCAGCTTGTATGGCCTTTACAATGTTTTTGTCATTACCTATTAAATTAACATATTAATTATTAATATATATTGGAAGGGAACAATAAGCACTGAACAGAACATCACTCAGTTAGATGAAGAGTGTTCCTGCTTCTGCTAGTGGAAGCAGAACATTTTTGATGCACAGGAAGCTGTTCCAAAAACACAGCCATTTTTTGTGAAAAAGGGGTACAATTTTTATACAGGAAGTGATTAGGTTGGTTAGAACCAAGCTATGATCTTCTTAATTCCTACTGGGTCTGCCAAGTTTGAGTGAGTGCATATGGTTGAATTGCCTTCATCTCAATTAACTCAAATCAAATTACCATGAATTTTTAAAAATGAGGTTAATACTTTTTATTGTAAAATAAGAAAAATAAATATTAAAAAGCCATAATGGGAAATAAGCAATCAACCAACCCTAATAACTAACAAGGTCTTGCGTAAAAGCAAACGAAACACACACAGAAAAATGTGTACAGAAAATAATGATCTGCCAGCTAAAATTACAGATGGGGTAAAGGGGTGATAGTCAAATCCAGATTAAGACTGGACTAAGGCTCAAGGACAATTTAGTCATATGAGTGAAATGAGAGAGCACTGAAACTTAATATGAAATGGGCCTTAAATATCAGAAATCAAATGGCACAAATAGTTATGTGAGATTCATACCATAATGGATTTAAAAAGTTTAAGAAAAATCAAAACTAAAGCTTTGGCTATTTCAGCCACCTACTCTTATATGTGATAAATAATGATATTTCTCAATATTCTGAGTAAAATGCTCTTGGATACATTTAAAATAGCAAACCTCCACTTTATAGGTAAATAAAACATGATGGAAACTAGAACCTATGAAACTCTCATGCATATTTTGTTAGAATTATGGCAACAATAATTATCATTACAGCTAGTAAAAATCCACCAAGTTACCATATGTATCTGCATACCACACACTCCAAAATAAGATGCATACCTTGTGAAGAAAACTGTAAAAAAAAAAAAAAAAAACAAACCAAACTTCTAGTCAAGGCTGAATTCTGACTACATGGAGTAGAGGCAAAAAAACCCCCACACTATCTCACCAGCACTTCCCCTCGCTACTCAGCTAAAAGCTAGTTTGAATCATCTTATAGTCACTGCTGAATTGGCAGCAGTTTTTGCTGAGCAGCCAAAAGCTGCTGCCAATTTAGCAGTAGCTCTAAGACGGTTACAACTGAATCTGCAACACTGAAGAATGGATTCCACCCTTCCCTCCATGTGGCTGGCCACGAGAGAAGCATGGTAGACATCCCAGCATCCCCATACTTCTAGTTCAGTGCAGAAATCAGCTTTCCTGCTTAAGAAGTAAACCTTAGTTTTGAATGGATATTTTTTTAGGGAAAGGTGCATGTGGTATGCAAATAAATATGGTAAAGGAAAAATTGATTCATTTTTTCCTGAAATTGTACGCTTGTGTGTGCTATGAATTACATTTCAACTTGCTGGAGACTTCTAGCAGATATTTTCTAGCAGAATAGTAGAGCTGGCAGACAGTGTCACGGCGGGATCCTGCAGGAAGGCTATGATCTCCTTAAGGTCCCTCTCACCATGTCAAGGCTGGCCCAAGGGCACCCTCTTTTTCTCGCCCACCACATCTTTGATGTTCAGTATATGTTGGGAGGCTGCCTTATACCACCTTGGGCACGGCGTATCAGGACCTCTGTCCCCACAGTTTTCCCGGACTCTTGTGGTCTCCCTGTACGATGGGTGCTACTCAGGCACCCTAGCCTTATGGGCTACGCGTGACTCCTACCACCCCTAATACCACACCCCAAGCCTCGCAGATGTACTGGACGTTGGTCTGTCATCATACACGGCCGCTTTCCCAGGCCTTCTCTATCGTGCCCCCTCTCTGGGCTCTCAGTGCCCTTTCTGGGCCTCCTCTGAAAGTGTTGTCCTGCTCAGGGACCCTTGCCTGCTTTGGGACTCTATATCAAGCCTCTGGTCTTTCAGGCCCACCGTGCTGCTTCCCCTTTTCCTGGACACTGTACCGCTATCCCCTTTTCCTGGGGACCACCGCAGCACCCTGCCTTTCTCTTGGGTTTTCTGCAGTGCTAGCCTGTTACCAGGCTCATCGTGCCCGTCCTGGGCTTCTCACATATTGCCCCTCTCGGGCCTCTCAATAGTTGCCCCTCTCTGGGGCTTGCTATGCCTGCACCAGGGCCTCTCCATAGTTGCCCCTCTCTGGGGCTCATTGTGCCCAACTTGGGCTTCTCAAAGTTGCCCCTCTCTAGGGCTTGCTATGCCTGTACTGGTCTTCTTTAATGCCCCCTCTCTGGGGCTGGGGTCTAAGCACCCTGTAAGCTGCGCCCTCCCTGGCACCAGGGTCCACACACCACTGTGGGTCCCTACGAGTATGCTGCGCCCACTCGGACACTGGGGTCCTCACCCTCTGTTGTGAGTCCCCAATGAGGCCTCCTCCAACCCCTATAGCCTCACCCAAACCACCGGTTTAATACAAACACTAAAGCAAACACAAGCCTCCTGGCTATAACCAAAACCTAAGGCACTGGCCCATAACAACATAAGCCTCCTGGCTATAATTCAACACCATTGCTCCAGCCTCTGGAGCTCTCACAAGCTATACTTGCAATCAGGATTCTCCCTATATCCTGACCAAAGGACCTCCTGCCTCTCCAGCTGCTAGCAGGGAACTGCTAGCCTGGCTTCAGCCCTGGGCTTTATAAGGGCCAGGCCCTGCCTCCTACAGGCAGCTGATTCTCATTAGTTGCCCCGGCAACCTACACCTGTACTCCCTAATCACCACTAGGGCTCCTTATGCACTGCCAGAGCTTCTCCTCTGGCAGTTTTCCCCTCTTTAGGAGCAGGGCAGCGAGGTGCGCTGTGACACATGGTTTTAACAGTAGATCCCAACCCTAACAGAAATGAGAGTTTGCATCAGGATGGGATAGAGTTAACTGAGCTCCATTATGCCTGATCTTCAGGTGGCCTAAGTCTGTTATGGTTGAAGTTCAAGTGAATACCTTGTTACTCTACCTCTGCCAAGGTTGGGCAGCTGAGGATCAAGGAGTTGCAGTTAGATCCCTAAGCAAGTACTAATTTATAGCTTCCCAATGAACTTTGGACAGAATGAAAAACCAGGGACTGTTGTTATTTTTATTTACAAATTTTAATTAGAGAGAATCTAAACTTCAGTTAGGATGGGTGGAGGAGTTTAAGGCTTATGTTGTCTACCAGTTGTAGTTTTTGCTGCTACTATCTTGAGAAGTGCTTTCCCCAATACCCTTTTCTTTTAAAGGATTTTAAGATGTTACTTAACCTTGGTTTAAGGATTTAATTTATAAGGATTACTGTCACTTGTTGCCATCATGCCAGGTGATGTCATGAGAGCAGGCAAGTGACTTAAAGTTATACCGCAGATCATTTTGCTTTGGTCAAGACCTACACACCCACACCATATTTCAGGACACATGTTCTGGTAGTGCCAGGTTCAAACCACAGAGAGCAATTAGGACAAAAAGTGGACTGCATGCAATGCTGTTTCCAAGCAGTAGATAACATTTGTCAAAACTAAGATACATCTCAAGCATTCACTGCCTAAAAGCAAGAATCAAGGCGATGTTTGTTAATTTCTTTTTAGCCTAAATCCTCCTCTATGGATTTTCTCCCATTTAAAGTAATTGCATACCTAACACATTTCACAGGAAGCTATCTTCTGTAAAATCTCTTCTGTTTTTCACTGTCACTTTTCCTTAGGTATCCACAGGGATGCATCTAGTAATTTCAAATGTGTATGCAACTGGCCAGCATGTTACCCCACAGTGGCATACTCAAAATCTCCCAAGGCAGGTGCAACATTATTCACATTATCATTAACAGAATGAGTGCAGTTTGAGAGATCCAGCAGTGCTAACGAAAGGTCTGATGAGGAAACTGAAGAAGCTGCCAGTCACCACAAGAAAGGCTGCCCATGAGGAGTTCTATAATTGTCCATGGTAGCATATGTGAGACATCCCTGTCTATACCAACATCTGTTATTCCCCAACACTCTCTACCACAAGTTTTCATCTCTCTTTCACTCTCTCTGGCATACAAGCTGTCCTTCAGACACCATAAGCAGGCATACAAGAGTAACAGAGGTAGTCGGGGTTCAAGCCATTTTGGCTAAGTACAGACAGTCAAAAAGCCTGAAGCTGAATTGATTCAGTCTTTGCAGCTAGTCTAAACTGCAGAGATTAAACTGAGAAAAAACTGGACACACATTCACATTCACTTTTGATTCAGGAAATGAAGTCACATACCTGCAGTGGCTCAGGCCAGAAGCTGGGGGGTGCTACAGCACAGCTCACTGGTACGTAGCCAGCATGGGCTGTGTGTTCACTTTCTCTTTCTGCTTCCCCCAAGTTCTCTGGGATCTGCAGTCCAGAATCACAGCAGCAGGACTCTGCAGTGTTGGCTGTCACTTCCTTTTTCTGCTTTCAGGTTCCTCTGGGATTTGTAGTCCATAGTTGCAGCCATCAGTAATGTTCAGTAAATTTAGCAGGGCAGGGCAGCTCTGTACTCAGGGAAAGCGGGGTTAAGCCAGGGGAAGGGACCTTAACCCCCTTCCTGGTCCCAGACACCAGCTGGGGTTTCCCTGGGGGGGGGGAGCAGTCCCCCCACCAACCCTTCTCTGCTGGGGCAGACAGCCCAGCCCAGGGCTGGAAAGCATGCTGGGATGCTGAAGGATTCTGATTTAACTTAAACCAGGAAGGGGTCTGGGACAAAAGTTTCATAAACCGGTTTGACCCAAATCAGTTAATCCTGATACTTCATTTAACCAGGTCTATCTTAAACCAGCTTCATCCATTTGAAACTGGTTTATGTGCACTGAACTTCTGTTCTGTTACAGATTTAAACAAGTTTCTGATGACTTAAACCAATTTAAGTGTAACTTATGTTCCCAGCCTTTGTAGAATAGCTCTTGCCCACCTTTCCCATGAGCTTTGGAATAACATAACCTGTAAAACTACAGTGCTTAGCTGCAAAACAGCATTATCCTCCAAACAGCTGCACAAGTCAATGTACTCCACCCTCCACTGGGATTTTCTTTTTCTAAACTTCTTTCATGTGGGCCAAGAAGAACCAAAAAGAGGAAGCTTGATCTTCTCTACAGTGCAATGGATTCAGAATTAACAAGGTGTGGGAGAGGGGAAGAGTTGGATTACCCAAAGTTACAGTCCTAGCTGGATCCTAAAGGCAAGGAAGGACATTTTGAACTTCTGGTGGATAAGCCAAACTCTTCTGTCCTATTTGGAGTTTTGCCTGAATAAAATTGGCAGGAAGTGGCTTCTAACATTAACGAAGAAACTCTGAATGTGGCATTCCTCTCTCATGAGTTAGTAACATATCTGAAACCCAACACTGAATACCAAGACACAAAAAGCAAAGACAATGAAAGAAATTAGCTACAGAAATGACACCATGAACCTGGCTATCACATTTGCCTGAAAATTGTAATGAAAAGATGATAACAGGGAAAATTAATGCGGTTTATGTTTTTTCAGGTTGTTTGCTTAGTACGTTAAGAAATATTTTGATCAGTACTCTCCCTGTGGTTATTTATGCATCAGCCCTGCAATCTGATCCATTCAGCAGGTACCTATGTCTACAATGAGCCTCACTGGCTTTCGTGGACATCCTCCCTAGCACAAAGGTCCATCTTCGTCAATCAGATTGCAGTTTGATTAAAAGAACTGAAAGAACACCTGAAAAGAGAGCTCAGGGCCTGTTCTTTAGAGAACATTGTTTTAGAAGTGGAAATCTTTTCCAATTTAAAAAACAACTAGCAGCATAACTGAGCAGGGGTGACCAGGGCACCAGCTCCAGAGGCCAACTTAGAGGGGAAGAAAAAAAGCAGCCAGTGACCCATGCACCACCACTGTCCAGGGTGAGGAACTGCCCAGTTACACCTCTGGCAACTAGAAAAGAAACAAATCCAACATCCTCAGTCCAAACAGTCAAAACACTGGTGAAGTTTGAGTTCTACCCAGGACCACTGCTAGCTTTAAAGGTTTTCATTGTGCTTTTATGTGCCTCCTTACCATAGTGATGAGCACAGTATAAAAAAAGAGACTTTTTTTGTTCCGGCTAAGGATGGACTTTCTGGATTTCCTAGGGTTCTTGCTAAGGTTCAAAGAGAATCCCTTTATTGTGTAGAAGATGGCATGGTTTATTTTCTAAGAGCAGATGAAAGATGCCAAAATTATAGCTCTGAATGCAAAAAATCATTCTTTATATACAATACAAATTGGCTCTGCAGTCATCAGCCACAGAAATGTGTCCCAGTTTCACACCAATATATATCTGAACCACAATCTGGAGGGACCATTATGTTAATCAAGCCTGATATCCTGGATAGCACAAGCAATGCCCAGAGCTCATTGCACTGGCAATGCCTATTGAAGCTGACAATACTAACAGACATGTCAGTTAGTGCTGTTTGCTGTGGGGGTGGTTTAGGTGATGCCAACTTTCGCTTACAAATATCTTAAGAATATCAACCCATATCTCAGAAACCATACAGCAGCCTTCAGATGCCAATGACTATCTGAATGGATGACCAGGGATCCAGGTTTTCCATTTCCCATGGAAAAACAGAGCAAACCATGGATTTCCCATTTTTATCAGAGAAAAAATGGACTTTCCCTTTTAGCAGAGAAACCTAAGGATTTCCCACTTTTGCAAAGAGTTCTGCATGCTGGCTGAGTTCCAGCCTGCAAGAGCTGATTGCAAAAAGGGAGGGGAAATCCCTAGCCCTGTCTGGAGGAGTAGGGGGAGAGGGAGGGAGAAGGGGAAGGGCAGGGCCTGGGGCTCTCACTCACCCGAGGCTTGGCTAAGGCTCACTTTCCTTCCTGGAGCCTGTGAGGTAAGTGGGGCTTGGGGGTTGTGAGGCAGGGCTGGAGGGGAAGCTGGCTGGGAGCTGAGAGAATGGGGAGGTGTTGCGGGGAAGACATGGAGTCTGCCTGGCCGGTGGCATGTGGACCTAGAGCGGCATGGTATTGGCCCTTCAGGGAAGCCGCACATGGAGACATGGAGCCTTCTTGGGCTGATAGCACCGCTCTGGGTCAACGTACCGGCAGCCAGGCGGGCACTCCATGTGGGGCTTTCTCCAACACCTCCCCCTCCCTCAGCCCCCAGCCAGCTTCCAGCAGGAGTTTCTCTGGCAGACACAGACAGACACATGCAGATACAGACACACACCCCAGCAGGTAAATATGTGTAGGGGGAAGGGATGGGGCTGGTGGGAGCTAGATTGAGAATGTGTGGGGGGGGGGGGGCTCTGGGCCTACTCCCAGGACCAGGGCTGGGGGAGCAAAGGGCAGTGGTGCACCTCTGCAGGCTACACATGCACCGTCCAGCTGGCCGGAGGGGAGGCTCACATGCAGCAGCCACCACTGCCATGTACTGCCACTGCTGTACCGCTTGCCCATGGAGCCACACGTGCAACCAGCCACAGCAAAGCAGTGCAGGGTACGGCAGTGGTAGTGGTGTGGGACAGTGGTGGTGGCAGCTGCTGCATTTGAACCCCGCCTCCTGTCAAGCCAGGCGGTGTGTATGGGGCCTACAGAGGGGCACCACTGCTCTCGCCCCCTGGCCCAGCTCCTGGGAGCAGGCGCACACATTTCCCACCCCTCATTCTTGATCTGGCTCCCCCCAGCCCCTTCCCTTTTCTCCACCCTGCCCCTTCCCCCCCCCCCCACATTTACCTGCTGGGGTGTCTGTGTGTGTGTGTGCCTGCATGTGTGTGTCTGTGTGTGTGTGTGCCTGCATGTCTGCATCTGTGCCTGCATAAGTCTATGTCTGTGCCTGTGTGTGTGGAGCTGAGGGGGCTGCTGTGGGGGGAGTGAGGGGCACCAGAAAGGCTGTGGGAGGCTGTGGGGGGTCTTTAATTTTAATCACAGATTTGGGGGGTTTTATCAGAGAATTTGTGATTTTTTTATCAGGAAAAATTAGGATCCCTGCTGATGACCTAGAGATAAAATACACTGTGAGTGCATCTACACGTGCACTTTACTGCATAGTAGACTAACTAGCTTCACAGTAGCTGTGGGTCAAAGTGCTGCTGTCCCAAAGTGCTCTGGAGTTTATTACTTCACATTAATTGCATGTGCAGACGCACCCAGTATGTAGTTACCAGTCTTCTTAACAACTCAGAACATTAGTGGCATGAGGTCACAATCAATACGTTTTCTTCTAGCTGGCTTCAAGTCCCTGAAAACATTATACTTTCTCCTTCTGGAGAAGCACGTAGGTTTGGAGATGTTAAGATGGCATCTTTATTTATTGAAGCTAACGTTGTCCCATTTTTGTCTGCACTGCTCCAGAATAGTTCATAATGCATTTGGTCATGTCTGTGCAAGTATCCTGGCACTGATTACATCAGGGATGCTTGGTCCAACTTGCTGAGCAGATAAAATCAGAGCACAATGTTTAATGAGCTGCCTTTCATATAATCTAAGTCAGCTGCCAAATGATAGTTTATAAAAAGCAAAGCTTTTGTTTATAAAAGAAAACAAATCCCAATTGGCCTGATCCTTATTTACACAAAAGACTTGTGTACATGGAAATTTATACTGGCATAACTACACAAGGCTAGTTAAATCACTGTAGTTGCATGAGTATAACTCCCCATGTGGATGCTCTTATTCCAGAATCAGGATGACTTTTTCCTCTTCAGTTTAAACCATTGCTCATATGACATAAGCTGTGGTCATGGGCACATGAACAAGTTCCTGCAAAGTCAATGAGGGGAAATATAGATTTTGTTAGCGGTATGGTCACTGTTGTGTGCACGCTTTTATCCTACATCAGAAGATACCTAACCCATCATGGCTTAGCCCTTGGTGAAAAATGGGATTCACTTACTGAAGAATAAAACCATGCTTATGGGCAGGTAGTTACCTCACAGCAGTGGATAAATCACTTGCCTGTTTTACCTTGGGGTAAGTAGTCTATGTCCATATGCTCAGGTTCTACTGGTAAACCTTCCCAGCCAAGGTAAACCAGCCTTTAGCAATTTTACACAGCTTTGGCAGTGTCAAAGGGCCTTAAAATGTGTGTGAAAGTGACTAAGGCTATGTGAATTTATTTAGAATTGAAGGCAAGTACATTATACCAAAGACTGCTTTATAGCAAGACTGTCCAACTGATGGCCTGCAAGCATTTAACACGTGGCCCACAGGCCCATGCAACTGTCTTTCCTGCTGCCATGCAGTCCAGGGGAGAGCCTTGCACCACCAGTGCAGCCTTCTTGGTGGGAAAAAATGGGGGGGCAGGGAGGGGGGGGTCACCACCAGTGCAGCCCACTTTGGGGAGGAGAAGATGGGACATGCACCACCAGCGTAGCCATGCAGTGAGGAAGGGGAAGCTCAGGGGTTCGCCCCCACAGTAAATAGCTCTCGCAGTATGCAGCCCCCAGCCGCACCAAAGCTGGATAGTCCTGATTTATAGAGTTAGTCTGTAAACATAGAAACCATGTGGCTGTATTATTGACATATAATAACTGAGCAGGGTAAAAGATGAAAGGTAAACTTCTCTGAAGCTAATATGGGGATCTGATTTGTAGGCTGCATGTTTACCTACTCCTAATGAATGTAGAAAGAATGAGGAATTAAAGGTTACTTTCTGTTTCTGATGTACTCTGGATAGCATGTATCTTTTCTCCCATTCACTACTGGAAGACCAGATCCTCTTGTGGTTACTAGGGCACCTCTGTATAGTTTTAAGGTAAAGGAACATTTTCTTAATGAGTACTTGTTCAGTAACAGCTTGTTCTGTTACAGACCAGTCTGTAAAGTATTAGTTTTCAGGAGTGAAAAATTCTCTTCTCTTCCTCACAATGCTGCACATAGCTTTCAAGACACCTATCATAAAGGGGAAGGAGAATCTATCTTTTCTGAGTATTTTCACTTTTTAATAATGGGATCTTTCAAGGCAACTTCAAGAATAAATGAATGTATTTGTCAGCCCCTGGTTGTTTCAAAGTGTTTTCTATTTTTATCTCTCTTTATTTCTTAAAGGAACTGAAAATGTATGCATTATATGATCCTTGGCTGGGGATATTTATATTTCTAAAGGCTTCTATCCCCTGCAGGGCAGGAGACACGGTCACCTCTGTGGGATATTTCCCATGGTTTATGTCTTGAAATGAAATATCTAGACTGTATTTGCAAGAAGCAAGGATTTTTGTGGGTGATATATTTTATTAGACCAACTGTATGGTTGGGATAGACTTAAACAAGCTTTTGAATGCAATGTATTGTTCTTCGCAGTATTTGCAATTCCACATACCAGACATTAGAGTCTGGCACTTCTGCTCATACCCACTTACAAGGAAATGGTATTTTAAGGCGTTAAATGAAATTTAAGCAACTGTTATCTACCATAAAATCATTTAATTTTTTTTCAGTATTTTGATGTTACTAATATGTTATGTTGCATTATATGAAATCACAATTTAACTTAAAAACAGGATATATATCTAATAAATCAAGACTATGTTGAGAGAAAGAATGATTGAAAAGGAAGCTTTTATAATGGAATAATTGTGATTGTAACTCTCATGCTGTTATCATGCTGCTATAATAACCTTTGATATAGAGGTCATATCCTTTGGTATGCAATAACCTTTAGTTGAAGCAGAAATGCCTATCTATGGTTAGGAGAGTGCTAATTCACTAGTCTAGCAACTGGTACATTTTGGGCTTTTATGAATGTCTGTGAACATAATAAAGTCTCCTGAAAAATATCACCCTCTATTGTAAGACTGCTTCACAGCAGGACTGAATGAGATTTGCTTTAGTGGCTGTCAGCATTGCACTTAATCAAGCAGCTGGGTCACTGTTGAGCATATGCCACCACCTTGCCAGAGGCTGGTTTTGCTTTCAGAGCAGCACTTCTGGCCTTTGTTGGTCTGGAGGGCAAAAGATCAGAACCAGAAATTGAGACTGGTTCTCTCACCTCACAGGAGATAGCCAGAAAGCACTACGATCAGGCCACATAAACCATCCTTCATTTAAGAAGCAAAGATTGCCTATGTATTTTCTGTAATTAAAATTTCAATTAGAATTATATTTCACTCTTCCAAGCAATGTCTAAAAATACAACTGGGTAAGCCATGTGATCCTTGTACAGCACTTACAAAGTTTGGAATAAGGTGAGATGCTATAACCTCTGAGTGCCCTATCACGCTGACAGGGCAGACTTGCATTTCCCAGAACTTTTTTTTCTTGATTATTTTCCTTGAAAAATTAAAATAAGCAATTTAAAGGCAAGTTTGAATTAGCATATTGAGGACAGTTTATTATTTATGAGATGGAAATCAGGATCCTGGATGACTGAACTCATTAAAGACCATTTGGAATAGTTCCCATCTACTTCCTTCACAGCACCCACACAACAAATAATTCACACAGTAATTAATGCAACGTCTTACCAAACAATACATGTTTCCGACAGGCATAGTTCAAATAGGAAATGCACAGAACTGCACTGAAATAGCAATAATTTAATAAGTTTAAAATACATTGCTGCAAACAAGAAAATTCTGCATTCAGGCAGTCACAGCACCTACAAGACAGCTCAGTGAACCAAATGAATCCCTGAGGGAGTTCAGTTAAAGTCAGTGGAGTTGAACCAGGAAAGTGTTTGTCCCAAAGTGCCTAAATATTGCATCAGATATAGAAGGGCCTTCTGTCAGAAAGTCCTACAGCAAGAGTGCCAAACTTATCTAGCCCCGTAAGCCAGAAGAGGGGCGCAGGGTTGGTCTGTGGGCTCCAAGAGCTGGATTCAGTGCACAGGGCTGATCCACTGCAGCACATGCCCCCAGCTTCAGCCTTGTACACTGCATACAGCATACAGTGTGTGTGGCAGGTCAGGGGAACACATTGCATATGGCACATGGGGCTGGTCTAAGGTGCGTGCTGCATGTGGCACCCATATGATACTGGCCTTGCACACTGGATCTGGCCCATGGAGCCAGTCTATCAGCCCAATCTGGACTAGCCCTGGATCCAGTGCACAAAGCCAGTCTGGCATGGGTTCCACATGCAGTGTGCAGCCAGGACCTGCCTCACATCCCATGTGCAGGCAACACGAGACCAGTCCTGTAAACTGCATGCAGCATGTGCTAGCCCCAGCGCTACATGACCAGGGCTCCTGCTGCCCATGGTGTCTGCACCAAACTAGCCCTGCACACTGAATCTGGCACACATGACTGGGCTGTAGGGCCCAATCTGGACCAGCCCCAGATCCAGCATGCAGGGCTGAGCTGGTACAGGCACTGCATGCAACATGCTCCCCAAACAAATTCTCAGCACTTCATGCAGCACATGCCCCAGACTGACATTGCATGGTGTGTGTAGCACACATACAAGATCCAGCCCCACACACTGTATGCAGCCCATGCCAGATTGGCTCTGTACACTGTGTGCAGCACATAGGTCTGCATACAGTTTGTGGGGCCAGTCTGAGACCCAAAGGCAACACTGTGGGCTGAATGATAGGGCTCCACAGACTGGATCCAACCTGTGGGCCATACCTTTGACACCCCTGTTCTACAGCTCAGAGAACTACATGGATAGTACTAAGTGCTTCTATGTACACTGACTGCCACAGTGCACTTCTCGTACTGCATGAGAAGTGAAAATTATTTTCTAGTTGGCTCCGTCTGTAGAAATATTTGGTATTCTCTGCATTAGTGATATATAGATTCACCATCTGTGTGTGGGGGAACTAAATATTTATTCCTCACTGTTAGAGCTTTTGGAAGTTTTCTTTTGTGTAAATGTTTAGGCTTGGAATGGGAGAAAGAAGGGATGGATTTTTTGACCAAATATTACATTTCTAACTTCCTGTTACTGTAGTTTTAATTAGGCAGTGTTGCTATTGTCATCATAATGGCTGCCATATTACATCACAAACCTTTTTTATTTCAGTGGTGGGTGAGGGTCCATTTACTGTAGCTTTCAAAAGTGTAAAGGGCTGTGAGGTTTGCTATTTAATCCACTGAGAATAATGACAAAATTCAGCATGTCTATCTATCCATACCTCCCCTATGGCCTTGTCCTTATTTTATGGAGGAACAGAGATTACACAGGAAAGCTGTGCTCAACTCAAGAATTGAACCCAGAGTTCCAGAGTCCCATGTTAGCATTCTAACCATGGTACCATGCTCTCTAATTAATAAGACAATAAAATGGGACACAGTTTGGCCCATCTACCTGCTTACATTTGATGCCCTGGTATACAGCAACCAGCATGTTAAGAAATGACAACAAAGGAAACAGGACCATATGTTTCCTCCCAGCTGAGGAACAGCAAGAAGGAAGTCTGAAAACCAAATTGGAACAAACAAAATAACCCACATGGTTTACAGTGGCAATTACCAATGAGGGTCATGCATGTGATGACACTACACAATTTCTTAACCAAATATTTGCAGACATCACCAGGTTTTTGGTTTTGTTGGTTTTTTTTCATTAACAAAATCTCCCCTAACTGTTGAATTAAATTTAAAAACCATCCTGGGGCCCATAAGGACTTTTACTGTTAAAAGCACTGTCAGATTTTTTAACTGCAATTTGCCTCCTGGTGGTTTGCAGCTTGACCTATAAGAATGATGTAAATGTAGCTTTCTAGATGGTGGTGAATGAGCCAGACCAATCCTTGCTTACAGAGAAAGGACCAACCCTGAGAGACCATAACCACCCACATCTCTCAGCAATTTCAGGGGTCAAAAAAACCCGCAGAGAAAAAAAGGAGAACAGCGCACGCAGGGGCAGCACGCATTGCTCAAAAGCAGAGCCAGGCCACCTGGAGCCATGCTATAGCTGCCAATAAGGCTCCGCACAGAAGAATTGCTGCTGCTGCAGCTCTGGAAGGACTTCAGAATCCCAGGTAAGGCTGCTGGGGCCAGCCCAGTGCTGGCTCCAGCCTCCCCTACTGCCACTGGGGTAACTCGCCATATGCCAGAGAGTGCATGGCACAGGTGTTCCCCAGGGAGAACTAGCAGCGGTGCAAGGTGTGCCACCACATGTCCCTGGGGAACCAAATGTCCACACCACGTGTGGACATGGCCCAAGAATTTTTGGCTACTGGATATGTAGATATCACTATTTTAACAGAAGTGCATTAATTAATGTTGAATTACTGCACAAATACTCATGGGGTTTCTGTTCATTCCAAATGAGTTTATAATATTTTATAATAGATAATAGAAAAAAAATGGTTTACCTTTAAAGTGCTAATGGCATACAGTTTTTTAACGGCACAGGTTCCCTGGCTGGATGACAAAAATTATGCCATGGGGAATATTCACAAGTCTGAATCCCAAAATACATACCTCACTGCTTTTTAAAGCCAAACTCCAACAGCCTAGAATCAGATGTTGGTTTAGGACGGAATGAGCATATGTGGCCTATTCTGCCTGCTTTTGCATAACATCCTGTTCTCCATTGATTCTCACAGTATTGTTCTCCCTTGATTCTTTTCCCACCTTTCCTTCAGTGGCTGTCCCATGCCCAGGACAGAATATGAGGAATAGCTCTTACTCTGCTTTCAGCAGAGAAGGGGAAGCTGTGCTGTTCTGCACTTCCCATTACGTTAGCCCTTGAAGGAACTGAAAACCGGAAGGTGAAGGGTAGTGTGGTTTGGGTTTTGAAGTACAATGAGAAAAGCCACCTGCTTTTGTGAGTTCATTGGAATGACACATTTAAAAGTCAACTTCTTTTCTTTTCTTTTCTTTTCTTTTCTTTTCTTTCTTTTTTTTTTTTTTTTTTGTTAAGGCATAAGAAAACAATCTTGTGGGATCCCCTGCCGGTTCTGTAATTAACCCACAAGCCTTAATTCCAGACACTCTAAGAAAACAAAACACTATGGACAGCATTAATCCCATAAAAGAGACAGGGAATATGTTAGGGTTTGCCAAATGGGAAATGGCCAAGTTGCTAGGCAAATAGTGTTTATTTTTAAACTTAAAAATAATAGACTCTAAAAATAAAGTCAAAACTTATTGTATTAAATGAAGGGTATTTAACAAGCATCCTTCAACAATGGCATGAGTTGAGTGCTTTGGAATCATAGTTCCTAACACATGGTATCAATTAATGATCAGCACCTCCTTAAGCTCTGACACTTGGGTTCAAATAAGAGTCTTTGGTCTATAATACAGGCTGGAACTCTGGTGAGATCCATTTGTCCCAAGCACTTTCTAGCACGGGCTGATTTTAGTTGAGTCAGCAGTAATACAAGGAAGAAAGTGTTACTGATATTTCAGAAATTCTGTTTCCAGAGGAACTAGTACATGTACATATACATGCACACATAACCACGGAACTGCTCAAAAATGTTTTGTTCGGTTCCAGTTGACTGTTTTTTGTTACTCCTCCTCAGACCCCTCCTTTTCCTTTGACAGTATTCCTGAGCTCTGTATGAAAGTTCAAAAACGGTTTAAAGGTCCACCCAAGCACACTGGGTGAGTTATGGTAAATGCTCACTAGGTTCCATAGCCAACATCACATTTCTTAGCAGGCAAGATTCTTTGGGTAGATGTGATATCTTTTATTAGACCAACTGAGTAGTTGGGAAAAAGTTCTTTGCAAACTTTTGGGTGCAATCAACCTTCCTCAAGCATAGGGCATTTTTGCTGTTCTGAGATCTCCAAGGAATGGAAAACTCAGAACAACAGAGATTCCCTATGCCTGAAGATGGGCGATTGCATCTGAAAGCTTGCAAAGAACTTTTTTCCAACTACTCAGTTGGTCTAATAAAAGATATCACATCTACCCAAAGAATCTTGCCTGCCTACATCCTTAGACCAACACGGCTACCACCAAAAACCCAGCATCTGCTTGTTTGGTCTCAACCTTAAAAGACCTCTCAACCTTGCCCATTTACTTGGGGTCAGTTTTTGACACAATCAAGTCTCAAACGTATATCTTCAGGAGACATAACACTATGCCCTATAACTGCTCTATCACCACATTACTGTATGTTATTAAGAATTAAACAGTCCTATATAGATATATGGGGAACATGCGAGTTCATGGTAGCCTGGGAGATAGTGACCATCACTTGGTCGAGTTCACTATCCAGCGAAGGGTGGGTAAAGTAACTAGTGGGGCTAGGGTGTTGGACTTTAGAAGGGCCAACTTTAGCAAGCTTAGAAGGCTAGTTAGTAAGGGGATGCAACTCAAGAACATAGAGCATATGGGGGTCCAGGAGGGTTAGAGGTATCTCAAGAGAGTGATCCTTGGGGCTCAAAAGAAGTCTATCCCATTACATAGGAAGGGAGGTAAGGGGGCAGAAAAGCCCCCTTGGCTGAACAGGGAACTCCAGGAGAGTCTGGAGGCAAAGAAAGAGATGTATAGGCAATGGAAGCAGGGAGCAGCCACCAAGGAGGAATATATCTCCCTGGTACGCTATTGCAGAGAATCAGTTAGACAGACCAAGGCAGGGCTTGAGCTCAGGCTGGCTTCAACAATCAAGGACAATAAAAAGTCCTTCTTCAGGTATATAGCGGGCAAAAGGAAAGCTCAGAGCAACATAGGGCCCCTGCAGGATAAATCAGGACAGTTGGTGGTTGACGTGGGGAAAAAAGCAGAGCTCTTCAATGAGTTCTTCATTTCAGTATTTCTATGTACCAACCAAGCCAATTCCCCCATCTTGATCATTGATGGATGTCCACATGGCACCAGTCTGCCTACGGTTAGTTCTGAAATAGTTAAGGAGCTCCTGGAGGAGCTGGATGGGTACAAGGCAGCAGGCCCGGATGACCTCCATCCACGGCTGCTGAAAGAATTGGCCAGTGTCATAGCTGAGCCACTGGCACAGCTGTTCAAGCACTTGTGGTGCTCTGGACAGGTCCCTGAGGACTATAGAAGGGCCAATGTGGTGCCCATTTTCAAAAAAGGGAGAAAGGATGAGCCGGGTAACTTTAAACCAGTCAGTCTTACCTATATTCCTGGAAAAATGCTAGAGAAAATAATCAAAGAACACATTTGTGCAGGCCCAGCAGGGGAAACAATGCTGAGGGGAGATCAGCACGGGTTTGTCACAGGTAGATCCTGACTGATCCTGCCTTGTAGCCTTCTATGACCAGGTCACACACTGCCTGGACGCGGAAGCTGAGGCTAATGTCATCTTCCTGGACTTTAGGAAGGCCTTCGACACAGTTTTGCACCCTATCCTCATTGAGAAGCTAGCAGACTGTGGAGTGGACGCCTACATGGTCAGGTGGGTGGCCAACTGGCTTAGGAACCACACCCAGAGAGTGGTGGTGGATGGTTCCTTCTCGGGCTGGAGGGAGGTGGGCAGTGGGGTCCCACAGGGTTCTGTCCTCAGACCGATATTATTTCATATCTTCATCAGCAATTTGGATGAGGACGTGGAGAGCACCCTCTCCAAGTTCACTGATGATACCAAGCTATGGGGCAAAGTTAGTACACCGGAGGGCAGGGAGCAGATTCAGGCCAACCTAGACAAGTTGGATCAATGGGCAGAGAGAAATAGGATGCAACTGAATATAATAAAGATAAATGTAAGGTATTCCACCTGAGAAGGAGGAACCCCCAGCACACCTATAGGTTGGGGAGTGTCCTTCTCAGCAGCTCGGAGGCAGAGAGGGATCCTGGAGTCATAATTGAGTCCAAGATGAACATGAGCCGGCAGTGTAACGAGGCCATCAACAAGGCCAATAGCACCTTGTCGTGCATTAGCAGATGCATGACTAATAGATCAAAGGAGGTGATGCTCCCCCTCTATGCGGCACTGGTCAGGCCGCAGTTGGAGTACTGTGTCCAGTTTTGGGTGCCACACTTCAAGAGGGATGTGGGGAATCTGGAGAGGGTCCAGAGGAGGGCCACTCACATGATTAGTGGCCTTCATGATAGACCCTATAGGGGGAGGTTGAGAGAGCTGAATCTCTTCAGCCTTCACAAGAGACAGCTGAGGGGAGATCTTGTGGCTGCCTATAAATTTATTAGGGGAGGTCAACAGGGAATAGGGGAAGCGCTGTTTACTAAGGCGCCCCAGGGAGTGACTAGGAATAACGGATATAAACTAGTTGAGAGTGGATTTAGGTTAGATATTAGGAAGAAATTTTTCACAGTAAGGGTGGCCAGGATCTGGAATGGGCTTCCAAGAGAGGTGGTGCTATCACCTAACTTGGAGGTCTTCAAGAGGAGGCTAGATAGTCACCTGGCTGGGGTCATCTGACCTCGGTCCTCTTTCCTGCCAGGGGCAGGGAGTCCGTCACAATGATCCATTGTGGTCCCTTCCGACTGTACAATCTATGAATCTATGAATATTTAGATATATATCTAGATATATATCTATATGTATCTATATATATATGACATAGTGGGTGCATCTAAATGAGACGCTTACTAAAGAGTTGCCTAATTAGTTCCACAGTAAAGCATCTCCCTTTACATATTCAGGGCTGGAGTAAATTAATTAACTCTACCACAGGTTAGTACTGCTCAATACAAGTACTATCGTACTGAGGAGTTTTTACTCTGCCACAGCTCATGTGTAGATGGCGACTGGGGCTACCTGGGGCACAAGGGTGCTACAGTGCAGGGGCTGCCTACCAGCTAACCCTGCACTGTAGCACCCTCATGCCCCAGCCAGGCCCTCCGCAGCACGTTGAGGTGGGGGGTGGGGAGCAACTCCATGCTGGCAGGCTGACCCCCAGGGCCCCTGCCAGGCAGGCTGCACTGCCCTGGCTCAATGTGCTGTGGTCCCAGACACGCATGTAAATGCTGCACTCAGGAGCAATAAACTCTGGTACAAACTGCACCAGAGTTTATTCAGCTGGGCTAATTTCACGTGTAGATGCACTTGGTATGAACATTTAGGGCAGTAGTCTCCGACCTTTTCAAGGTGAAGATCACTTTTTGAAGTAAAGGGCAATCCAGGGTCTAGTGTACTCCCTGCCCACCTGTCCCACCACCCCACCCAGCAGGTCACACTGGGCTTTGCACCCCAGGCTTTGTGCCATGAGCCTCGAGCTACAGCAGGGCTCAGGGCACAAAGCCCAGTGCGCAGCAGCAGCCGCCTTGCCCTGCACACAGATCGCGGGGCGGGGCGGGGCGGGGGGGGCACATGTGCCCCCTAGGCCTCCACTGTGGTGAGTGCAGCAGCGGGAGCCCCCCTGCACACCTGGATGAGCTGCCCATTGCTCTGACCCTCCCCCAGCCTGGCTCGGCCAGGCCCAGCCCAGCCCGGTTGGGGCCCCACTCACCCAGTGGCAGGGGATGTGGAGGGAGATAGTCCCACTTACCCAGCCCTGGAAGCAGGGGCCACAGCTCAACCCAGCCATGTGTGTCCTGCCACTCCTACTTCCTGCCACTCCCAGACTGTGTCCCAGCCACTCCCAACGTGAGATGGATTGTCAGGGTCGATCGGTTGGTGACCACTGATTTAGGGCATTCTACTGAAACCCCATACTCATCCAGTAGTTCTAATAAAGCCACGGATGTAAACCTTACTCCTATAACTGCTTGTATCAACACGATGCCCATTGCTAAAGTGACAGCTATTGCAAGGAAAAATAATTTAAAAAAAGAAGGATTTTTTTCCCCAAATCAGCATGGGGAAATAAGCTCCTCATCTTACATTTGCATACAAGGAAACCTCATTGTCTATCATTAAACTGCTGCCAAAAGCAGCATGTGCTTAATAGTGGAAACCAACTATGAAGTTGATTAAATAGTCAATACTGAACATAACTGAAACACATGGCCCTTATTGGGTTAACACCCTGTTTTTTTGTGTGGCCTTTAAAAAATGGGCAGTTTCTCTCCCATAAGGGAATGCGCACTGAGCCTGGAGGTACTGCAATACCAGGCCAGCACTTGGAGAGGCTGAAGCAAGCTCTGACACCCATCCCTGCCAAAAATGCTGATAAGAATCTTTCTTTTTTTTTTAAGGAAAATTCTTCATGTCCCAAGTCAAATCAACCAAATCAATGAGTCATTCAACAACCATATGTGACCCTGCTACTGGGAAGCATCCTCCACGCCTCCTTGGGGCTTCAGATGCTTCCAAATCCTTTGGCAGGCAACCTATGTGCGGGCCCAAGCTCAGAGGCCTGGGGTTCAGATACCCCAGAGTTTCGCTTGCCCCCAGCCATATGGTTGCAGGAGCAAGCTAGGGAGGAGTCTCCTATTTCCATGAAGTCGGAGTGTAGCCATCGTCCTCCCACTAGAAGTGAAAATGGGGGGCTAACTATGCATTACCTTGGTTAGTACCCCCTGCAAAGAAAGTGGTTTTCCTCTGCCAGTAGGAAAACAACCTCCATTGTCATGGTGTTTCCCCTGCCAGGTACATCTCATTAGTGTGGTTGCACCCTTCATGAGGTAAATCCAGACCAGGTTGCTCTGTGCTTTGTCTGCATATGAATTTTTGGAGGATCCCAGGGCTCATGAGAAGAACACCAGGTCTCAGTCATGAGTAGGGAGTTAATTAGCACAAGGATCCTTTGTGCGAGGTATCTCGAGTACACATGCATACTGAGCAGTGCTGAGCTGTGGGGTCACTATGGCTTGAAACTCTGTTGGCTCTGCTGGGGCCTAATATCATGGACTTATATTTGGACTAATATCATGCATAGTTTATGCTATGTAGAAATAAATATTACCTGGCAGGGGAGGTTTTTCCAGGGCAGAGGAAATATCGTGATGACTAAGACCGTTTTCCTAGTTGCTAGGAATAACCGCTTTTCTGGCTCGGGGTAGTATCCATGGAGGTAATACATAGTTAACCTCCAACATTCATTTTCCATGGGAAGATCTTGGCTTTATGCCCACTTTATGGAAATGGAAGACTCCTCCCTAGCTTGCTCCCATGGCTGTATGGCTGAGAGTGAGTGAAACTTGGGGGCATCCAAACCCCAATCCTCGGGCTTGGGCCTGCATGTAGAATGCCTGCCAAATGATTTGGAAACATCTAAAGCCCCAAGTGTGGGTGGAGGATGTTTGCCAGTAGTAGGGCCACGTATGTTTCTTGAATGACTCACAGATTTGGAATTGATTTGGCTGATTTGGCTTAGAACATGAACAATTTTACATATAGATATATACAAAAAGAGAGAGAATAATCTTTTTTAGTAATTTATATTAATATACATAAAAGTACTGCTTAAAGGTATGTTTATGGAGTACCTGTGCTAAAACATTTTGCAAAAACAGTTGCAAAAAAGGCTAAATGCACAGTTTCTGGATGAACTAAATTACTATAGCTCTGTTTATTTCAAGGTGAGTGTTTTCAAACTTGCCCCTCATTTCCATGTGCTCAGGAGCATCAGGGTCTGTCAGTAAGAGGGGGTGGAAGGGGCTGTAGGGGGAAGAAGTTGGTAGGGGCAGAGTGCAAATGGGTTACCTGATCCCCACAGATTTTTGTTTCCTGTTGTAGCAGTGACAGGGGACAATTTCAAGGTAAACCTCCAATAATTAGATTCTATACCTGGAAAATCATAACAAATTTATAAATTGTCCATATATAGAATCTAACTGGGGGCTTTGTCTTATATTCAGGGTCATCTTGCATTTGAGTAGATGTGGTAATTATACAGGGAGGGGTGGGATAGAGACAGTCTCTGTTGTACTCCACTGATTCAGGTACTGAACTTCCAGTAAAAAATTCCCTTCAGAGACAGGTACACCCTATTATCATAAAGCTGCCCAAACCATCTCTTTGCCCTTCCCTTTTCAAGCAGTATAGGGGAAAGCCAGGACAAAAAGGGATGGTTGATGGTAGAGCAGAGTTCCACAATGCTGAACCATCAGTGACATAAAGTCTCTTAAGGAACTTAAGCCAAAAACATAGTTAGAGCAGCCTCTAAATTGCTTTGTCACCTCACTATTGGGGCAACAAAAAGTCTCTCTGCTTCCTTATGCTGAGACCTTGAGCACAGTGGACACAGAATAATGGTTAAAGCTATGCATCCCCACCTGAATTAGCCATTGTTAAAAACTCTCCCCTGGACTGTCCAGGATGGAAACTGGAGGTATGTAGCTCAGACCTGAACTGAGGCTTTTTGCTTTACACCTGTAATATATAGGTGCTGATTCTCCTGAAGTGAAGAAGGTTAGTTTCATTTTTCATTGATCAGTCTCAAGAAAAGTGCATGTTTCAAACACAGTGCCTGTAAAAGGGCCAAGGAAGGCCTCCTGTGACTTACTTTAAGCTAAAATATTTCAGAAGTTGCCTTTATGTTGCAACCATCTATTCTAACAGACTGACTGACCTCATTCTGAGGAAGGATGCTGTCAGGCTAAATACATGTACAAATTCTACATGCTGTCAAGTGGGCCCTGGATCGGAAAGGTTATTTTAAACTGAACAGAACAAGAGCTTGTGGGAAAATTAATGAATTGTTACAGCCTCTTGTGTTTAAAAAAACATTGTAAGTGTTTTGGTCACCAAAGCAGGCATCTGCTATTCACAGGCACTTTCTCCCAGGATCTTTCTTCAAATCTTAAGTCTTCATTCATAGAGTGGTGCTATCTGATCAAAGAATCAATCACTTGCAGAGTGACAAGAAATCTGAAATCTTAAAAACATTGTTTTTTCTCAAGGGGACTTTTAAGACTCCTTTTATCCTTCAGAGATTTATTAGAGCCAAAAGTTGCCAAGTCTCTGGCCAACAGCACCAGTTCTTTGAACTGCAATTCCTGGGAAGGAAATGTTAGTAATTCAAACTGATAAATGACCCAAACGAGCTGCATAACTCTTCAACTGCTCAGAAAGAATTAAGACTCATTAAAAGGACAACCAGCCACAAGAAAGCACAACAGAAAAACTGTATTCAGAAGACATGAAGCTGTTTAAGAAAGAAATCCTACTTACTGGATGGATCTGGGCAGAAGAGAAAGAGGGGCAGGAATGGACAAGGCAGACTACTAACAGGTAGAATAACCACCCCCAAGGTCATGTTGCTTAGTTGCTCTTTTTCTTCCATGTTAAAGCAGCCGATCTTTAGTGAACTCAAGCATGAACTTCTTTTGGGATTTGAAAGAACCCACATCTAAACACTTTCACTGAATGAAAGCCTGTCCAAAAACCCTGGATCTCTCTCCCCACTCTCCCAAAAGTCATCAATCTGAGGTCAAATCCAAAAACACTGAGATTCCCTGGAAAGGGACTGATGGATGAAAGTGCTAATTTCAGAGGAAAGATAATAAATCAGACTGGAGTGAGTCTTAGCTTTTCTTGTGGTTCTGTTTATTGTCTGAATCAGCCATATCTTACTTGAATTATTTGTATCAGAGTGTGTGTGTGTTGGGGGGGGGGGGGAGTTGCCTGATACCTGTGTAGTTTCACTTAAAGCTGTTTCTCCTTGCTTCCTAGCCATTTCTTAAGCAGGTCTCTTCAGAAAGCTCACATCCACTATCTAAAATAAATAATGCTATAAGCGTTCTTGAAATGTTGCATATTAGAAATTATGAATCACAGGACAGAAGCAGCTTCCGGGGGGTGGTATTTGCTTTTTGAATAGCAATTCCTATGACATCTTTGTATATAGACCTAAAAGAGGCAGCACATTCCTGTGAACTGGGCATGGGATTGGGAGCCAAAACACAAAACAAAAACCCTAGAACCTTCTGTTCTAATACTTATTCTGCCAGTGGCTCACTGTCTGACCTTGGATAAGGCACGAAAGTCTGTATTTTTATGCCAGCTAATTTTGTATGCCTGAGTGTTTAGATCCCCACCTGGAGAGATGTTGCAATTATTCCAGTAACTGTGGAGCACCCTAGTAACAAATAAAGTCAGTGGAAGCTGTGGGTGCTCAGTGTCTGAAAAAAAACAGGCTTTGAACCTGAAATTCATCCATGCATAAACTAACTTCAATCAAATTACACCCAGGATTAATCACTGGGTGAGTCTACAATTATCCCTAGGGTGGCCATTCGTCTGGTTTCAAAGAAGACAGTTCGGTTTTCTGGTCCTCTGTCCTCTACTGATATGAAACAGGACACCGTTATGTCCTTTATTTTTCACCGCTCTGCACCCTCCCCTCCCAACACCACCGCGGCTGCCTACAGGCGCTCCCCACTCACCACGGTCACACCCCTACCACCAAGACCACCGCCGCTGCCTGTGGGAGCTCACCGTGCTCCCCTCCAGCCTCAGGAGGCATACATTGTTCATGGTGGTGGGGACAGTTGTACTCTTTTCTTGAGGTACCTCGATGGCCACCCTAATTACAGCGCATTCAGTTTAGTACCTGTTATCACGGCGTAATCGCTGTAATCCCTTTAATCAGCGCTACTGCACATTAGCACAGATAAACACTTTTTGTGTGGCGCTTAATGTACATTGGACTAAATCTAATGCACATTAGTGCATTAGCATGGTTTTTACCAGCCATGCTAATGAGCAGTAGAATTAGTCCAATGCACATTAAGCGTCTTGTGTAGATGTGCCCGCTGCCTGGGGCATTTCAAAATTAGTGGACACATCTGAAAAGTTAAGACTGAGCCTCTGAGTCGCCATGTACCCAGCAATTAAATGGGGACATTTACTTACATGTTTACTTCATGGACATATTGGAACGATTCATATTGTTAAATTGCTTCTTTTTTTAGACTCTTCCTAACCCTTTTTTTTTTCAAAGGCAGGCAGCCCTTTTGTCTTGCCTGACAGACGACACGGGTCCCGCAGCTTTAGTGGGACATTAGCCAAGTTCAGTTCTAGAAACTGAAAAAACCACGCGTGTCCACGCATTCTTTCATCCAGTTGCAAACCGGGTTAAAAGGCAGAAGCGAAAAGGAGCGTGTTGTGGCCCTGGTGCGTTTACTACTGACAAATAAAGGGGTAACTCTCTGCTGTGGTCAGGAGAAAAAGCAAAACCAAAGCAAACCGGCCAAAGCCAGAGGGATTTGGCTGGCAAGGAAGGATGATCCAGACGCTCTACTGTAGTGTTTCTCAGCCAGTGCCACATATCTCACTGGTGGCACTCGAAGTCGTGTAGGTGGGACTTCAACTCGTTGCCCGATCAAAATAAATCAGTTGCTTGCACTTCAAATGGATGAATCAACAGGTGTCTTGAACAGTGCAATTATGTGAGGTTTTGTTTTTATCACGGTGGAAGCAAGGGTTTTTGACAAGATGGTTGGTGGGACGCAAGGAGCAAAAGGTTGAGAACCGTTGCTCTACTGTACTTTCGCTGCCTCTTTCGTTTCAGAAAGGGAATCGTGATTGCTGGAAAAGGAAGGAGAGGAAGAAAGGAAGGACTTGGAAGGAGGAAGGGAGCAATTAGCCGCCTGGTCCCCCGGGGTCCCCTCAGAATGTGGTGACGCCAGTGATGCGTAACCCTTTGGCCCCACGCAGGGGCCTCGCAGACTCCGGGGACTACAACCCCCGGGGTGCTTTGCGAAGCCTTCCGGCCGCTAAGGGCCTCGAGGCTGCCCTGGCAACCGCCAAGCTGTTGCTTCACTAGCCACGCCCCTCCGAGTTACGACGGGAAAGGCCGCGCTCCTCTCGCGAGAACTCAATCCTCCACCCCCGAATCTCGCCCGCCGCTACCTCTTAGCCGGAGCGCGTTCAAATCGTACCCCCAACAATTCTCGCGAGATGTAATCCCCCCCCCCAGCTAACCCTGTGCCGGTTCCGGCCCCCGTAGGAACTTCAAGCCCTCCCCTGCGGCCGGTGAAGGAGTAACTATCGCGAGACGTCGCGTACTCGCGGGCTGGCTTCCCGGGGAGGGAAGAACTCTCGCGAGCCCTTCACGCGTTGGCTCCCCGGTGGCGAGGGGCAGGCCTCTCGCGAGACATCACAACCTCCTTCCCCTCACCCCCGGAGGCTCGCTCCGTGCCCGAGGAGGGGAACTCTCGCGAAACTTCCACCCTCCGCCAGCCGGCTGGCGGAAATCTCGCGAGATCTCGTTCGCCGCCATGTCAGCTGCGGGCGAGCGCGAGGGCTTGGCGGTGCTGGAGATGTTGGTGGACTGGGCGTGGCTGGCGCCGCCGGCGCCCCTCCCCCCTCAGCCGGCTGTGGCGCTGCGGCTGCTCGACTTCCCCACACTGCTGGTGCTCCCGCGTGGCCGGGGGTTCGAGGCCCTGGGGCGGCGCGTCCCCTTTGGGCGGGGCAAGGCCTGCGTGCTGCCGGGGCTGCCGGGCCCGGCCCCGCTCCACGCGCTGCTGTTGGCCCTGCCCACCCAGGGGCCCGGCCCCGCTCGCCTGCTGGGCACTGCCCGCATCCCGCTTGGGCCGGGTCCCGGGGGCGCCCGGGGCTGCTTCGCGCTGCGGGGCCTCCGGGGCGAGCACGTGGGGGAGCTAGCACTGGCCTATCAACTCCGCAGCCTGGGGCAGGAGCCTACAGCACTTAGCCCTGCACTGGGGTCTCTTGACAGAGCTGCCTCAGCGTCCTGTGTTGTGTTGCGGAGCAAGGAAGGAGCTGCGGAGCTGGACAAGGAGACTGGTGATCTCTGCCCCCTGCTGCAGAGCGAGGAAGGAGCTGCAGAGCTGGATGAGGACGCCGGCATTTTCTTCCCCCCACCGCTGTACTACAACGCCAATCCCCGGTGCGCTGCACCTGTCAGGCCCGTGCCAGCCCCAAAGGAGCGGGAGAAGGAGCTAAGGAGTCCCCTGGCCTCCCGAGCAGTGCCTGGTGCTACCTCGTTGGGGAACCCCCCAGTGCTGAACATCACCCCGCAGCTGCCCAGTGCAGCCCACCAGTTGCGTGAGGCCCTGAGGCAGCTGCCGCTGGTCAATGCTCTGCTGGCAGAGCTGTCGCTGCTGAGTGGCGAGCCGGGGCCTGGCACCATTCACCCCCAGTTGGCCTGGCTCTGTCGAGAAGCAGGAGCGAACGGAGAGCCCTTGCGACCTTCCCTCGAGAGCAAGTCACCAGCAGGAGAGGTGAAGGAAAAACGTCCTCAGCCCAGTGCAAACAGCAGATCATCTAGCCCGAGGTTCAGAAGAAGCTGGCAGAGGTCTTCGCAGTTGGGTGCTCCTTCTTCCTGGCGGCAGAATTGCAAGGAAGCTGCACTGGCAAGGCAGGCTGCCTCCGAAAGAAACAGCGGAAGGAAAGAAAACACACCTCCGCGAAGGAAACTTTTTTACGGGCTGACAAATACACTGAGACTGCGGTTGCAGCAAACCAATCCTGATATGTTGGTCATTCATGAAAGGAGAGAGGAGAATAGAAAAAAACAAGTGGAGGCACTGAGGGAGAAGAGGGGGAAGGGCCCTGGATCCAAAGGAAAAATGTTCAGAAACTCAGCAGAACAACACGTATTTTACCAGCATCCTGAAAGGGCAGTGGTTTCAAAAAGAAATAGGCTTGATAAAAATACTCAAACTTTAATGCAAAGCAACCTTGAAAACAATTATGAACCCACAGGAAAAGGACACTTTTCTGACCTACAGGAGCATGATCTTGATAGTAGTTTGAAAAATAGTGATGGAAATGCAAGAGAAGGTGGTTCATCTGAAGAAAATGGGGACTCTTCACTGAAAGGAACCACACTGCAATCCAGTTACAAAGAAAAAGATGTACAAGTCCACCTGCCAAGAGCTTTCATGCATCATACTGATGCAGGAGAAGATAAAGTAGGTGAAAAAACAACACATTTTAGCATAGGCCAGGCCACAGAAGAGGACTTTGTTGCTTTCGTATTAGGTGATGATCATAAACCAAACCCAAACACGAGTTTTGAAAGTATCTCTGAATTCATATATTCAGAAGACTTTGTAACCAGTCCTGAGAACACCATCTATTCAGAAGATGTCACCAATGCTGATTATACTGCAAGAGGATCAGAAGCTTTTGACAGTAGCCCGGAGCCTGTATTACTAAGCCCAAGGCAAACTTGCTCAGAAGTGGATTCAGAATCAGACAAATCAAGAATATCTGGGGAAAGTCTGAGGATGGACAGCAGGTCAGCTCATGTCCCAGTTCCCTCAACTGCATCACCAATCCACTCTTTTAAGAGACCCTACCATTTAAAAAACAGAAAAGAAAGCAGAGTTGCAGTTGGGAGTTTATCTAGCAACCTTTCCAGTCCCACAGAGTCATTATATGAGCAGCAGCTGTCCCTACAGTTCAAGGAAGAAGGCAGCAAGAGTGATCGAATGCTCAGAGAATCCTTGGCAGTGAAAGGTAAACAAGGTTGTTCTGATAAGACCTGCAATCTAGGAAAGGGTCAGACCTCTTCAGAAAAGAGCCAGTCACTAAAGACATCTCAAGTTAGTTCTTACCTGCCATCCAATGTGTATGACTTTGAACTTAGTGCATTGGAAAACAGTACATCAGACGAAGAAGAGAATGGTGATTTGGGAACATTAAGTATTACTAATCAATGTAAACACATCAGTGAGCTAGTAGTAAACAAGCTTCCTGGATACACAATGTGATTACCATTAGATGGTCTGCTGGTCAAAATGATGTTAAAACATCGTTTCTGTAAACACTGGCAATTTAAAACTACTGTACAGCACTGGCATTTTACATGAATTTAATAAAATACTGCTTGAGCTCTTGTAAGAACATTGCAATGAAATGGTGCATATAACATGTCAATGTTATGAATCCAATTAAAAAAAAATAAAGCAGCTGAACTATTATTTATTTTTGATTGTAGAAATTAAGATAGAAGCAGTGAGCGTTCCTGGATTATCTAAAAACTTTGTTTCAGGAAAAAGTAATGTGGTGGCATGCAGCTGGTGTGTGTACAGAATGTATTTAACTACTGTTAAAATGTAGCCGTTCATGAACTAGAATTCACCCTCTCCACAAAAATATCTTTTATGTTTCCAGGAAATAATGTAGGGATCCAAATGCAGCACAACCTGTAATTAGTTGTGACAGGCCACAAGCATTAGCAGCCAGAAGGAACCCTTTATCTGGTCTGTGTAGTACAGGCAATATTATTTGATCCAGTGGTTCTAGTCATCTGTGAACTGAAGCACTGTGTGTCAACCTTTTCAGGTTAGCAATTCCTTAAAGTCAAATTCTTAACCATCTCTTTACATTTACTCTAAAATAGCAACAAATGTTATGGACATCAATAAACATAATTTTTCTTTGCGGGTTGAGAGAGAGAGAGAATACTTGATCTTGAAGGGTATGGGTGCCGATGAGTTTTAATAAATTTTTAATGCCTCACAACCCCTTGATTGCATTTTGAGATGCTGCCCCTTGAGAAACACTGGACTGACATGTACATTTCAGAAAGACATCAGATCATGATTTAAAGATTCCAAATGATGGAAAATTTAGCACATCCCTTTGTAATCTGTTCCAGTGATTAGCTGTCTTCATTGTTAAATGTATACTTAATTTTCAGTTTGAATTTGTTTTATTTTTCCCCCTTTTGACTTTCACTTCCAGCCATTGGACCTTACTGTATAATTGACATGTTCCGAAAAAATATATATTTATATTCCTACTCTAAATTTCAAAGGCATTCTTAAGGAAGCAGAACAACAAAAATCACATCTCTCTCTTGTTCTCTTTGATACAGCTCAAAATTGCTGCCTTGGTTTTCAAATCTTTCTTCCCTGCTTTACTGTTCCCTTCCCTTCACTGTATTTTTGTAGGGTGGAAGCAGATTTACCTTTGTGGCAACAATTTTTTTTGGCGGCACAAAGGCCAAACATGTCCATGCCCTTTGTTGTGCCACAAATGCCTGAAATTTGTAGTCACAACATAGGTGGTATCAATTTGTACCTCTTTACTGTGGCTGATGTCTTCTCAGTTTATGGTGGGGGAGCATGGTCAGTTTGGAGCTGCTTCCAGGGACTGAGGGAGCCATTCTTGCATACCCTGGGAATTCCCTGGGAGTACTTCCCATCTCTTCCCTCTAACAGAGACATCTCCTATGCAGTTTCTGGGTTTTGTTTCTGTAAGCAGGAAACCCCAGCATTCCCTGTTAGAGACATGCCCTGACAAATCTCCGAGGCATGTCTCTATAAATGAAAATCATGTTGTCTATTGTCCTACAGGATCGCCCAGTGTGGGACAACGTGCAACAATGAAGCAGATCAACTGTAGCAGGACACATCCTACTATAACTTACCTGCTTTATTTGGTGACATCTGGAGTTGCAGACAGAAGTGCAGCTCCCCGCTGTAACAGAATGCTTTGCAGGAAGTGTTCTGAGTTACAAGGATCCCCTGGACCAAACAGAAATTCACTGTTGGTTCCAGGGGAAGAGGGAAATCTAGCTGCTGGCTGCAGCCTGCCACTATTTTCCCCTAGCAGTAGCCCCTTCTCTCTCCCAGCCTGTCCGTGTTTCAGAATGGGAGGGTGGAAAAGGAGCAGTGGGAGCTCATTCTAGGAGCTCCCCAGCCAGCGTTGGAGGGTGGGATGGGTGAATTGGAGCCCCCACACCTCAGGGACTGAAAACCTCCCAGACTAAACTCCATTCCCTTTTCCCACGCCCATTGAGAAAACAGTGGCAGGCAGCAGAGATGGAAATTACAGAAGACATTCTATTTCGAAACGTCTTCATCTGACCCCTCATGCAATGCGGGTTCAGATTTTTACCTTACTGGCTATTTTTGAAGCCATCTGAAGCCACACGCTTGTGTTTGGTCACGGCTATAAACAGCTTTCTGTGGCCAGATTGGGTGAAAATTGTCCTTTCTATCTGCACCTCTGTTTATATCCTAAATCTTGGAATAAATTTACAATCCCTTTCCTCAAATCAGGCTTTTATCTGCTTTCTCATTAATGCTGTCTTTCTAGAACCTTCTTCCTCTAAAGTGTTACATTACTCTCACCAAGTTTTGCCTAAAGTTTTTTGCTTTATGTTAGCCCACAGTTACCCTCCTCTGAAACACTGTCCTGTTACTGCATATTTTTATCTTTCATGTAATTAATTCATAGGACTAGCTATTTACATTTCTACAGTCTGTATATTTAGTTTTTTCCAACTCTTCATTATTAGTTCCATTTACTTTGGAGTGATACTACCTTCTACCAAAACCAGTTTGACAAATGTAATCTAGTAAGACTATTTGAATACTTACATCAATATCAGAGCCTAACTGAACAGTAATTTGAAGGCAAGCAGACACACACTTATGCTTCCTGTGCTGAAAGCAATTTCCACTCAGCTGTTTTATGAATAGTTTTTTTAAACTATTGTTTTCATCATTTCACAATTCCAGATGAAAGAACGACCATGGAGCCAGTCTCCCTCATTCCTGAACATTTTGTCAAAATAACCAACCTCACTTGAATCCTGTGTTATATATTTTTTTAAATTATTACTAATGGGTCAAGTTCCATGCAGTGCTCATGGGCAAACCTGCCAGTGAAGTAGAGGCCTGCAGGAGTTGACCCAACTCTTAGTAGATGGAAGGATCTGTGGGTTTTTGTGTTTTTTAATTTAAAACCTCTCTAAAACAAAGGTCTCTTGAGATCTTACACAGTTAAGCACAGATTATGTGTGTAAAGTATTATAAAGTATTCAATGATAGATTGGAATTAAAGACAGAACTTTTGTTTGATTGTTCCTTCATAATTGTTCCATTTATAATGAGCTTGAAAAAGGATTCATTCCAACTAATTTTATTTTTTATAACATCTATGAGTTAATTAAATAAATACTGTGGTGTCCAAATATAGCAAGTGATGGAATTACTAGATAGTAATAGTCCCTGTGTTACACATTTTCTAAGGAGAAATACCTGCAAGAAAATGGAATTAATTTAAGGAGTCATTTTTTTAAAGATATGTTTTTATATAAAATCCAGCTAGGAAGTACAGCAGAGGGAAGGAGGCTTACATCTTCAGCCTAATTTTTTACCTTCAGAATAACAGTTTAAGCAAGTTAAGACTAGATATGAGCTATCATCATTGTTATAATGAATATGGTCTTATATGTAATTGAACAATCCTCCGTTAAAAGAAATAGGGAAGGATTTAGTTATATTAGTATGATATTTGGGATCCATGAAGCCATCACATTTCCAACACATTTTAATTAAACAACATTTTTCTGTATTTCTACAGAACAAAAATAATGATTTTTATAGCTATTTTTTATATAAGGACACCTGAGAATTTATCAGAATTACCTTGCATGAATCATAATTATACCACCTCAGCCTGGATATGCTAGTTTAGGTAGTTTCTCAGTGGGCACATCTACATGTTCATTAATGAACCTTTGCTACTGTGCATTATGTGTAGTACCTGTAATATGAGCAATACATAGAGGCTTATTAGCTGCACTAGTGCACAGTAGCAAAAGTGAACTTTTTTGTTCACTAGCACATTAGCATTTTTTTTTGCACTGCTTTAATGCACAGTAGACTACTTACTGTGTATTAAAGTGCACATATAGACACACCTAGTTATATTTACAAATTGTATCATCTGCAATTTTGACCAACTTAGGTAATAACATAAGTTATAGTAAAGGATCTCTATAACTGTACTTGTCTAGAGGAAAAGGCAATCAGGACTCGTAGCAGAGATGATAACTTTTATAAGGCCAACACAATTTTTGGAAAAAAAAAAATTATTTCAAGGTTTTGGGCACAAACAGCCCTTCACAGGACTCTTGATCCTGATTCATACCAGCTATGAGCTGACTTCCCAAAGGAGTTTTCCATCTATTGACTCCTCTGTGAAATCCTATGAAATATAATTGTTCATTTCTACCTAGGAGAACTTTTACAATCTTTTCTCCAATGCCTGATGAAGGGTGTTTGTGCCTGAAAGCTTGCAATTAAAGAATTTTTTTTGCAAAAATCTTGTTGGTCTAATAAAAGATACCATCTCCACAACGAGTCCTGATTGCCTTTTCCCTTAGACAAATACAGCTACAACATGGATACCTGACACATGGAAGATATAGAATTCTAGCTCATTTTTAAAAAATAAAATCTTCATATTTTCCAAAGGAGGTAGCAACTATAACCACGTGAAACTTGAGATCCTGCTCCTGCCTTTGTTTCAAGGTAATTTGCATCATTACATAGCCTCAGAGGAGGTGAGAGGCTCCATACCAGCTATGGACTGCCCAGAGTTGTTTTCCATATATTGACTCCTCTGTGAAATCCTATGAAATATGAACTTTCATTTATATCCAGGAGAACATTTACAATCTTTTCTCCAATGCCTGATGAAGGGTGTTTGTGCCTGAAGCTTGCAATTAAAGATTTTTTTTTGCAAAAATCTTGTTGGTCTAATAAAAGATATTATCTCTACTATGAATCCTGATTGCCTTTTAACTGTACTTGCAACTTAAACTTCTTAAGCTAGCTTTCCTCAGTGAATGATTTTTAAAAAGTTAAGACTCAGGTGCAGAGAAATAAGAGGAAGAGCAAGGCATCTCCATAAAAGCTGACTACATTAACGTCCACTAAACTTGGGTGGAAGGTGGCTTATAGGATGCCCCCTATGGAGAGCCTGGCATTTTAATGAAGGGGAGAAAGCAAGCAAAGCTATCCCCTTCTGCCCTTCTCTTCGTTGACCAAGGAGCCTGCTGCTAAGAAGAAATAGTGATAGAGATTTAGCAGCAGTCTGTCATGCACCTGCAGGCTGTCTCTGGCATTTTCTCCAGTTTGGTTCTGTGCTGCCTTCATGCCTTTGAAAGGTCTAATCTAGCACAAAGTCAACTCAGCGCATGTGAAAAGATTCTGTCTGACATCCCTGAAGACTTTCAGATGGTATACAGGTTATATAAGAAAATATACAGCATACATAATAACTTCTGAACTCTGTACCACCAATGCAAACTTGAAAGGGCAAGCCTCTGTGGGTGAAAAAATTCCTTCTGAAGTTTATTCAATTTTCATTTTCAGTCCAGATTGCTAAAACAATTGCCAATTAGTTCTCATTGTGATGTACAGAGTGGTCCATTGGCAACTACTCTAAAACCAAACCTGTTTCTTAAATGACAACAACTGTCCACCTAATGTTTTTTACATCGCTGCCATTTAAGTTGAGTTCATATCAGCAACTTGAAGGCTATGTAAACTCTTTGAAACCTATAGTCTCTGACATGGATGTAAATAGTCTACAAGGAGCTGCAAATGGCTCACATTTGCTTGCTGTTGGGGATTCTTTAAATAGTTCCTGGACAACATTTGGTTGATAGGCATCCAGAGGTGGATTACTGGACAGCATTTGGCCAGTGGCCAATCAGGTACAAGTTGCTGGACAGCAGAGTGAGCCACTAGGATATAAAGCTTTTCTGATGGGAGAGAGGGGAGAGTGGGTTAGAGCACTTGGTTTCCTCCAGGAAAGACATTAGGGCCTGTTAGGTTCCCTGGCTGGGTGAGGTAAGCCTACACAGAACACAGGTAGATAATGAGCTGTCAGGCATTAGTGTTAATTACCCATTATCTGTCTTTTTTCTTACTTTGTTACCAACATAATAAAGTGGAGCCTGAAAGAAAACCCTCTGACTCAGAATACTGTGCTGAGAATCTATAAAGTTCCAGAAAATCTGGCAGCAGTCTCTGTTAAACTTATTTTTAATTGCTTAATAGATCAATACTGTACAACTAAGTTAAAAGGTAGAGCAACATAAAAACAAAACACTTAAGAACTGCCTATCGCCCAGCTTCCACTGTCCTTTAAAGCTTTAACATAAAGCCTCAATACTCTAATTGACGTAAGATCTAGTTGACCCACAAACCCGAGTCTCTTAGGATCACTCCTCTATCGTGTAGTTACTTTAAACGGTCAAACTTTGTATTTAGCATGTATTGGTGTATATTTTATATAGCAAAATGAAACTCCTGTCCATTAAAAAAATAATTAAAATTGCTGAATTGTTCAGCAGATGCCAATGTCAATTGTGATTTCCACTATAGTATTTTTTTCCCTCTTTTGAAATTCTAAATATCACCCTGAGCAAGTAGTACTATTTCTTCAATCTTAATGGATATCTCTATGGCAAAATGCAGTTTCATGTAGTGGTACTGGGGCTAGTTCTGAATGGACTAGCACAAGTACTGGAAGCAGGATGATTGTATTAGCATGGTGCTTTGATCAAGATAATTAGTAATTCCCAGGTTTGCATGGGGCCCATCCCCACAAGTGGGAATGTGTGTTTCTCTTGAGACAAACAGCAGTGGCACAAGCTGTGACGCTGTTACTTGTACCTGCGGAACGCCAGAGCCACGTGCTCTGGCGCACAGCATGTTATCCCAGGTTGGGTAAGGGAGGCTGGGGCCAGCAACTGTGCTGGCCCCAGCAGCATTACCTGGAGTCCTGGGGGCCTCCAGGAGCTGCAGCTACAGTGATCCTGCAACAGGGAGCCTGGCCGGCAGCTGGAGTGTAGCTCCAGCCAGCCAGCCACTACGTGCACCGCCCCACTTTTTTTAGACGTGGGCTTTTTTGACCCTGGGATCTCTCAGGGTCAAAGCCCCACACTTGTGCTGCAAAGTAGTGCAGGGAATGCCTGCACGTGCAGTGTGTGTTGTCTGTTGCATACTGCATGTCTGCACTCATTTAGACATACCCATACTATTTGCAACTACGAATTCCCATATAGTTTGGGAAGTCCTTTTCGTAAATACACCAAAGCAATATTCAACATGGGAACCATCTACCTACAATTTCAACTATTGTTCAATTATATTTACCATCAACATTTATCAGGATATTTTGGCAATTTGTTGGCCTGAGTCCTAGTATTTTTATTATTAATTTTCTAAGAGTTTACTTATCATTTATAGGTTTTTCATGTATAAAATTGCTATTCACTATTTTTAATTCTTTGGGCCTTCATTTTCTTTCCCATTTTCCGAGGACTTGTCGCTGGCAACTATTTTAGTACTTGCTCAATTTTGATTCTCAAGACCTATATAACTTATGTTCCTATGCTCAAAGATTGTGTTAAATTTTGCATGCAGCACTTTTCATTAGTTCCTGAAGTGTAGTGGTACTTATTCACAACTGAAGAACAACTCTCTAAATGTTGGAGGCAGAGCAGTGACCTGCATTTCTGGGACATATGGCTTAAATATTTCACATCTGCTTCCCTCCCACATTGTCTTGCCTTGAATCTTCTTTCAAAGTTTGTAGCTTCCAGAACTGCCTTATGTTAGATAATTAGAGCTCATTGTGAGGGCATCAAATGGATATTATTTTAATAGTCCTCATACTGATAAGGACAATCCTTTAGTACTTGCTCCCTCCAAGTTGTTGGAACATTTAACATTTTTTCTCTTGTCTTTCTTGATAATTGTTCCTGAGATTTTTTTAGAATCCCTTTCAGCAACTTCAGGGCCTGAGAACACTATGTCCCTTGTACACATGTCAATGTATGATTTTAATATCCTTCATTTAAGATGCAGATTAATAGATGGCATCTTCTAGTTAGGAAGTTCACTCCCTACTTTGGTCTGATTTTAATCTGTTTCCTGTGTGCACTGAGGTGCCCTGCTCCTAAAGAGGGGAAACTGCTAGGGAAAGAGCCCTAGCAGTGAGTAAGGAGCCCAGCTGTTGATCACCAGGGCAGCCAGAGTAGTTAGTGCGTACACCTGCCAGCGGTCAGCTGACTGAAAGGGGCAGGGCCTGGCTCCCTTATAAACTCTAGGGGCTGAGGCCAGGAGGGAGTTCCCTGTCAGCAGCCAGGGAGGAAGGAGCTGTCCCTGAGCAAAGTTGAGAGGAGAGGCCTGACTGCAGGTACAGCCCTGAGCCGGGTAAAGGATGGAGCATCCCTGTGGTGTTTTGAGTAGTGTTGTTATAGCTGGGCAGCTTCAGTTTATGTGATAGGTGAGGGACTTGCGTTTTGTTTACTGTTTAAAACCAGTGGTTTGGGTGAGGCTATTAGGGGTTGGAGAAGACCTCATAGGGGATCCACTGCAGTGTGGGAACCCCAGTGCCAGTGAGGGCACAGCATTTGGGGTGCACTGACCCCAGCCCCAGAAGAGGGGGCAGTTGAGAAACCCCAGAAGAGAGGGCTGCGTTGGTGCACCAGAGAGGGTGCAGAGCAAGATAGGGCCACGCAGGGCCCAGAGAGGACAAAGGGGGCCAAATTATAACAAGGCCCTGACCGAACAACATCAATTCCTTCTGCAAGGCTTGGGGTATGGTAAAGGGATGGTTGGAGCCACGCATAGCCCATAAGGCTGGGGTGACACAGAAACACCCGTTGTACCATCTACCTTGGAGCGGGACCTACCAGGGGTCTGGGAATCCACAGGGTCTGAGTGTCCAGCAAGACTTGACTAAGAGGGTGTAAAAGGCAGCCTCCCAAACATATATATTTTTGTCATCAAAGACATGGCGGGCGAGAGTCGAGGGTGGCCATTGGGTCAACTTGGCACGGTAAAAGGGGCCTTAGGGAGATCACAGCCATCCTAGGGGACCCCGTGCCATGACACTGTGGTATTAAAGAATCCCTTGAAAATTCTTATTTGGATATCACCAGAGGATTGTGATTTGAACCTCTTTCTTGATTTCACAGAAAAGCTTGCATCTTTGCAAAAGATTATGAATGTCTTCCAACAGACTGGGGAGAATGTATCTGAATGTCTCATACTGCTAAGTCATTGAAAAATAATAAATATTAAGGATTCTCAGGCAATTTTCAGTTTTGCAAAACAGGCATTGATAGCTAATCGAGTTTTCAATAGTTTACGCAGTATGCTTACCCGGAGGAAGAAGTTCCTAATATACATCCAAGATTAACATTGTTCTTGGCTAAATTTATAAATGTGTAATGCATTGGTTACTGAGGTGAGGGAGAGATGAAAGAGGAAAGGACTTCAAATTTATAACCAACTTTAAAATCAATACATCTTCTACAGTTATTCAAATTCCAGGCAAATATGATGAAAAGATTATTTAAAAACTTCAAGTATTTTGGACGGAAGCCCTAATAGAATTTGCTTTATACATTGGTAATACTATATAACCAATACCTGGGCTAAATTATACAAAAATGCATTTGACCCTGAAGCTCTTATACAGCTAGCTCATATGTGAATAGTCCTACTGACTTCAAGAAAACTATAGAGGTTTTAAAAGAATTTAAGGAATTTGAGTGCCTAAATGCTATGGAATTTAAATGGTTTTTGAGCACCTGACAAATCCCAGCCTAAGAGTTTAATGCCATCAGAGAATTGCAGGTATGAAACCTAGCTCCATTGAAGTCAATAGCAAAATTCCCATAGACTTAAATGGAACTCAGATTTTACCTCTTGTAAAAATACAGGTGGTGGAATCATGCCCATTAATTGTAAAAGGCATTTCGGAGAACTGCTCAGAACAAGATTGAATGTATAAGAATTGTTCTTATTATAGTCTAGTCTCACCTTGAGTAAATATCTAACCATATTTTATATAAATAAAAGAACATTCTCATTTTACAAACTACAGTTCTGCTGAAGAATGTAACTATCATTTTAAAAGTTTGCATGTTCCCTTATTTTCCTGGACCTGAATGCATGCAATAGAAACCCTAACAGAGAGCTCTGGGGGTTTTGTTTTCCAGGAACATTTTTGGATTCATGTGGATTCTTGGAGGCAAGAATTTAAACCTCAGAAGCCTATTATGAGCTAAGGATAAAATTCCCTGCTAACCAGGAAGGGTTAGCAGTACTGTGAATGAGGGACTAACTCCTCCAGAGTCCGGAGAATTCCCATAGCCTTCCCTTCCTCTCTACTGCAGCAATACAATCCATTTCTCAGATGTGTAACCTCAGAGCCCTCTTTGACTCCTCTCACCAGACATTGACACCGTCACTAATCCTGCCAGGTTTTCCTCCACAAAATCTCCATGATCTACCTAGTTTTCTTTGTTCCTTATTTCTTCCAGTGCTCTGACTCGTGCAGTTTCCATTTCACCAACCTTCACGTTGCCATCTTTGCCAAGCAACCTCTACCTTATTCTTCTCCTACTGTCAATCTAAAGCAGTGATTCTCAGCAAGGAGTGAGGGGATGTGGCGGCCCCCAATCTGCCTGCTGGATGAGAGAAGCCGGGTGCTGCTGCCTGGGACTGGCGGCGTGCTGGCGCTGCTCCCAGGCGGCAGCTCCCAGGCGGCAGCACCCAGCTTCCATCCCTCATCTGGCAGGCAGATCCGAGGCCCAAAACCCCAGGAGAACTGGCACAGCCCTTGCAGCCCTCCCACAGTTGTGGGCCTCAATCTGCCTGCCGGATGACAGAGGTTGTTTTGAGCTTCCCAATTATAGCCTATGGGTGAAACATCGAAACAGCATCAAAACAGTGACACTAGACTATAAGAACAATTCCTATACATTCAACAAAATGGACTGACAAAACAAAACGAAACAGTGGTTTCGAATTGAAATAAAATTCGAAATGAAACACTGTTTCGTCGAAACCTCAAAAGTCAAGTGGAAATGGAATGGTGTCATTTCGCACAGTCCTGTTACTTATTGAAATAGAACGCTGCTAAATTTAAAAAAGTAATGGAGGGGTGCCTTGAATATAAAAGAGGTTGAAAATCACTGATCTGGAGTTTCCTCATTCATGAAATCTCCAAACACTGATCAGGTTTTTTCGTTGACATGCCCTCATCTTACATACCAAACAGAAGTTCTGTTGTTTTGCTTCTTACATGCATAGGTTCCTCTCTCACTGCTTAATATGCACCTCTTTGCACTACTCAATCCACAACACTTTTTTGCTCCTTCCCACTGTTGTCTCCAAAACTACTTTACGTATGTAGCAGGCTTACCTTTTCAGAGCTTGGGTTCAGACCCAGGATCAAGGGTCTGCTGTTTGATTGGTGGTGCCCGCCCACCAATCCAGAGGCAGCACATGGGAAGCAATGCCCCGCCCTTTTCTGAAGGTATATAAAAGGGGAGTATAAAAGGGGAGTGTGCTCAGTATGCTGAGCAGATGCGCCGAGGGACTCAAGAAGAGCGGAGCCAAGAAAAGCTAGGGAGCTCTCCCCCAGTGGGCAACAGGCCCAAGGAACCCCCACTGAAGGAGCAGCCTTGGGAGCAGTGCGAGACTGCTCAGGCTGTAGATGGTGCACGGGGACGGTGCAGGGAGACCTGGCCCTTGGAGTGGTGTGAGACTGCTTGGGCCCATCGTGGTGCATGGTTTGGTGCACAACGCCCAGGCTTTGGGAGCTGCAAGCAGCAGCTCGAGCCTGCAAGCCCGGCAGGGCCAGCAGGCCACATGATGCATGGAGAAGCTCACGGGGCAAGGGCCTTGGGGGCTGCAGTGAGGCGGCTAAAGCCCCATCTCCCAGCAAGCGGCCAAGTCCCACGGTGCACAGGGTGGTGCATGGGCCCAAGCCTTGGGATCCAGGGTGCAGCAGAGGCTGCTTGGGTTAGCCACCCGGAGTGAGGATGGCCAGTCGGAGCCTGAAGGGCCCGGCCTGTGCTAAAAGAGCCCTTGGTGCCGAAGCCAGGGCACAGGGAGATAGTAGTGCTGCAGCATGAGGCTCAGCACCCAGAAGCCAGCAGGGGTAATACAGCAGCTGAGAGGAGCTGAGCCCTCGGTGCCCAGAGCGGGGCACAGGGTGGAGAGAAACCCAGCGGCATGGGAGAGGCCTGGAGAGGTGCTCCAGCAGAGGAGATCCCATCAAGCTGTGCCCTGACCACTGCCACCTGAGGGAGCGTGAGTCATTGGGCCCTTGGGTCTCACAGGGGAAAGATTTGGGGCAGGCAAACCCAGAGAAGGGGCTGGGTGAGCAGTCAGGGCCCTAAGGGGAGGGGCCCCTGGTGCTTCCCGGACATCCCGCCCCCAAGGGATCCCATTGGAAGGAGGACTGTCTCTTGCCATGGGTCAGGGACTATATTAAGGAATAGATTATATTAAAATTGTTCATGTTTGTGTATATTTTGTAACTGAAATGTTGTATTGTGTTCATGCTGCTGAAATTGTTTTATTGTGATGCATAAATAATGTTATTTAGGGTTTGACCTTGGTTATTGGTTAATGTTCACTGTGCAAATAAAACTAAATATCATATACATATATGTTTATGTATATTATAACTCAATAAATTGTATATAGTTAAGAACTTTGGGCTTGGGCTAACTCTATAGAGGAAAGAGGGATCCGCTCGAAATTCTGGCATCCTTCTCACAGCACCCCCTCCTGCCCACCCATCCCATCTGATTGAGAATAGGGAACACATAGCTCTGGAACTCACCATCCAACTGCTGTATATCCACTTTTTCCTTCATCCTTATGGTTGGTCTGGAGGCTGTTTTTTTTGCCTGAAGAGCTCTCAAAGCTCTTGTCTACAAAAACATAATTTATGACCAGTAAGAACCATTAGATCATCTTGTCTGATCTCCTCTGTATCACAGCACGTTTCACCCTTCCCAGCATTGCTGATTATCAGTGGTAATCATGCTAATCATAAGGAGAGCAAAGGACAAAGTGTCTTCAATGATTCAGACATTATGGTGAAACCCAGATATAAAAAGAAAAATAATGGTATATCTGTGAAGCTCTGACATGTTAATATAATATAAAATTGTATAATGTTGCATAGCTCTAGCAAAGTATAAAAAATATAATATAATTTTGGGGAGTTGTTTCTGTTTTAGCCATCACAGCTCTTTTGGAGCTACAGTTTCAAACAGAACAAGCCTCCCTCACTTGCCCTCAGCTTTCTCAGCCAATGTGACTCATAGATTTCTTAGCAATAGCTCTGCATGCTCTTTCATTTCTCTCTCTAAATGCAAGTGCAGAAATTCTTTAAGGCAGTTTAACAATTTTTTCTGGATCCATCCTTTCAGCATAAGCATGGATCTCTGGCATATACCAAACTTTACTTATTTAAAGCATTTCACAGGCTCATTTTTCCAATGTTAAAAACATTACATTTGATCCATTCTCTTCAACTTGAGCAACAAACTTGCCACTTAGCAAAGATTATTAAATGACCAATTATTTATTTAATAAAATCTAGCATGTCTAATATGCACTCAAAACTGCTAGCGTTGGAGATTCCATTTACTTATATCCTTTCCCTAGCCCTCTAGTTATTTCTTAAACTGAAGCATTTGTTTACTTTAATTGCAGTTCATTTTGATTCATTAAAAAGAAAAGTATACTGAACTGTTCTGAGGACTGAAGTATATATGATACATTTCTATCTTAGATCCTACTTCCATTTTTCTAAAACATGGTTCCAATATAGGAACCAACCATGAGATGCTATCCCTCTGACATTGAACTCACAATCATCCTATTTGGTTGTTCATAACAAGACATTCAAGGTAAATCTCAGGACACTCCTCTAACTCCTTGTTTGGACCTCCTTACATTGTAAAATGGACGTGGAAATCTTTCAAGTCAGAAGCTAAACAAGAGGTGGAAAAAAACTGCCCAGCTTTCTAAAAAAGCTTTAAAAAATAATAATTCATGTGCCGTGAAAGACATTCTAGGAGTGCGTAGGGAAGCCATCTGATATTTTTAAGGGAAAAAACCCATTACATACTTTGATTAATTTATTCCTCATTTAATGTGATGATAACTTCCCTCACTGTAGTTTTTTCTCCTGTTCCCAGGAGGACAAGGAAATGAAGAGATGCACAACTTTGTTTTGGGCTTGCATTTTCAGCAGTAACTCAGCTCATAGCAGTTTTATTTTTATTTGAGCCTTTTCATTAATGCCTAAAAACTTAGTAAGTGGTTAAGTGCCAACATTTATTAATCAAATTATTTATAAAAAATAAATAAGATGAAAAAAAACCCCATGCAGTGTTCCCTGCCTCCCCCCCAAGCAAAAAAACACACACACTCAAAACTTCAGCACACACAACATTGAAATAACCTACTCAGAGAAAAACTACACTTTTACAATATTAACAACAGAACGAGTCTTCTTCCTTCCAAGATCAGAAAAGAACTTCACTTTCCCAGATTTTTTTGCCTTATAGATGTCCTAAATGTCAACAAAAATCAGATTAGTAAAGATGCTGAGGAAGAGGGGGAAGTTCAGCGGATGGAAAACAGCTTTCTTCTACCCCCTTTTCACACAGGAGAGCTCACACACCTCAATACATTTCAACCACAATCGTGTTGCAGCAGGAGAGACATTAGAGGAGTCCAGATCTAAATTACTTATAGATCAAACCCAACATCTTGATTCTATAAAATTAATGAGTCTAGATTTCATTCATCTATTTAGCATAAATGTTTCTTAATAGGACTTTTTGCCTCTCATTTTAGAACCACTCTACTGTTCTCTTAACAAATAATGAATAAAAGTAGAACAAAACATGCTTTATCATATACTTCCAGAAAACTGGCATAACTAGAGCAGACAAACTTAAAGACATCAAAAGGAGAAGAGAAACAATTCCTTCCACCTGGTTGAACAGTTTTAGAATTAGTCATAAGACAGCTGGTCACACTTGGTCACACTTTCTCTAATGTCCCCCATCCACGAGAGTTCTTCGAGAACACCAACAATATTTTTAGCATTTCCTCTCCAGATGTACATGCAGCTCTCCTTAATGCAAGTGAGTTATTTACAAATAGCTGGGGGCTGGGGGAGAATAGACCCGGTAAGTGGTCTGGGAATTCCTAAAGCACTGTATCCTCTGTTACTGCACTCAAAAGCTGTCTTCACATTGTGTGTCATCCTGATTCCTTTGTCCCAGAAGGCAGCTGGTTTTGTCATGTAGGACCATATTAGCTTCTCCTTAAGTATCCTGGAGTAATGTTTATTTCTGCATGAAAGCTTCCTCTTCACATCCACTTGTAACAGCCCAGCTTGTTGCCCTTGTAAAAAGCTTCTGCAACACCATTACTTCCTACTATTTTACCACTGTACAGTGTAAGTCACAGTAATGGCTACAAACTAAAGACCACATTCTCGCCTATGCTTACATGACTAAAGGGGGAAAAGGACTCTGAATTCCTAGCTAAAAGCGTGGAAGGGCAAAGAAGCAGAGCGCTACCTGACACTGTAGCTTAGATTGATTTATGCGATTTTCCACCTTACAGATTAGACTGCCTCCCATGTGTGGGTCTAATAATGGTGCCAGGACACTGCTACCCATCAAGATCCTCTTTGAGTCTTGAGGATGTTGTAATAGCTGCACTTTACAGATGTCCAAGGAGACATTTACCTCCCTAACTGTACATCATGGAGTCACTGTTTGAACAGGCTGCTTCTGTACCATCCCCAGTGCAGGGCTATGGCTTAATATAACAATCTATTTTTCAGTTCAATTACTCAAATAAGAGCCCATTACTTCATCATGCTTCCAAAGTTGGTAGACTATTACTGACTATGAAAAACACACTACTTTTTCATAATTCCCAGGGTTCTTATTGTTGTACAATGTTAATCAAATGTTGAAATGACTGATTTTGCAACATGTTAAACCAATAAGTATTTGTGTTTAATAAAGGCCAAATATGCCTAGGATTCAGATTTGGGAAGAGTCACATGGAACAGTGTATGACGCAATCAAATACAAAATATGTGGGCATAACAATTATGAACCATCTGGTAACCTGGCATTTGCTTGTACAGGAATGAGATTTCAATTAAGTTTTACTATCAGAAACTGTAAATGACAGCTCCCATATGAAACCTCAAAGCCAGTAAACTGTCTAAATAAATAGTGGGATATCATTCAACTAATTAGTTGGATCATACTCCCTGATTACATCCTTTGTAAATGATGTGCTCCTTGGAAATGAACAGCGTATGCCGTTGTGTGTGTTGGGGGAGTGGGTCCTTTTTGTTTTGCTTTGGGATTTTTTTTTTTAGTGGTTGTTGAAGAATGAGCCATATGGCAAGAAAATTGGAAGTCACCCTGTGCAATTTGCTTAGAGCAGGGTGATATTAAGGATGAGTCAATCATCGTATCACTTTGGCAGGGCAGAATTACATCAGTAGCAAAATTAAAATAAAAACAAAAAGAAAAAAAATCTCATTGTAACCAAATAAATACGCTAGATGACAAGAGATTTGTATTTAGGTTCACTTGGAACCATGCAACAAAAAAAGTACAACCCCCACCCTCTCCCCAGCTCATGAAAGAGTTCATGTTGCTACTAAACAGTGATTCAGCTGCTGCTCTCAGTGGTCCCAAGAGGAAACCAGATTATCTCAGCACTATCAGCAAGGTTCAGGAGAGAGAGAGGTTATTAATGGGGCAGCCAGAAAAGTCTTACAGCCTTTTGGCTATGAAATATATTCCTGTACTGGATGAACAAGCTCTGTGCTTCCTGTTCTCTCTCAGCTGTTGATAGTTATTATTGCTACAAATGCCTTTTTTATTTTAGTATATAATACTAAAGATCTGTCAAAAAATCATTCAGTCTCCTTATCCAATATATTTTATCATCTTTTCTCTCACTATAGTTAGTTAATTAGAGCTCCAGTTCTATTAAAGAAATAGACTCTGCAACTACTGACCCATGAAAGTTATTGCAGATTTTGAGGCCAATGCCTGATTCAGCAATCCAAATGCTGCACGATCAGCATACATAGACCATAACCCTAGGCCTATTCCTTCTCTGCGTGACCCCTGCAATTGATCTTTTAACCAAAAATTGGAAATTGCAGATGAGTGAATGAGAGCCCAGAATCTGGTTTCTACCATACTAGAGTAAATCAGTAGATAATTCCCTAGACACCAGCTTTACACTAGTGCAGCAAAGACCAGAGTCAGGTTCTGCAGACCTTCTCAAACACATTCACTTCCTCACACTCAAACTTAAGTTTGTTTGTTTTTACATTTTTGGGGAATTTTGTCCTCTCACAGAGTTGACTACAAAAACTAGAAACCATCACACCATCTCCTAAACAAACACACCACACATGGGTATAAATCCATTTTCTTAAAGTAAAACGGCATAATCCAGTTAATACAGATTTAAGCAGTAAAATTCAATGCTCAACTATCAAACCAGCTATGATGGGACAGTGGAGAAAAGGAGCCCTCTTATTGAAGCTTCTCAGTAACTTCATGAAATGTAAAGAAAATTCCCTTCTTTGAAATGGGCTTTCATAGGCTAATTTCCCAGTGAACCAGCCAACTTAATACATGGAAAAATTATTATTCTGAATGCTGAAAGATTTTAAGGTATCCAGGTTGTAGCAGTATTGGTCTAGAGGAAACGGCAATCAGGACTCATAGTAGAGATGATTCTTCTATTAGACGAACAGGATTTTTGTAAAAAAAAATCTATGAGTCCTGATTGAAAGATGTTAAAAAATAAATAAATAAGAAGGAAAGAAAACAAACTCAAGTAGAAGATACCTCTACTCATTGCAGTCAGGCAAGACACAAGTAGCACATTAAAAATGTAGTTGTTCCCTATCATATGATTTGTTGGAAACCATTTGCCCACTATGGTTTCTATAACAGATAAGGATGAAAAATATTGTACTTGATAAAAAAAAAAAATACTAGGAAACACCAGAAAGTTTCTGAACACTTGTTTAACCAATTTACTGAATTGCCTCTGGTGTATTAGTAAGAGCTATAGATAAGATTGTCTACATGCTTTCATTCCAAGCTCTACTTTAGCGTTAGTCAGAGCTTCCAGGCTCAAATTTCACAGGCCTGATTCTTTCTGCTGAAAGTACGAAAATGCATATACCAAATTTGCCTGGATTCAAGACAGCTTTGAATTCAAGATAACCCCTAAGTAATTAGATTCTATACATGGAAAATTATGAATTCATTATAATTTTCCATGTATAGAATCTAATTATTGGAGGTTGTCATAAAGTCACCCTCCCCCCACTGCTGTGGTAGGGGGCAGGGGCCAGACCCCTCTCCCCATCCCTTGCCCTCCTTGGGCACGTCCAGATGTGTGTGGACATCTGGCTCCCCAGGGACAAGTAACGGCAGTGCACCTTGTGCCGCTGCTTCTTTTCCCCGGGGAACACCCGTGCCATACACACTTTGTCGCACGGCAAGTTGCCCTGAGTGGCGTAGGTGAGGATGTGACCAGCACTGTGCTGACCCCAGCAGCCTTAACTGAGGTCCTGGGGGCCTCCTGGAGCTGCAGCCACAGTGATCTTACTGGGCAGAGCCTGGTTAGCAGCTGCAGCACAGCTCTGAGTGTCTTGGCTCTACTTTTCAGCAGTGCATGCTGCCCGAGTGTGCGCTGCTTCCGTTTTTTTTCTGCTTTTTTTTTTTTTTTTTGACCCCTGGATATTCAAGGGTCAAAAAAATCTGTTGGGGGGGAAAAAAAGGAGCAGTGCATGCTTAGGTAGTGTGCCCTTGCAGTGCAGAGAACTCCAAACTGTGCAGTATGTAGCACTGCAAATGTGTTTGCAGTACCACATACCACAGGACCGTGCTTGTCTGGATGTGCCCCTTGTGTCTGCCCTTCCCATGCTGACTGGGGAAAAATCCTTGTCTTGTATTCCAATAAATATGGTACATCAATCAAATCAGTCAATCAATATACATGTTAGACTGAATTTAGTTGTTTTGAGTGTGAAGAGACCAAGAACACCTCATGTGCAGCAGAGATTGCATGATATTTTACTTGGGGAGGAGAAAACATCCTGACTTCTGTCTGCTGACCTCTTAGTATTTGCACCAATAACCCAGTAAGAAAGCGGGCTTCATGCCAGCCCAGCTCAGGAGGCATTCCTGCTAAAACTCTCATCTTTTCTTTAAAGGAGGAACACAAAGCGAAAGCATAACAGACAGCTCATCCCTCTCTTCCCACCCAGGGAGCTAGCAAATCTTCAAGGGACTGCTTGAACACAAAGATGATTCATGGTAAGTCCAGTATGTTCTGCAATACGAAGTACATGATATCCTAAAGCACAAGTGGATAGTACATTCATTAATGGCCTAAGTGTCTCTAAACAGCCAGAAATCCAGCAATCACGTCAGAAGAGGGGAAAATATAAGTGAAGTAAAAGAAACCCATTAAGTCCTTTGTTTCTCTGAATCCTGTTTCTTCACCATAACAATAGCAATACTAATTCCAATAGAGACATGCTAGTATTACATACACTTTAATAATATAAAATAATAATAGCTATAATCCATGATAGTATTAATCTGGTCCATTTGAGAATATTTTTTAAAAATTGCTTTAACAAAGCTTTGGAAAAAATGACTTTTCTACTGCAAAGCTTTACTACTGAGCCCTGTCTCTCAGTAGGTTCTGAAGAGGATTTGTTACTCATATGACCAAGAAGAGCAGCTGCGCTCACACTAGGTATATAGCCTATGGCTATTCTGTTTCTGGGAAGATTTCATATAGCAGTGGACAGAAAGCAATTGGCCTCCATGGTACTGTCTTGCACAATCATGTTAGTCATTAGGAACATTATGCCTTTCTGTGTAAAATCCACCAACGATGGCTAAATTACCCCTAATTGTATGGACCATTGGTCTGTTCCAACATGACATGGCTCCCAAATTCATTAAAGTTTTTCAGGGTACAGCTTCTGCTTTATACTACTTTCTACTAATCTTGACTTACATAGTAGGGCAGGGAGAGAGGCTCTGACCACATGTGGGAGTCTGCCCCAGATTCCCAGGACATGCACAAGAAGCAGAGACCATCCCTCAAAACAGCAACACTGCTGCTCACATTAAGAAATTGAGAGAGAAGGTCAAATCTATCAAGAGGGGCAGGGGCATTAGGCTAGACAGCATAATACTTTATTGAACCCTATGTTCAAGACTGCTTCTTCAGAGAGGCACTGGGTTCCATGGCCTAGAGATTGAGGCACTTTCTGCTGAACTCTGATTACCTTTCCCCAAAGTAAAGGGCCCCTTAAGACAGGTAGATTGTAGTAATATGCTTCCTGCCCTTCTCCATAAGATTTCCACAAAAGGCCAGCTTTCAACTGATGCTGGTTTGGGTAGGACAGGCTCAATGGTCACTGACCTCATCTGAAAACTGGCAGCCTTGAAAACCTTTCAACAAGCAGTATGGACATATGCAGTGTAATCTATTTGGCTTGTGAGTGTGAGGCACTCACCTATGTACAGAAGACAGTTCTTTCAGTAACAGAATGCTGTTTTTAATGTTGCTTTCTCAAAGGGCAGTGAGAGTACAGCATTAAATGGGGTAAATGTTAAGTGACTGAGACCATTTGAAGCTTCATCAAAATCATGGTTTGAGTCACAGATCAGTGCAAACATGGGTTTGACCTCAAAGCAAACATCCGTCAGCAGGAACATCAAGTTTTCCAAAGCCTTGTTAAAACTTTTTTTTTTCCTGGGTGGCTGTATCTTGGGAACCTGTTGCTTAAAAAATAAAACATCCCCAAATTTGCACAACACAGCTTATAGCACACAAGTTCCGACAAGGGCATCTTTCACCAGGAGAAAACTAAGCAGAATACTAAAATTAGGTCAAAATTAAAATAGCACTGACCACTGAGCCATTCAAATAGTACTAAGAAAACAAACAAGAAGAAATAACTGGGGGAATAAAAGTGAGTACAAAGACGAAAAAAGTTTACTAAGCCCGAGCAGTTCTAAAACATGCCCAGCTTCATAGTTTATGCATAAGCCTCATCTTTGCACATTTAATAAATCATCTTAAACTTGTACACATATTAGAATTCAACAAAGATTCATCATGTGCATTGCTCTTTAACCAGATATATTTGTAATTCAATATATTCTAGCCAGCTGTACTTCATACTCTTTACAGGACAGGCATCTGTTTGGGGGTTTTTTCCTAAAATAACTTTGTGTCCAGAACATTAATTAACATATTCCTCTTTCACACAAAAGCACAAAACAAAAAAATCCAGTAGAATCTACATATTCACCTCTCATTGTCTTGAAAGCTGATTTTATTTAGCATTAAATATTTTAAGAATTTTTGAAAGTTGTTAAATTCAGGGTCTCCCTCCCCTCTTTCAGTAAGGCATCTCACGAATAGGGACACTGTAGGATGTTGCAGAAGGGTTGTCTCATTATGAGAAATTAAAATTTAATTCTAATTAATTCTAATTTGTTTTCTGTTGTCAAAGGAATAAAACAAAAACTGATTTAAGAAAAGCCAAATCAGGAGTACCAGAACTCAAGTGGTTTAGAGTTTCAATAATACACTTACTTAAAGCAAGTAAATAGAGATGTTAATGCAGTACTTGTTAAATTATGCAATTTATGAACCTATAATGGAGAAATACACTTGTAACTTGTAAATAAAAGGGTAAAACCACTAACATGGTTAGTGTAACATGTAAATAACAGACAACCCCCCCCCCCAAAAAAAAAACAAACAAAAAAACCCAAAAAACACCTCACGTGTCATAAGAACCTAATAATTGCTGTACTGGATCAGACCAATATCTATCTAGCCCAGTGTCCTGCCACTGACCGTGACAAGAAGCAAATACTTTACATTAGGAACTGGAAACCTTTCAGGAGCACTCAGGTGCTTTAACAGGTTGATCTGAAGGTGAGCCACCAGTTCTGACCTGGCCACCACTGCCACTACCCCCCACCAGTGTTGACCTGACACCAGATCACTATCGATGTCCCCTGCTGCTGAATCATCATGAACATCCCAACTTCATGCACCAGATTGAATCGCTTGGCTTGTAGTTGAAAAAGTCTATAGTTAGGACAGCTGTTAAACCCCCAACCACATTTCCACATCTCAAAATCCAACAACAAAATTAGCAAAAGCTATGTTCATCATTGAGTTAGACAAGTTCACCAAGGCCATATTAAATTAAGATTAGTAAAACTGATTGTATCAACTATTTGCACTAGCTTGCAAAGGCCTTGGTCAAACTTGGTGATGACTAAGGTTAAACTAAAATGTGTAAACCTGTTGCAAGGTAAGAAGAAGATGTAACGCAACATGACCTTGTGTGGGAAGTGTAAAGGTAGAGACACAAAGGAGACAGAGACAGAGATGGAGGGGCAGTGACAGATATAAAAGGAGACAGAGACACAGTGACAGCGATGGCAAAGACACAGAAGGAGACAGCCACAGAAAGAGAGGGAGGGAGAGAGCCATAGCCATGGCCACAGAGGGAGTATGACACAGAGACTGACAGTGATAGCAAGATAGGGAGACAGACAGACAGTGATGGTGATGGATGCAGGAGGAGACAGCAAGAGCGAGACGGGGAGACAGCAAGAGTGAGACAAAACAATGACAGACAGAGGGAAAAACAGAAGCAACAGATGAAGGAGACAAACAGCAATAGAGATGAAAAGATGGCAACAGAGAGAAAGACACAGATATGGTGAGGGACACAGAAGAAGACAGAAACAGACAGTGATATTGTGATAGGGAGACAGTGACAGTGAGGGACACAGGAGACAAACAGTGACAGAGAGATAGGGAGACACAGAAGGAGATAGATGGTGATGGATGCAGGAGGAGATAGCAAGAGAGAGGGGAGATAGACACAGATGGAGACAAAACAATCGCTGAGCCAGGGGGTGCAGAGGAGGGTCCCCTGCATGCTCGGTGGTGGACCTGGAAGTGGACCGAAAGTACTTGTGGTCCACTTGTGGGTCCACCACTGAGCACATGGGGAGTCCCCCCTGCACTCCTGTGGGACGCTTCATCTGCCCCAGCATCTCAGTGTGTATGAGCCGTGCCTGGTACCTCAAGGTATATAGAAAAAAACATTTAAAGCTGTGTCTATGGCTGATTTGCTGATTCTCCGAATCAGAATTGAATCTTCAGATTCGGATTCAGCTGAATCGAATCGGGACAGTGATCCAAATCAATGAATCAAATCACTGTCCCTCGAATCAGGCTGAATCCAAATCGAATACAGCCCGTTTCTCACACCCCTAACTGTTAGTCAACAGATGGTTAAAATATCAAAGGGGGTTGAGGTTTGGGGGGGTGTTGTTTCCTGTGGTTTCTTCATTAGCATCAATCATTCTGGTACAGTTAGGATGAATATGTTTTGTGCTGGGACTAATATAGTTTCTTAGCAATTTTGCAAGGTTCCTAATAAATGTCTGGGCCTTGCAAAAACCACAGCAAAAATTTCCTTGTGGAAAAGATATTTGCTTTTTCTTTGAATCCTCATTTGAATCATATAAATGCATTTCATCACTGTGTTCTCAAATCTTATCCATTCATAGTTAAGTTTCCAGCTGATAAATCTGTAGATCACTGAATCTCAACTCATGGTGACAGAGTACCCTGGGGTGCTGCGAGATGCTTTAAAGGATGTTGCCGGCAGCCTGAAGAGATAAGCAGGGTGTGAGAACATAAGCAGATAAGGGCAGGCTCAGGCTCTCCCTGCCTGGCTGCTTCCCTGTCTCCCCTGCCCAGCTTCTCTGCAAGAAGGTAAATACATTTGTTTTTGAAATGGGGTTCTGCTTAATTCACAGAAGTTATGAAGGGGTGTCTTGAGTCTAATGAGGGGTGCCTTGAATCTAAAAAGCTTGAGAACACTGCTGTAGATGATGTATTCATTGTAATGAATTGAATTAACCATCACCCTAGATATTTTGAGGAATTATATTACATCGATATTACCTCAAAGGAAATATTTAAGGAGTAAGGTGCCAAGTATATTAAACTTTTATTATTTCTCTTCAAACTTAGAGTGTCAAACTCATCCATTCCCACCTCATGGACTGGATCTGGAGTGTGGGGCTCCTTCTGGGTCCAATCCAGATGACAAGGAGCCTTGTGGGATGGATTCTGACCCATCTCCAGTATCAGGGTGAGTGTCATTGTGCTGGCTCAGGAAGCTTCAAGGATTAACATAGCTGTCACTCACTTGCCTTCTCCCCCCTTCTCCACCCCTCCCTCCTCCACGAGCCCTTCAAGAGCCTCACAGGCTGGATGACCCTGCTCTGTGGGCTGTATCTTTGACACCCCTTCTTTAAACTAAAACTTTCAACAACTAGTTTAATCAGTTCTCTCTTTCAGGAGTGCTAAATTAAATTCAGTCCAAGGACTTCATCTCAGGTCTGCCAGCAACCAGTCAGCAGCCTGGCAAGTGTCTAGCAGAACACTTTACCAAGGGTAAAAGCTCCAATTCACACTTTTCTCTAAAAGGGTTCAATAAATACCGTTCAATATTCTCCCTTACATTCCTCAATGCTGTATAGTATTGGACATATGTGCAAGTTGTGAGTAATATGTCGCCAAAGACCTTTCCTAGCTGTTTTAAATTTCCATCTGAGACTATCTTAAGTCAGATTTGATGAAAAGGAAATGTCTTTAAAAAAAATTCTAATTACAGCATCTAGTGTCATGTTTATATAGTGCTTATTTAAGGAATTAATACTTGTGCGATACTTTTTAACAATGCCTTCCCGTTAAAATTCTCAGTTTAGTCATTCTGTTATTAAAGACAAATCATGAAAGACAGTGGGATCTGTTCCACCTTTTTTTTTATTTAATCTGGAAATAACATTTTGCCTGTGGGAATGGTATCAGATAGACAATCTTAGAACTGATGTAGCCAATGTTACAATGCTTCCAGGTACCATATGCTTTTCAACTAACACAATTCCTTTTTGACCTGGAGGCAGTCCATTTATGTGTTGCCTAGACAGGCCAAGGTCTACAGCAGGGTTTGGTAACCCATGGCCTTCTGCACAATGGATTGTATCTGGCTCTCAGTGGCATTTAGCAGCACATGGGGGGGGAATTGTTTGTACATGGCAACATTTAGTGGCAGAAAAGGAAAATCAGCAGCAGGGAGAATTGGTGGCAATGGCAACGATGGCCCACCTGTGAGCCAAGCCATGTTAATTCAGCCTACTATTACAAAAAGGTTGCTGACCTTCCAGGCCAGAGCCTGGACAATCTGCATACAAAGATTATATCCAGGTCTGAAGACAGAAGGCATATTTGCCTCAAAGGGACAATATTTCTCTCCATAGGTGACGCATGTGCCCCCACTAAAATTGACAGCCACCACCGTCTGCATCACCGTCCACAGGTGGTTGCTGCTCGCCGCCGCCACCCCCCCCCCCCCCGCTGCCAACACTGCTGTGGCTTCCTGCAGGTGGTCCCCACTCTGCCCATCCTCACCACTAGCATCACCATCACAGGACTCGTAGTGGAGATGATATATTTTATTAGACCAACAAGATTTTTGCAAAAAAATTTCTTTAATTGCAAGCTTTCAGGCACAAACACCTTTCATCAGGCATTGGAGAAAAGATTGTAAAAGTTCTCCTGGATAGAAATGAAAGTTCATATTTCATAGGATTTCACAAAGGAGTCAATAGACGATTTTTATTAATGAAATCTTCATATTTTAGCCATTTTTTAAAAATGAACTCTTTATATTTTCCCAAGCAGGAAGCAACTGTGACCACCTGAAACCCAAGATCTTGCTCCTGCCTTTGTTTCAAAGTAATTTGCATCATCACAGATCCTCACAGGAGGTAAGGCTCCATACCAGCTATGAACTGACTGCCCAGAGGAGTTTTCCATCTATTGACTCCCCTGTGAAATCCTATGAAATATGAACTTTCATTTCTACCCAAGAAAACTTTTACAATCTTTTCTCCAATGCCTGATGAAGGGTGTTTGTGCCCGAAAGCTTGCAAAGCATGGGAATAGCTTATCAAAAATATTTATAGATTAACTACCTTTTCTAGAGGACAGACATCACCTGTGTGTAGAAACTTCTAATTCTAACCTCCATTTCATAGCCAGCTGTCACTGTGCATAAACCTGTTTCTATTTTCTGACAGAAAACAAGGAAACACCAATATGCATTCTAGCATGTCTAATGATGATTGAATCTGACCTTGGTACAGTTTTATTCCTGGGAAGTCTGGCACTAACTGCTGTGCCCCTAATTACAGGAAGCTCTTTACATCAAGGTGCTAAGATTCAATAGTGAGAGATGTCTCAGCTTCATCAATTGTTGTGTGAATATTCACAGGACCCAAGCTCAGCTCCTTAAGTCCTGTCCCAGGATGCATTCGTCTCAGTGTAAAACCTGGGGTGGATTTTCAGTGGGCAGACTCCTGCATGATGGTTTCAGATTTGGGAACCTAATGGGAATATGTTCCACACAAGTTTAAGATTACGTCCCACAGATTTGCCCACTGCAGCGTGCAATGGAAAGAGTGAAGCTTTGTTGCTTTGGATGATTAAATGAAGCCCACAGTCTGAGATACAAGGACAATAAAAACTAAAAATCTTGAAATAATTGTTCCCTACTGCACACGCTAGGATTCAGTTCAAGGCTCCGATCCCACAGAGCATTTTGGGGATTACTTTTAGATAGTCACCTTTTGAAGCTTATCCTAACCTAATTAAGTGCCTGTTTTCCCCTCAGGGCTGGCACTTTTACTAGATGAGATAACAGCTGCATCTCTGTGAGAAGCCTTGTGAAGGGCAAAATATTTGTTAGCAGTTGCTATTTTCAGCCTTGCCAGAATAAACAAAGAACTCAGCACCTGCAGTCATTTCTTTTAAGAAGTCAGCATAATTTGTGGATGTGCCGGGGGTCAGCAGGGAGGGGAAATGGATGGACTTCTGCGCAAGGCCTTGGGATGATGCTTTTGAGGGGAGTAATGGCCTCTTCTCTGTGGAGATATATGGGACTTTTAGGTGACTGATGAATAACTCTTCCAGAAAGGCTAAAAAAAATACACAGCAGGACAGCATGCTTTGAAATTAATGCACCTTGGGATAACCCAGTGTGGGAGTAAAAATATCGACAAATAGGAAGGCTAGAAAAAAACAAACTGGGCAAAATCAGACAAAGGACTAAAATATAGTGAAGAGAATTCTCTTTGGGCTTTTTAATTTTTTTTAAAAATCACTCTCCCCTTCTATTACTCAACACTAAACCCCACAGTTTCAGAACTGTAAATATCTCAAAGAGCAAGCTTTATATTGATAACAACCAGGCTTTGGGTTTAACTTTGCTCAGAGGGATAAATAATATTAGAGTCTGGATTAAGACAGGATTAATGGGAGTTTATGGTCACAAAGAAGAAATTATAAACCATATTTATGCTTGGTTATGATGGTATGAAGAACACACTTCCGGGTGGGGGTACTAGTTAAGAAATATTAGGGTTGTATTTACAAGAAAGCTAAAACATATTGAGGGACTCCCACAATCCAATTAATACTAGGAACTGGAAAAAGCTACTGCTTGATGCTCCTTGGGCATGTGATACTCCATGCAGAACGCCTACTGGGCTGTTTTACAAATCGAATTCATGATGGATGACTGCTAATGTACAGGAGCAAGTCTTTAGCTCATGACTGCTTGTACCAGTGCAGGCCAGTCTCTTTTCTGATTGCAGGTAAGAAACCACAGGCACTGAAGCTGCCTTAGACATTCTCTTAATTGTGTTCCACAATACAGTGACACAGGCCTGCAGCGCACAGCAATACTGCCAAATTATGTAAGGGAGGTACTTCAGGGCACGTCTATACAAGACACTTTACTGCACAGTAGACCAAATTACTGTGCAAAGTGTTACCATCTAAATGTGCAGATGCTTACTGCGCAGTAATGTGCTCTACTTGGTGGTTAACTTGCTACCTGCCAATGCAGGTAGCAAATTAACTGCAGAGTAGTTACTGTGCATTAATGCACATGTAGATGCTGACCAGAAGCATATTTGCTTCCCGTCAGCCCCACCACCAAGGGGCCACCCTCAGGCTAATGCCAAGGCCACAGGGCTTGGAGCTTCTCCAGCCCCAGGGCTGGGGTGGCTCTTTTCCTGCCCCAGCCTCAGGCGCTTAAAAGGCTGCAGAGACTCTGTGGCCCTGGGCCACCTGCAGCTAGCCTCTGGCCACCGGGTCCCAGACCAGAGGCCCTCAGCTAGCCACAGCAGCTTGCCCAGACCCCAGCACTAGTCCATAGCACAGTGTCACCATGAGCCTCCCTGTCCCATGCCATCTTGCTATACAGGCAGTCCTTAACTTACAACGTTTTGAGTTACTATGTTTCGCACTTACAATGTTTATAAATTGACACCCTCTTTCAAATTTACAATGCCAGTTTCGACTTACAACACTTGATCCGATGCAATGCCATGCCAGCAAACAAGTTCACTGTGTCACTCATCTCCCTGGAGAACATCTGTCCAAACTTCCTTGGACACTTTGTTTAAGAAAGCAAACAAGACTCCAGAAAAACCTGCAGCCAAGACTCCTGAGAAGACTCCAGCCAAGAGCCCTTCAAAAAGCCCAACCAAGAGCCCTTCAAAAAGTCCAGCAAAGTCACCTCAAATAAGTCCTTCTAAATCAATATGATTGCTATTTACAATATAAATATATTAATGTAACTATATTACTCATCTATGATTGATCGAGTACAGAATTCTGGGGTATTTTTGGTGAAAATAGGGTATCGGGCCTTGGTTCAGGAACCAATCCCCCATCTATAACATTGAGAAAATTAGTTCCGAGTTACAATGTTTCAACTTGAGATGTATTTTTTAGGAACCATTTGTGTCATAAGTCTGAGGACTGCCTGTACTGAACATGGAGGTACCTTCTGAGGCCCAGCAGCACCCTGGGCCACCTGCAGCCAGCCTCTGGCCACTGGGTCATGCAGCAGAAGCCCCCAGCCAGCCACAGCAGCCTGCCCAGACCCTGGCGCTGGTCCCTAGCACAGCATTGCCACGTGCCTGCCTGTCCTGCACTGTGTCCCTGTGCTGGGTGCTGCAGGCATCTACTGAGGCCCAGCAGCACATGGACTGTTGCATGCAGGTTCTTCAGGCCATCAAGGCAGTCACTTTGGCATCATGTCCGATGCCATACACTGCCTCCCTGGGCCGCATCTGGTCCCAGGAGGAGAGAGCGGACCTTGTGGAGCTGCGGGGCAAGGCTGAGGTCCTCAGCCAGTTTGTTCAGCACGAGCTCTCCAACACAACATGAATTTCTATGAGAACCTGTCAGGCCATATGTGGGAGCATGGGTATGACCAGTCAGCATGCCAGTACTGCATAAAGGTCAAGACCTTGTGGGCACAGTAGGTCACCGTCACCAACTACAACTGCTGGCCAGGGTCTGCCTGCAAATCAGTGCACTGTATGTGACAGCTGGACCACATCCTTGAGCCCTGGGACCCTGGCTGGAGCTGTGCCATGTGCTCCAGCATGGGCAGCTGGCCCAATCCTCTGCTGTGGCCTGGCATTTGCAATGAGGCATCAGCAGGGGAGGGCCCCTCAGGACACCAAGAGCCCATCCCACCACAGTCCCCACCTGTGGCCTCATCAAGCAGCTCCAGCAATCTGGGCCAGCACCTGCCCTGCCAGCTCTGGGTGCACAGCTCCACCAAGGAGGCCAACCAAGCCATGGCCCACCAGTTCTCAGCAGCTCCAGCTCCTCCCTGGAGGGGACCTCTGCCAAGGCAGCCAGGCACTGTGCCCCTGTGCCCTAGGACACCACCAGGAGCCACACATCTTTGTTGCCACTGGGGACAGACTCAGGCCACTGGGCATGGCTGCCTTGCCCATAAGGTAAGTCCTGCACTGGGGGGAAGGACCCTCCCCGCCCCTGCACCTGCACCTGCTCCAGCCCTCCCTCCCCATCTGGCCTGGCCAAGCTGCTGCTGATGCCCAAAGTCTCCCCTGACAGCATGCAGGGAGGCAGGAGTGAGTGCAAAACTTTAGTGAGCAGCCTGAACCCCGTCAGCTAGGCAGGCATGGGCCTCTTACATGTAGAGGAATATGTTGATGCCGGTGGCAATGTTGTCCTCAGCTGTGGAGGGCAGGGATGTGTAGCGCAGCCACAGGTATCCCTTCAGATGGTGGTGGATGTGGGGTAGGGGGTGGGGTGCTGGCCCCAGGGCACCTCTCTGGAGTGGCCCTCTGGGAGAGGCGCCACCAACTTTGTGTCCCAGTCAGCTGGGAGCCCCTTGCCCCCCTGAATCTGAACGCCCTGGGCTTGGTGGCAGCAGCAGAAATGGTGGCCACGGTGATTGCCTTCATGCCACCCGCTGCCCAGCTCCAAGCCGCAGCCCTGCCTGCCCCCTGACTGCTGCCTGCCACCCAGCAGCAAGCCCCCCAGTGGACTTGGGCTGAGGTGCAGTGGCGACTCCACCAGCCAGGAGACTCTGCCCCAGGCTCTCTCCTCGGGTCCCCCACCAGCCAGTCCCCCCCACCCCCACTTCCTTGGGGCCTGTCCTGCCACTTGCCCTGGTTCTATGTGGCCTTGGAGCAGGAGCTGCCTGCAGCAGGGCCAGCAACATGTGTGAGCCTTGCAGGCCCAGCCTCCTGGTTGCAGAAGGGGGAGCAACACCTCTAGGATAGCCTCCCCAGTGGTTGCCTTACCTATGCTGAAGAGGTGGCTAATGTAGCACAGACTGGTGGGTGTGGCCAGCTTGAGCATGACGATGGCCAGCTGGGTGTCCACAGGGAGGGGCCACTGCATGGTGGTGGTCTGCCACTCTAGATGTGGGCAGAGCTGCTTGAGGAGGTTCTGGAAGGTGGCACAGGTCATCTGGAATGACTCTATCCACTCCTTATCATCCCAGGTATGTTGAATGACATGCAGCCACCAGTCCTGGCTGGCCAGGTGGGCCCATAGCCAGTGGGGCTGGAGCCCCAGAGGCACTTGAATGGCACTGGTGGTGGTATCCAGATGCACATTGTTGGCATTCCTCCCAGGGTCTGGATAGCAGCATGGGGTCCGGAAGGTAGCAGTGCATTGGCAAGGGGCCTGAGACACTGCAGTAAGCCTGGCCAGGCAGCTGTGCTGTGTGAGGGGGCTGCCAGGCCCAAGACTGACTTGGGTCAGGTGGCGGTCACCACATCAGTGCAGCATGGCAGCCAGAGTGTCCAGCAGAAGCCTGGAGCACTCAACATCACTCCTGGGACCTGGGGGTAGAGCAGCCATCACACGGCAGACACAGGCTCTGCTGACAGTGTCACAGAGATCTGTGCCAGCATGCTGCAAGATGCTCTGGGCCAGGAAAGCAGATGGCCAGGGAGCAGCACACTGGGCTGGATTTTAGAGATGGTCCCTGACTGCAGGCAGCTGTGGCTGGAGCCTCCAGCTCCCCCTGAACCAGCTGGTGCAGGCCGGAAGGGATGGAAGCAAACTATTGCCAGGAGCAGCAAATCTGCTCCCATATGCCTAAATGTATAGATGCCTGCCTAGGGTGGATTTACTCCATAGTAAATTACTGCAGAGTAAACCCATCTAGCAGTTTTTGCACATGTAGACGTGCCCTCAGTGGCCACATACATGTCCATTAACGCATAGTAGTTACTACACATTTAATTTAATACTTGCTTAATGAAGTATTAAGTAAATGAGTAGTAACTACGGTTAGTGTGTGGCAGAGCTGGCGAATGCCTTTTTAGTGACACTACTGTGCAGTAGCCTAATAATACTGTACAGTAGTGTATTAGCACTATCCATGCTGTGACACCCTACTCTGCAGTGTTATTAAGATACTGTGCATTAAGCATTTTGTGTAGTTGCTGCCCGTATCTCCTAATGTACCAGCCAAACCACAGTATTTCATCTTGGTGACCTGCATGTCTAATGGTTCTGAGAAAAACAGAGTTTCTTTGTGTATGTCAAGGCTACAATTTCATGACATCTGTGGCCCTGCAATCGTTTCTGTGTCCTAGATCAAACAAGTTGCAACATCTAAAAGTGGTAGGCAAAATTTAGCTATGTTATTTCGTAAAGTCTCTATGAACTTCTCTTTCAGTTTTACTTTGAGAGTGTTCTCATGCCACTGAGTCCAAAGTGCTTGACTGAATATTCAATTATAAACACAGTGGTTGCTTTTTTTTTTCTTTTGAGAGAGTAAAAGGAAGGCTCAAAACTATGGGGAATATTGGTGATCTCAAATGACCCAACTGTAAGGATAACTTTCAATGGGAAAATATATTTTAAGTCACAGAATTAGGTGAATTATGCATAATTTTTGATTTTGTGACAAAGCTTTTGGACAGCTTTGGCTGCTAGACCACACAACCAGAAGAAGACAGTAGGTTTGCAGAATAGTTTGAACCACATTCATTCCGTATCTAAATTTAGTGTTTTAACTGGAGTTATATCAGGGGTGACTCTGACCTATTACCCTCACAAAGTAATTAATTACAAAAAGAAAATTTTCCACTTCTAAGAGATACAAGACAGCAATTATGCTGTTACTTAATTACTTGCTAAAGTAATATATATAATACATGAATTCTAATTAATAGCATACAGTAAGTTAAATTAATATGGTACTAGCTTCAGAATAGCTTTTTAATTATTGCCATTATAAAGCACCTGCAGATGTTCAACCAATTGGATCATTCCATTAGCTGAACATTCCCATGTGCCTTCTCAGTGACTACAAAGATTTTGCCTCCAGCAATAGTATTGTATTGTTTTCTGTTATTTCTTTTTAAAAATAAAGACGGTTATTTTCTTTAAAATCAGAAAAGTTTCAGAAAATGCAACCATCTCCTTAATTGCAAAGCTTGTACAGAACCACAGTAATTCAACATGTTTTACAAATATCAATTAACACAGTGTCACATGTCCAAGCTCAACATTATGCCATATCTATGCCAAGTAAAACTAGCTCTAAGTTTTCACAGTTACATCACCAAATGGCACAGTTCTTGCTGTTATCACCAACAGTGATTTTCTGAATGAAAAAGATGGTTTGTTTGTGACAAAAAATTCTCATCAGTTGTAGAGCAGTTAAGATGATGCCCATCCCACCAGTAAAGTTTATCTTAATCCTTCTCAACAAAATGTGTTTCCTAGACAGAATCATGTGTTATACCTATATAGAAAAATCATTACTTGTCAAGATGTTAGACTCTCTAGCCAGACAAAAGAACCAAAAGAGATCAACTCAAGAAGGAAGACAACACATGCTGCAACAACTTAAAAGAGATAAATCCAGATATCTACCCAAACATTATCAAACATGTACAAAGAGACTACCAGAAGTTTTTTTCCAACATCCATCTAACATAAAAAGAAGAAATAAAACCAATTCCTACATGAACAACTTTCCCAGCTACAAAACAATCGTCAGAGAAACAACAGCAACATCTTACAACATTCCAACCTCATGCTCGATGAAACTGAAGGAACCAATCAACCCTCAAATATTATCAATCTCTCCATGCACACACTTACCAAAGCTAAAAAAACTGTCCTGTCTAAAGGCCTTTATTTCTGTCCAAAAAAATACCCTCTACAATGTGGAGAACTAGAAGAATTTTTCTGATGCCTCTGTCTCAAGGAACATTTCCACAACCAAAGTGAATCCACGTCCAACAATGCTTCACCCTTTGACAACATCAAGGAAAAGACTAACCCCCCCAAAACCAACAAAACAGCAGATTGGACACCTCACAGTGGAAGAAATTCAAACCTTGACCACTATATTTCCACAGGGAAAGCATGAACAATGAAATAATCAACAACACACACTACCATAACACCCTCTCCCTCCCAGAGAGAAGGGTCATAGACTCTCTAAGAGCCAACCACCAAATAATAATAAAACTAGCAGATAAAGGAGAAGCTATAGTTATCCTTGACCATGAAGACTACATAAAAGAAGCCAGCAGACAACTCTCTGACACCACCTACTAGAAGAGCAAGCAAAATACAGCCCTGGGCCAGATCCAGCCCGCCAGGCCATTCTATCTAGCCCATGGGGCTCTTAAAAATTTTAGAAAATTAATTATTATCTGGCCCTGTCTGCCTGTGTCAAAGACAGCAAGGTGCCAGCGGCAGCAGGACCCAGAGGGAGTCAGCGACAGGACCTAGGGGCAGCAGGACCCAACAAGGCCCTGTACCACCCCTGCCCATTGGGATTGGGCCCCAAGGGTCCCATATCACCCCTACCCAGTCCTGTATACTGTGACCAGGCCCCATACTGCCCTGTATGCCATGGCCTATGGGACTTTCCACAAACCCACACAGAATCCCAGGGGCTGGATGACAGGGAACTGGGGGTTGTATCTGGCAGGCAAACCAGGGTGTGAGCACCCTGCTCTAGCAAAACAAAGGCTGAGAAGGGATAATTGCTCTCTATAAATACATACTGGGGATATTCTATAAAGCATAAACAACTGGGGATAAACTAGCCATGAATAGATTCAGATGGGAATAGATCAGAAAAAGTTTCCTAACACTGGAGCCATCAGATACAAGAACAGCCTTCCAATGGAGAATGATGAAAGAAAAACCTTAAGTGCTTTTAAAGACAGAACTTGATAAATTTGAGAGACTATATGATACTATTCCTTCAACAGGAGATGACTGGACAACCCCTCCACTACTCAGCAGGAAAAGTAAGGCAAGGGCTGCAGGAACCACCAGAAAAGAAAAGACAACAGTGGAGGACTGGGAAAAGAGAGCGGTTATGCATGAGAGTTTTGTTTCATGTTCCCAGAGACCCAGTGGGAGCCCTTCCATACTAAGATTGTACAGGTCAGGCTTTGTGGGGTTCAGGAGAATCAGAAGGCTGTTGATGTAAAGGGCTTCAACAGTACACTCAACATCCAGTGGATTTATCTGGCAGTTAATGCTGCTTGCAAGAATCCTGGCAGTCTTTCAGTGGGTTTGGCTTTCTCTTGTAGCACTGAGGGATGCTCTGGCAGCATGCATCTCAAACAGACCATGCTTTCTGTAGCTGGAAGAAGCAGGGAATACCATAGGGCCACATAGTGAAGGCCATAGGAACTGATATTCAGAACACATGGATGCCAGATGCCTTGAAGAATTTGGCTCCCTACACCCTTTGCATATCCACTAACCTCTTCCCTCCTTAGGAAGGCTATCAGCTCCTTCATGTGTGCAGAGATACACAAAATGTTTCCCTCCTATTAACAGACACTATTGAATAAAAGGGAGCAATAATTAGGGCAGCAGCAGCACACACACAGACACCAAATAATACATGGGTGCCACATATGGTGAGCTGCACTCTGCTTTCTATGTAAAAGATTGTCAAACAGAAGGCAGAAGAGACCTCTCTGGTTTTTTATTATTCCCAAAAAAGTTATCAAAGGGTCCAAAGGGTCTTAAACTTCAGTGAGAAGAGCAGCAGAGTAGGAAGGGGGAGGGGGGGAGAGAGAGGGGGAGAAGATGACCCCAAACTGACTGTTCTTACTCAGCTTCATGATTCATTTCTGACTCACCCATCTGACCTGTGGATGACCTCTGTCAAGAAAAAAACCTTTAAGTGCATTTTTCTTTGAATAGAGTACACTCAATCATCTACTGTTTCCTCCCCCTCTTCCCTTAGTGTGTGAGACAGCCCAGCACAGAAGAGAGAAGGGAAAAATAGTCACATATGAGGACATGATGAATGGACAAATGAGAAGCATCATACAGGAGATGGTGGATACTCTGGCTAGAGACAGACATTCAAAAAGCCTGAGCCTGAATTGATTCAATCTTTGCTGGTTAGTCTAACCTGGCTAAATGAAATCAGTTTTGTAACCGGACGGGCATCCCAGAAATGGAGGCAAAATGCCTGCAGTAGCTCAGGCTAGAAGACAGGGGATGCTAGAGTAGCCCTCCCTTCCTTCCACACCATGGAGCTGAGGGGGACGTGGCCAGGCTCAGGCAGAAGCTCTGATTAGCCCAGCAGGGAATTGATAACAGTGTTTATTACCCCATTAAGAAAACAATAGAGGGACATTACCAGCTACTTGTTGATGTTTCCTGTTGATTCAGCACAGACTGTAGCCAGCATGTGGTCTGCTAGCTAATACACAGGTACCTCCTCAGCAAGGCAGTGGGGAGGAGAGGGGGGTGAATTCCTGCTTAGCAGGGCATGGTGAGGAGAGGGGCGAAGCAGCCCACAGTCTATGGAGCTGCACCCAGGGAGCAGAGGGGAGGGTCCAGCACTGCTGTGGAGCAGAGAGCCCCACCTAGCCCAGAGAGCATGCTGGGATGCTGAGGGTGTCTGATTTATTTTAAACCAGCAATGGGTCTGGAACAGACATTGTATAAACCAGTTTGAGCCAAATCAGTTAAGTCTGATACTACAGTCCAGGTTTATCTCAAACCGGTTTCAGCTATTCTCAAACTGGTTTATGTGCACTGAACATTTGTTCTGTTACTGTTAAACTAATTTCTGATCATTTAAACCAGTGTATGTGTAATGTCTGTCCCTTGCCACTAAGTCAGCTGCTTCTGAAACAACTGACTCAAAGAAACCAGACCACAGATCAAACACAAGAGTTATAATGCTGTGAGCAGGAAGAACAAAAGTTACGTGTATCATTTCTGCTTTCTTAGTAGTATCACTGGAACACTGGGGGAAGGAGGGGAGCGAGCCATGTATATTATATGCAAGAGACAAGAGAGTAACTGAGTGGGTTATTTTATGTTCTGTTCGCACAACATTTAATAAGTCAGAAGTGTAACAGGCATCTATTCTGTCAACCCAGAACAGGCAGCTTCGCAGACATGTAGAGGCTTTGCCTTGGTACCTAGTGTGGTGTCTCTATAAGAAGCTCTAGATCTTATAAATTTTATCCATTAAATGTGTCAAAACTGCCATTTGGATAGGCATCTTACTGTTCCCAGGCCTAAGAGCTACCACCTGAGCAAGGTCAGTGCAAGATGTCCTACTGCGTCCTGATCTGGAACAAACCTGTCCATAGGATGAAAAGGTAATTCTGTTTCCATGCCTATTCAGTCCATGCCCTCTCCCTACAAGATGGTAAAAATGTCAACTGCAGAAGTGATACAAGGAAAGAAGAAATGCATTGAAATGCATTGAAGTTCAGCTGCCCCTTCTTTGCTCAAAACAGGTGCAGTTTCACCCTTTTTTTCCCTTTCCAGGACCTGGGGGTATGGAAGAGATTAAATGAATGCTATGCTAGAAAACCCCCTAAATATTAAGATAGAGCAATTTATCGGTCATAAACCATGTTATTCCTATTTACCACTATTAGGAATTGAAGAATTGCAGAACAGACATTGGATTGCTGTTACATAGTTCCTTAAAAGTGCTTCTTGTAGCTAACAAAAAATAAGCTGAACAATAGCTTTCAGATAACTCAGAAGATTTTTTATGTGAGAAACTCTTCACTGTTTGGTCTCAAGGTTAGGCACAGATCCAAGTTATAATGCTTATTGTAACAAAATATCATCTTTTGTTTATTCTCAGTATAGCTGCGCAAACAATTAGCAAATAATATATTCAGAAAATTTAATCTTCTACCCATCCATTAATTATCCCCAAACTGGCTTCATTTTTTTTAGAAAACGTATTCATGTTCTGAACCATTTAGTTGAATATTCTCTTTAAAACTAGTCTCACTCTTCAGGCTGCACAAACTGCTCTGTACAAATACTCCTGATATTCTGAAATCCAAGCGACTGTGTACAAATTTAGTATATCACATGACATTAGTCACGTTGATTTTGTTCCTTTCATGAAACAAGTTTCATAAACGCATCTGAAAGGCTCAAAAATGTATTTTCCATGAGTATCCAAACAAAATGACTATGGACACTAAAACAGGATAAACATTGTTGAAGTGAAATTCTAATTGCACATCACTGAAAGGTTAAGAATATTTCTTCACCCAGGTCTAATGTTTAGGAACGTTTAGCCAATTAGAACACTGTCAACTCTTGGGATTTAATTAAATCATGTGCAACAGAATCAGGCAGACAATGTTTTAGAAACTAGATTAAAACATTGTACAAAGCAGATATTTAACAACCCTTTGTACCTTATTCTAATAATCCTTATGCAGATGTTTCTTTTTCTAGCCTTGATAACCAACTCATGGATCCTAGTCCAACCTTGGCATCAGAAAACACAGATCTATTAAAGAGAGCTGCAGCCATTCTCTCCAGGGCTAAATTTGGCCCTTTCTGCAGTCAGCCAAGGATGACAGATGAAACACTGTGTTAACACAATGTAATTAAAAGATTGACTGGGGATGTGCATCAGACAGCTGTCAAAACACAGTTCAGGCACAATATTTAAGCATCTCTTATCAGTGTTTATTCATAGAGGCCTTTGTAATAATAGTAGATGCTTATGCACAAGCACATGAACAAATCCAGAGCAGGGAAGCCAGGTGGATGTGCAAATAAACACTCACATGCTTCATGGACAACATATGTAATGTATCTAATACACATGAAATCTGCACACAACTACAAGATATTTCAAATAAAAGCTCTATATCCCAAATGTGCAGCCCAAGTATTTCTGATTGACAACCCTTCACACCGCTACAGGGATGCAATGGGGTCTTAACCAAGCAGAAATGGTCCTCAGTAAATATACTCAGCATGAAAGGATATATGCCTAGGCTTCCAAGCTGGGGTAAGCAAGCTAAATATGGAGCATAGCTGAATCATATTTAGCTATTCATTGCTACCCCTAGAAGACAGGGGTAAGTACACATCAGCATACTCCATACTCCAGTATATAGTGCTAATATACTTAAGTGGACTAGCAGGTCCCTAACTGTCCACTGAAGTCAATGAGGGCAGGATTTAACTCAGATTTTTTAAGCCCTGATTGCTTAGAGGACAACTACAGATGTAGTCTAAGAAGAATAAAAGATTTATTGTCACACCATACCAAAAGTGAAATTCTGGTCTTACAGCCATTTCTATTGTTACAGTCAGTAGAACCAAGGACAAAGTTTGACTGGCAAGCTGTGTTTTAAATGAAAACGTTGTTGCTTCTTTTATTTCACTTACAGCTTCCCTTTCTAAATCCCTGCTGTTAGCTACTATATTCCTGAAAAGTGATAATTTGTAACATACTAGAAATCAGTTTTTCTGGCTTTAAATACTACTATGACGACTTAAAAATGCCTAGTCTTTAATAGAGTAGATAATCAAAATGAGCTATTTATTTCAAAGCCTGAAGATCCATTTGCAGTGTATGGCCTCCTGGCTCCTAGTCATCTAGGGAGTATCCTTTGCATTTACACAAATATGTACATACTGAAGCAGATTAAGCTGTTTCTTTCTATGGATCTAGAGGTGCAAGTCTGAGACTCAGTCCAGCACCATACTAAAGTCATGTGCAGTTGGCCCACCTGTGAGTGACAAGTCATTTGGTCCAGAGAGTCAAGCACAGCACCACCTATAATTCAACTTTCTCATCAGCTTGAGTAATGAAAGTTACTGTTTTTAATTTTTTTAAGCTATAATTTTAAAATATTGGTCCAACATTTAAATTTTGGAAGCCATGTATCTGTCCCAAATTTAAGTTTTATGTTCCAGCTAAAAAACTGTTAACTGTTTCTGAGAAGGAAGATAGGAAATAATTAAATGAAACAACACAACTCAACCTTATTGTTTTGACATTGGTAAATTTTGGTGACTTTCCTTGATAATCAGTAACACCCCAAACCTTTGAGCAAAGATTTGACTTTGACAGAGAACAGCCCTTGAGTCATGGATATGCCTTTTGTCTTTCTCTAGGAAATCTTCCAAAATTTAGCCAAGACACAAGGCTGAAAAAAAATGCATATGCTTAGTGGTAACTTGTTAGACTCATTAGCAATCAGAAGCTTTGTCCCCAGAGTTTTCACCCACATGATACATGCTCTAGCCCAGTGCTTAGCAGACCCCTCCATGCAGGTGCCAGCAGATCCAAGCCATTTTAGGCCCAGCTGTAGACCCCAGAACTGAAAGCAGTGTGTTTCACTGCAACTCTTGATGTCCTATAAGCATAGAAGAAAAAACTTCCTGAAGTGAATAGAGAGGAGACAAGAAACCTTGGAGGATAACTGGATGTTGAACAGAAGGACTGGAAGTTGTGGATAAAAGGATAGGGACTGAGGGTAGGGTAGGGTGGGGGAGATAAGAAAAAATTGGGATTAGGTTGGGATTAGTTGGACAAGAAGACTGGGCCTGGAAACTAGTTGGCAAGAAAAAATAAAGAACATATATGTACCAAGTCAAAAATGTGAGGCAAGAACTGTGACTGGTTAGTCAGAGAGACTGCGGCTGAGCCACCAGTAGGGACAAGGAATATAGAAGAATGGACATCTGTGACATCAGAAGGACCAATCAGATGAACAGGTTGGGACTTATATTAAAAGACTCTCTCATAACAAGAGGAACGAATTGTATGATTTCCTAACTAACTAGTGCTTAATCTTGCAGCTTAATGATATTTTAAAACAAAAATTGCATTCATGTTGTGTGTGTCTGACTATGAAATACAATATGGAAGGAATTAGGGCTACAGCTGTAATACATTTTGATCAATAATGTGCAGGATTATCCTCTCAAAGAATTTAGCTGTGCAAGCAGTTGCATCGGAGCCAAAGATACTTAGTCCCCAAAAGGAAACAAAAAAACACATCACCTTATCTGAACATTAATTAGAAACACTGACCCAAATAAGAGTTTGCAGCACCATCCCATGATTTGATAGCAAGCCTTTATTTCTCTTCCATGACATCCCAGTAAGGACTGGCAGAGAAATAAAGGTGTTATCTGGAAATGAGTCTAGCTTTATATATTTGCTACTACTGATAATATTAACATGAGCCAGGTCTTAAAAAGAACATCAGTCAGCATACAGGTAGGGATGTGTGTGTGCCGCTGGGTATTCCCAATTTCTGTGCTTAGTCTAAGATTCATCAATAATTTATACACTGAGCCCTGCTTGAGTCTTCATCTGCATACTTTGAAAATGGAGACAGTAATCAACAAATAATAATCCCCTAAAAATAGTTCATTTATGTCCCTATTCCTGCTCTACTTTTTCAAGACTCCTTTTTACTGACTGTCTTACCTAGCTGTAAATTGACTGTAGGTAGAATCTGCTCTCACACGCCAATTAGTTTTATAGTTTTGACAAAACTCTATTTCAGGTGGAAGCAAGAGCATATTCAGGCTTTAAAGCTAACAATCATAGCGGAAAAAAGGCTGGAAGGGATTTGAGGAGGTCATCTGGTTCAAACCCTTGCTCAAGGCAGGATCTTCCCTGTCCAAACGATTCTAGACTAGTGTTTGTCTAACCTTCTCTTAAAAACTTCTAGGCTAAATGCAGGCAGTCAAAAAGACTGAGGCTGAGTGGATTCAATTTCTGTAGGTTAGTCTAAACTGCATAGATTGAACTAATAAGCAAGTGAACAGACATTCATTTTTTATTCTGGAAAAGCACCCACATTTCTGCAGTGGCTTAGGCCTGAAGCCAGAGGGTGCCAGAGCGTGCCTTCCTGCTTGGCTGAAGTAGACAGCTAGCCTGTCTACCCTGAAAGGGGGGGTTTGCAGGGGAGGTGCCAAGCATCCTGGAATGCTGAGGCACTGTGAGTTAACTTGAATCTATATGGAATCTGGGACAGAAGTTCAATGACCCAATTTAATCTAAATCGGTTAAGTCTGATCCTACATCCATCCAGGTGTATCTTAAACCAGTTTCGGCCATTTTGAAAGCAGTTTATGTGCACTGACCTACTGTTGTGTTACAGATTTGAACCAGTTTATGTGTAATTCCTGTCCCTAGGATTCCACAGCCTGTTCCAGTGCTTAGCCACAGTGATAGAAAGTTCTTCCTAATATCCAACCCAAGATTTCCTTTGTTGCAATTCAAGACTATTACTTCTTGTCCTTTCCCTTGCAGCTACTGAAAATAGTGTAGTTCAGGGGTGCTCAACCCTGGTCTGTGTGCCAGAACTGGTTCCCAGCACTATATAGTCCAGCCTTCAGGACTTGTCATTGATCTGTGGGGAACCCCACTGGTTGTAGCCCTGAACCCTAGTTCAGGCATGCAGAGTGACACAGGGGCCAATCTCTGCATGGGGGCTGGGTGAGGGCCCTGTACCTCCCCCCCACCCCGGCTCTCACCCATCCAGGATTGGGCTCTGGTGACCGGCGCTGCCCACACCTGTTTGGGATCAGGCTCTAGCTGGGTAGAGATAGCACAGGGCCCCTGGACCTGATCCTGGCATATGGGAGCAGCCAAGATGTGTCCTGGTCTGCTGACCAGCTCTGCCCCATTCAGCTGGCCCACAGAGTCAAAACTGTGAGCACCACTGGTATAGCTGAAAACTTATCAAGTCCTCCTTCTGTTTCTCTACAAAATTAAATACCGTATCTTCTTCCATACAACATGCACTTTCCCCAATAACATAGCTGCTGGAAATTTCTGTGCTCATTATATGTGAAAGAGATAGCAAGAACAGTTTCTGCAAGTTATGAGCAAAAGTAAAATCTGCACACTACTCACATACAACAGAATAATGAGCAGGCTTAGCTCCTTTGCTGCTGCTACTCAGTTACTTACTTCAAGGAAAGATCTTTTTCTTCTTTATTCTGCCTTTCAAAAACAAGGTGCATATTAAATTCTGAGGCATGTTGCATGTGAGAGTGCAGTCATTCCAGTTCCTTCTACCTTTCCTTGTACGTAATGTTTCCAGGACCGAATTTTTGTTGTTCCCTCCTGGACTATTTCCAGTATATCCCTATCTTTCTTGAAGTGCTGTGCTCAAAACTAGGCAAAAACCTCTAGGTGTTACTATACCAGTGTTGAAAAGTTGCGGGAAGAGGGGAGAGAAAATCATTTCCCTTGACTGCCATTGACAAAACCCAGTACTCTATTGCCAGCCACCCCCACCCCCAAGCAATGGCACTGTGACAGGGAATCTCATTTACATGTCAAAAGTACCAATTTGCCATAGGATCGCTCTCTGCCACTGCTCCAGACAAGCTTTTTGCTGATGTCATGAATTTTGCTCTCAACTTGAGACATGTTTAAAAAGTGCCTGCCTGGTAGCCATTTAAAAGTAAAAGTCAAAGCAATCATGTTGAGCAATCCAAAAATTGAAGCTAGCAAAAAACCCCAAGTAAATTAATTTAAAACCAAAACAAAAAACCCACTAGGCATAAACATTTTGGTTTTGAGACTTTTACTCATGCCAGGCAGCAACACTTTTTTTTTAGGTTTCCTGGAGGGGAGAGAGGAGTAAAAAAAACAAAAAACAAAAATCTCGGTGGGAGAGTACAGCCAATTGCTCCTTTAACAAGCTGCAGCAGCTGTCTCAGAGAGGCAGCAGGCAGACATAATTTTCAAGTTCAGTGCAGATAAATATTAAGTCCTAAGCCAGTTATGATTTCTCTTTTCCACTTCCTTCCAAAATGAGGGCCACTTAAACTGCAGGATAATGGTGTTTGCTCTGGCTGTACTTTTCAGTGGAGACCCAGAATTTCTGCATATACGAGCTGAAAATTAGATTTTAAATCCATGTCAAGGCACCTACTGAATTATTCAGAAGTGTCAGATGTGACAACCAGCATCTTGGCCAGTACACTTGGGCCTGAACTGGGGATTTCCAGAACTAAAAGCAGAACCTTGAACAAAAGAACCAGATCTTTGTAGCTAAGACTGTTACGTGTGCATATCCCCTCCAGGGCAGTCATAGCAATGGGCTGATAACATAAGAACCTAATCACTCTCCTCGAATTCAATACTTTTATTATAACAAACGAGCTCAGAATAAGCAAGTTGAGGCATGGATGGTAATTACAGTGTCTAAACTTTGGTTCCTCTGTTTGAAGATCCATACCAAAGCCTGCATTTCTGATAAACCTATCACTCCAGTATCCAGGCTCCAACTCTCTGGTAGCATTAAAAATTCATGTTGTGCTTGTTTCCCTGAAACAAGATGTGTGTAGATACTTGTAGTTATTCATATTGAGCTTATAATATATTTTTGGAAAAATCCACTTAACTAATCCCATAAAGAACAAATACCTATTTGTGATTATGTAGTCAAACATCCTTAAAATGGATTCCCAGTTGTTTGCAGAACACTGACAATGCCAGTTTCTCATGATACGTATGGGGTAACATGGAGACAGGCTCATGGAACTTTTATGTCTTCTAATTAAAAAACACCCGTTGTTACATTAATAAGACAAGAGCATCTCAGTAGGACATACAGATATGTGACATTTCAAGTCTTTTGAAGAAAATGCATAGAGAAGAAAGAAACCAGCAGGTTCAGCCAGCAAGAAAATTAGCTTTTGGTGTGAAAAACAAAGAGCAAAAAAAGGAAAGGCAAGGAAAGGCAGAAAAAGAAAGTGGGACAGTAACAAGGAAGAGGAGAAATCATTTTATTTCTGAGCCTCAGTAGGATCAATAGATGTATAGGCTTCACAGGTCAAATTGTTATAATTTGTCCATTTCACATCTATTTTGTAACCTGTATTTTCAGTGTCCAAGTGGTGCCCTTGCACTGTTTATGTTCAATTTTATTTTTCAAAGTTTTTTTCGTTATCCAAGCTAGTTTCTTTTCAAACCTCCCAGCAACAAAGCTGAAACTGTGCCCTCATCACATGGCTCAGGGCTCTGGGGCCCTAGGTTTAGCTCTACCAGATTTGGATTTTACCCCAATCCCAAAGTATCTGCAGTCATACCAAACCTTTATTACAAAGCTATATCCTTTAAGGCAGCTGATAGAGATCGGTCCTTCAGTCATTTCTAAACAGCTTTTATGTTTCCCCCTTTGTGTGCATTTCATAACCCTGCCTTTATCTTCCCCACCATGTTAACGCTACATTTCCTTAAGATGCCAAATATTCTAGCTGGGTCTTTTAAAAAAAAGTTTGGCGTCTCCCTGTCCAAACTTCTCTGATCTGACAGTCACAGCTCTACCATTACATCTTTTCTCAGTTACTACCTTCTTCCACTACATCTCCTCTGACCTTCCTAAACCAATTCCCACTTCCTGTTTCAGGGAAAAGTGAGAAAAGATAGGCTTGCTTAGTACATGCGCCAGAGAAGGGCTAAAATACTCCCACAGAGAAAATTCCTTCAGTTACATTACGGCATTATGTTGTCTGGTTTGGTGACCCAAAGTGTCCAAAACAGCATCTGTTTTAAGTCTCAGAAAAGTAGCGTTTTACAACTGTCTGGGGAAAAAATTGACTGTTTCTCTGAAAATGCCATGTTCAGCTTCTTAAGTGATGGAAGTTTTTTTGGCCTAGAATGTGTGACTAAAATCCTCAGCCATTTCTGAGTAGTGGGGAAATTCATAAGTTTTAACTAAATAGACTATTTGTAAGTAAATGAACTTTAAATATTGTCTTTTATAGGAATGGTCAGAAATTGAAGCTGGCTGTAAAGACCTAATCCTCCCCCATTCCCTACCCTTGAAAAAAAACCAAACCAAACCAAACCAAAACAAACCCAGGCACTAATCAAATATATTTTTTGTTGAAAAGAGAAGACTTTTAGGGTAAAAAACTTTAACAATTTTCATGTAAATAGAACTTTTGTATTAAAATTATAGTCGTGGCTAGTGGGTTTGTCAAGTGTTCATGAAAAATAAACACTTTTTTTTTTTACATGGAAAACTAATTTATTATCTGATACATTCTATCCATCATCAGGTCATGTCATCTTTTTCATAAGCCAGTCAGAGCTGGCATCCTTAAGGACAGTCTAATTTCAGTAGTTATATACAAGTAGCTTACTTTGAGCTTCTGATTGTCATTTAATGGTGAACTGAAAGGTGTCTCTGAATTAAGGGAGTTGTGGACATAAAACTAATAGAACGAACAAGACACTGTGCTTAAAACTGTGTCGTGCACCACTGAAGTCGATGGAATACGTACAGCACTATGCACTAAACATGAAGATAATGTCAGAATTTTGCTCTCAATTTGGAAAAAATGTGGGGGGTGTCATCAATTAGTGGGTGGTATTGCTATTAGATTTTATTAGATTAGATTTTTACATATTAGATTTTTCTTGTGTTAGTGCTGAAAGTTGCTCCACAGAAATCTACAGGTATTAGATATTTAAATAACCTTCAAATAAAATCTTAAATATTACCTTTATTAACAGTACTATCAAGAACAGCAAAATCAAACTATTTAAGCCTCAGGTCTGAAATCAAGACAGAAGCAGCAAAAGAAGTTGGCTGATGAACACAGCTGTGTTCAAGAATCAGACTGAATAAAAATACCTTCCTTTGATCTCATAAATCCTAATTAATGGTGATTACAATGAGGACATGCACAAAAAAATCCACACAGCAGACCAGCATTTGCTCTAGAAGTTCCAATAAAAGAAAGCAGAGCTCTAGAAGGAGGAAAGGAGGAATTTTCTGATTACTTTTCCTTGCCCTTCCTTCTGAGATGTACTGCATTAGATGTACTGCACAGGATATGTTTCCTAGGTTAAATCTGTGAAGACTGTACAACTCACACAAAACTCCCCATCCCCAGTGAGAAAAACTGGTTGTAGGTTTTTACTATCATGCTTTCCAGCATTGTTGTGGCTTCCTAGTGTGGCTTCTAAGACTGACAGCTCTGAATCTTTCCCATCTACTTTACTGAATTAAAAACAAGTCTTTTACAGGGAGATTAAATATTGTTATTCCCCATTTGTTTGAACAGGAATTGTAATTTCTCATGATCTTTCCAATTTTTCTTATTATCTACACACATTGATCATCGCCACGTTTTAATTAAACAGTTTCTTCTTCAAACCATTCATATTCTTTCATTCTTTGTAGTCAACACCACTGTGTTCTTCAAAAGCTTGATAGTGTAACAGAGACTGAATGCTAAGCAGCCACTGTTGAACGCTTAGCAGGAAGGCAGAACCCCCACATAATAGAGCCTAATACATGTGCATTGTGACAGGTGTCATGGAGTTTTCAAAGACTGTTGTATTAGTTTTATACATGTTTAGATATAATCTTTAATGGCTAGCTAGACATTTATTACTAGCTAAATGGGTAAGAAAAACTCTTCAGTTCTGGTGGAAAACAATGAGAGGTACTAATGAAAATCCTCATTGTTGAAATATTGCGGAGAAAGCTTTTGAAGTTTTGGATCAACACCCCACCTCCAGGAGAAAAAAAGCACATAGGATATTCCAACCTGGTTCATATGCTAGGGCAGACAAAGGATATCAAACTATAGAAAACAACAAGGGGAGGAGAGAGTGTCTCTATTGGCCGACATGAAGCCATGACCAGCAAAAATAAGTCCTGTGGGAGAACTCACAGTAGACGATGGGTGACTAGCTGGTAAGCTAAGTATGCTTATAAACTATTTTCTTAATATTTCTCTGTAATGTTTTTGTTCTGAAGTAACTAACTCTTTAAGAAAGATGGCTGATCATGGATAATCCTCATTTTTGCCCATGAGAGTAAACAGAACTGATGTCAGACCTGCTGAAGCAATCACAGTGACTTGAAGGAGTCTTCAGCATACGGCCTGCTCTGGAGAGAGAAAAATGACCAACTTCCACTTCAAGAAAGGTTGCAGCCTGAGGCCTAAGGCTTCAGTGACTTGAGGATATTCCAAAGACAGAGCCCACCCTAGGGGGTGCGGGGCCCGGGGCAAATCAGCCTGTGCTTTAACACTGTGTGGGGCCGTGGGACCCTTGCAAAGGCAGGGAATGGCGGTGCCATAGCAATGAAATTTGGTGTCCATGGCCAAGTAGATCCCGTGTGCCCTGGACGAGCCACTCTTCAGCAGACCAGCTGGGGTGGGGGAATGGTGATGAGTGGCCGGACGTTTTTTCCACAACATGGGGCTGAGCTGCCAGCTACAGGTGTGCCCCACGGGAGGAGCCATGGCTGCTCCGGCCAGCTCTGCAGGGCCCCGTGAAGTGCAGGGCCTGGGGTGGTCACTCTGATTCACCCTACCCGAGGGATGGCTCTGCCCAAAGATCACTGCACTTCTCACCTCTTGTGAATTGTGGCACATTCCTGTATCAAGAGTGGACATGGATCATTTCTTCCAGACCCAGAGGATCAGTTTCAGTCATCAAACAAGAAGACTGAGGTACAAATCAGAATAGGTCCTCAACACAGGCCAGTTTGTCCAGCACAAGCTGATCTTAGCATTTAGCAGCTGAAATTTTCTTACATTTATACCACGGGGGTTGCACTAGTAGGATTAGAGCAGAGTTTGTTCTATAAAGTGTTTGCTGCTGCACAAGCTGACAAACTTCACTCTGCTAACCACTCTGCATTTGGATAAGTAGGACACCAACCTTTTTGAGGATGAAAGTTAATTATATGATCAATCAACTACTGGAAGCTCCTACAGATATGTTTGACTATGATTTTCTATAGAAAGCTTAAATTAGAAGACAGACAAGGTTCTTCGGGTAAATCTGATACCTTTTATTAGGCCAACTCAAATAGTTGGAAAAATTCTTCTTAGAAAACTTATGGGTATAAATGCCCTTTGTCAGGGTGAGGAAGCATCTGCAGTTGGTGTGTGCTCTTCCTGGATGGAATGAATGGTAAATAAGCCAGAGGCTGATATGCATGTAAGACAGGCAGTCAGTGAAGATGTAAATTGAGGAGTCAACGGGTGAGAGACAGGTGGGGGGTGGCAGGAAAGGGGAATGAATGAAGCTGGTAAATAGTGGAGAGGTACCTGGGGAGTCAGATGTTAGGCAGGTTATAATGCGTCATAAATCCAATGTCTGTATTTAGTCCATGATTTTTTGTATCCAGGAGGTTGATGAAGTGAAGTTCATAGGCCCATCTGTGCAAAGGTGTTTTGTAAATGCCCTTTGACGACTAGAACTGAAAGATTTGAGAGTGGTTTTCTTATGAGAAATGTGCCTCCACAGGTAATTGGGTATTCTTGTCTTTGATAGATTTCCAGTGTGTGTTCATTCTGGTGCACAGTTGTTTGTTCTCTCCTATGTATTTTCCATCAGGGCACTTGGTGCACTGGATGAGATCTATTACATTTGTGGAGGTGCAGCTGTAAGATCCAGGAATGCTGATGGCTCTGTTGTGGGGTGTAGTAATTGTGGGGGTGGTGGAGATGTGTTGGCAGGTTTTACATTTCTTGTCATGGCATGGTCTGGATCCCTTTGGTGTGTTTTGGGGCATAGGAAGTTTGCTTCTGCTGATGAGGTTGGTGAGGTTTGGTGCTTGTTTGAAAGCTAGGATAGGTGGTTCTGGGAAGATCTCTTTAAGAACTGGGTCTTCTTCTAGTATGGGTTGCAATTGTTTGAGGATGTTCTGTATAGGTTCCAGGGTGGGGTGATATGTCATAACACAGAGGTGGGCAAAATACAGCCTGTAGGCTGAATCCATCCTGCCAGGCACTTTTATCTGGCCTGTGGCACCCTCCAGTGAATTGCACCCTGCCCAGCCCTTCTGCTTATGAGGGTGGGAGCAAGGCACCCATGTGTACAACCCCTATTGGGCCTTGCTCCCACCCACTTGAGGAGAAGGGCTCTGGGCAGACAGCAGCTTCTGAGAGGGGCTCTTGCTGCAGCCAGAACCTGCTCACTCAGAGCAGCAGGTAGGGAAGCAGCGGGGCTGGTGCGGGGGTGGAGTTGCAGCTGGGCAGAAGCAGGAGCACAGTGCAGAGCTTGTGCACAGAGAGGAAGCAGGAGCATGGAGCTCAGCTGGGCAGGGTGTGGGTGTGAGGGTGGGGGATGCAGAGACCCCACACACAGTCCCCCCATAGTATGCAGTCTCCACTGCCTGGAAGCAGCAGCTGGCGGGGAGGTCAGGGCACTCATGCCCGGTGCAGGCACCCAGTGGGATGCGGCTCCGAACAGCACAGCGTTGGGGGGAAAGAACAGAGCCTGCCCTATCACCAGGGCTCTGTGCCACATGCCTGCAGCTCCAGCACTTGCAGCAGGGGAAGCCCTGCACTGGAGCCTGCGGCCTCCCCCACTCCCTGCTGCGCAGGTCCCTGCACTCTGCAGGGAGTGGAGGGAGCCTTGCCCCCTGCTTCGCCACAGAGTCCAGTGCGGGGCTTTCCTGCTGCAAATGTGGAGCTGCAGGCATGCGGCGTGGAGTCCCTGTGATAGAAACGACCAGCACTGAGCTGGGGGTGAGGAGCAAAAATTAAAAAGTGATACCAATATAAAAGTTAAATAGATTAACAGAATCCAGTGTATCAAAGATGTATAGGAGCACCACTGAAAAACAGTGCTGGAGCACTCATCAGCTGGACCCAGGGAGAACTAGACTAGTGTAACTACTAGATCATAAGCATAACTTGCAGTTCAGTTTCTGATAAAGGCCTTCCTTGAAGCTTATTCCAGCTACCTGAAATTTCAACAACAGTTTGTATTTATGATAAAATGGAAATCTTGCTCCTGATAAGGTTCTTAGATGACTTACAAATAATAATTTATAGGGTTTAAAACTGGCAAGAAACATTCTGATCACCTAATCTGTTCTCTTGCCTAGCAAGACTGGAAACTCATCCAGTAATTCCTATGTCATACCTAATAACTTCCGATTGCACTGGAACATACCATTTGGAAAGGCATCCAACTTTGACCAAAAGGCTTTAAATGATGGAGAATCTGGTCGGCTGTTCCAAATTCAAAACTCCTTCAGTTAAAAATTTGCAACATATTTTCAGTTTGAGTGCTTCTAACATCAGCCACTGTCTCTTCTTACACTTTTCGTCTGCTCAGTTAGAGTGCCTTCTACTACCAGAATTTTTCTCCCCAGCTGATTAAGTCATTTTTTGCCCTTTTCATCCATAAGCTAAGTAGACAGAGATCCTTGAGTCCCCCATTACAAAAGACCAGAACTTGAATCAATCTTGCTGACAGAAGAATGTTGGTGGTATTAGAAAACCACAATTCTACTAGTCATCTCACTCATGCTGCAGAGAAATAAAACACCACCACCACTCCTTCTATGTAGTCTCCTGATTACTCATCCAAAGATTATGCAAGTCGTTTAGCCAGAGCATCATGCCAAGAGCTCATGTGTAAGCTGATTATTCACTGTGATTCTCAAAGCTCTTTTTAGACTCACACTTTTCCAAGATGGATTTCCCCTCCTTTTCTACAAGTGTGTGATCTCTTCATTTCTTCCTAGATACAGGACATTTCATTTGGCTGTGTTAAAATGCATGTCAGAAAGCATCAGTTTATAAAACATTCCAGATTGCTCTGTTTGTGTGACCTGTCCTCATAAATTTTAGCACTCTGATCTTCACCATATGCAGACTTTAGCAAAATTATTTTCTTCTACATTACTGATGATAAATATGGAAGACCATTTGGCTCTGTAGGAATCTACTAGATGAGAAAGCAACATGTTATGTTCTTAAAGTTTGATCAGGTAAAAATTATACCTTTCCATTACATGTCACCCAACAACTCAAAGTAAATAAATCTGCTAACTCATGCATATGCTGTGCTTCAAATAAGCTATTTAAGACCAGATATATCACTGGAGATTGCTCTTTAACAACCCATTTTTCCAGTTGCCTGTAAACTTATCATGCAAAGATTACTTCAAGTAAACAATGAAGCTAGCTGCACATTTTTGATGGTTGGGGAGTATCATGGGTTATATTCCTGGAAGATGAGGGCCACTGAGCATAAAAGAAAGGGCTACTTTTCATTTTCATGAATTGATATTCTGGGTTTACACCTCTACCTGGATGTTCCTATTAAATCCCAGGAAATGCCCATTGTATACTTGATCTGATAAGAAATGCCATGATTTATCTAATTTAGTAGCCTCTCTTCAACAGTGGTCAGGTATCAGATATTTCAGTGGAATGCAATAGAAAGCTCCTAATGGATAAATTACAAAATAGCCTTTTCTCTAAGAGAAGTTTCTTTCAAATATTCCCCATCACTTAGTGGTTAATTTATACCATGGCTCTGTAATCCTTTCACTTTCTTTTCTTCATCCCATGAACTCAGTGAATTACAAGTAAACTTTGCATAATGTAAAAAGGTATTTCCTTTCATCAGTCTGGAATTTGACACCTTTCCATTTAGTAAAATGTTCTCTATTATAGGAAGGTATAAATAATATTACTATGCCATATTGAAAAAGAACCTGTAGTGGTCCTGAAAGTTAAAATCTGTACAAGTTTCCCTTGCCAACCACTGGGGTTAGGCTCCTGAAAGCTCCTGTGACTGGCAAAACTGTGGTCAGCAAGACAAAAGGCTTATGGGAAAAATGGCAGGTGGCAGGCTGATGCTCAGCCACGGAAAACTGTGATTACTCAAAACTGTATACTGTGGTAGCCAAAATGGCATCTAGAATATTAAGCATGGATGCTCAAAACCATGGTTGGCAAAACTATGGTTGGTGAGGGAAACCTGTACTTAGAAAAAGAGCTATACAGTGACCAGATACAGTATTCAGTGAGTGTGGCTATATGTGCCCCTGACTGCGCATTTGGTACTGCAGAGTTTTTACTAAAGCTCTAGCAAGTAGTAAATGACAGAGCAGTTCCTGTTAGCATTGTGCAGTCCCGGTGGTGCACAGTTATTTTGAGACTCTATGTTGCCATAGCAACAAGCTATGGTGACATAGCTCATTGCTATGGCGATATAGTGTTGGCATCACAGTTTGTGCCTGCCGATGCTACATTGTCGTAGCAACAAGCTACAGCTATGTAGCATCTCATGTAGATGTGCCCAGTGAGACAGAAAAGGTGTTTAAATTGAGACACGCTGAACTTTTGACTTCCTTTAAAAACTTCTTGCTGGTAACTATGGCACTGTACTTTGAGCTTTTATGGGCAGAACAGCAGCAGCCCACAGAACTCAAGATTTCAATTCTATTTCATTCTGTTCATTCTTTTTTATTCCCAGAAATTTAAATGAAGTAATGAATATTGTTCACCACTATTCTTCACTGTGCTCTGCATTGGACTTAATCCATTTTATACATCATTATACATTATCAAGACATAGGAACAGCAAATTTCTGTCTGCAATAAAGATAAAAGACAATGTTATTTGCTGACTCATTCAAAAACAATTCATCTTCTCAAGTGCTGTCTGATTTGAAGGAACAATGAGGGAGGAAAGAGAATGTCATGATGAAATTAGTCAGTTATTAAGGCTTCATTTTTGACAAGATGTGGTCAACACATCTAATAAATGCTTTCTTTAAGAAGATGGATGCTCAGCTAGGACACGGGAAAGATTAAAGACATGTTGATGTTGTTGGAAATCCTTGTATTCTTATAATAAAGTTAATGTTTATTTAATCCACATTACCATCCAAATCCTCATCTAGTCTGCAGGCTATACGCACAGAGAGAATGGCTGAAAGTTGACTTGGTGCTCCTGCTGCTTTAAAAGAAGGCCGACTGCAGATGCAGCAGTCTACAGGTGCTGTAGGAGGCAATCTACAGGTGCTGTAGGAGGCAATCACGAGTCATGTGACCTAGCAGGAGTCTGAGCTTATGGGATATAAGCCCAGAGCCTGAGCCAGGGTAGTAGTTTGAGCCTGGCAGCAGCCCTGGGAGAAGCACATGCGCAGCTGAGAAGAGACCCTGGCCTTCCACTAGGATGCCTGGGGGTAAATAGCCTGAGGACTGGGCAACATCTGGAGGTTTGTGGACGGGACTAAGGGGTGGAAGAGTCCCAACAGGCCTGTGAATGGAGAGGCCTGGGAGCAAGGGCTGGCAAGCCAATAGCTCAGAGAGGGTAGAAACATGCCTGGGTATAGAGAGGCCTGGGAGATAAGGCTAGAGAGCCTGTAACAATTTAAGCAATATGAGCTACAATTCCTTCTGAATAGCATGCAGTACACAAACTACATAACACCCAGACACCCAACCATGAATCATTCTTCAGTCCATCCGTATACATATAAGAAGAATGCTGTAGAAATGTGTTATCTCTAGGTTAAAGCTAAGTAAGAGTATATTATTGCTAAGAATACTAGAAGTAATTTTTGGGATATTATTCCTTTATTTGCCAGTGTGATCTAAATATTTGTATTTCTTAACTGTTATTTTCTCCACTTTTTTAATGCTTACAGTTTTATGTGAGGTTAGAATGTTGTTTTAGCCATTATGGTTCAAGAAATGTACAAGAGAGAGACCTGATATCACAAAACAACTTTTGTCACTTGTAAGAGTTGTATTTAACTGTATTGTCCCCAATATAATTTTATGCATAGTAGTAGCTTTAACATATCAAAAGCCAACACTCAATGGTTCTGAGGAAGACTTTAAAAAAACCCAAACAAACCCTGATGTAGCACAGGAGGGCAGCCAGCAAAGCCCAGAAGCATGGGAAATACCCATAGGACATGTCTACATGTGCTCATATGGTGCCATGGTTACTGCACCGTCATTTAGGACTTCCTTTTGGAAGGAAAAGGGCTCTCCTTGTGTGACTTGCTTTCCAAATGCTTTATCATTTTGGTGGCCCCACTTTGGACACTCTCTAACTTGTCCATCTCCTTTTTATAATGCGGATCCCAAAACTGCACACAATACTTTAGATGAAGCCTAACCAGTGGCGAGGAGAGAGGTACCGTCACCTCCCATGTCTTGCACCTAATGCTTCTACCGATGTATCTAAAAACTGCATTTGCTTTTGTGCAACTGCATCATGCTGCAAACTAATATTGAGTCTGTGATCTACCAGATACTTCTCCGCAGTGATGCCATCCAGCCAAGTGCCACTCATTTTGGGTTTTTTGGGGTTTTTGATTTTTCGTCCCAAGGTGAAGAACCTTGCATTTGTCAGAGGTGAACTTCATCTTGTTAGCTCCAGCCCAGCTTTCCTATTCATCAGGATCACTCTGAATTATACTCCTGTCCTCCAGCGTGTTTGTAATTTTTCTTCAAGTGTGCTCAAGAAGCTCTCAATTCCAGGACCCAGATTGTTAATAAACACATTGAGTAGCACGGAGCAAAGGACATACTCATGTAGAACCAGCTGTCTATCCACCTTATAGTAGCCCATATTTATTATTGTCTAGCCCATATTTCTCCAATTTGTTTACAAGAGCAAAGCAGTTTGATCAAAACAATGCTAATTAAGAGTTTGGGTTTAATTAATTTATAAATTTGCTTTTAAAAGTGTTCTTTTTAATATTTCTTTTTTTTTAAACTATGCAGACATCTGCTTAGATACTAACAAATATTAGGCCTAGTGTTTGCCAACATATTACAGCAGATGTTAATTTTCAGTTGTGTATTTCCCTAGATTCTGGTTATTGTTTAACTATATTGTAATGAGAGGACTGTTTGAGCTAAATGGAATGAGTTAAATTAAAAATAGGGCATTATTCTCCAATGTAAGTTAATTACAATGGCACACTGAAATAGGATGAAATTATTTATAGCCTGGGAAAAGCTTCCAAACCATTATAATGTAGATATTTGATTTATGTTTCTATACAACTTAAAATTCGATTTCGAAAGTTTCAATACCACATCCAAGATGAAAATCTGTGCTATTTTGCCTTTCAGAACTTTAAAAAAAATTAATTTTATCTTGGATTTATGATCTTTTATTTATCAACTTTTTATTTGTATAACTTTAGTAGGCATGAAGAAAACAACTATAATATAAAGAAATTCCTGCACTCCCTGTGTAGTTTGCCTCATAATAAAACTAAAACCCACCCAAGCTTATAGAGGAGGTCATCCTCTTCCCATTTCCTCTTGTTCTGAAATGATGAAGTACTGTGAAGAAAGCTTTTTACATGCCATTCCTGATTTATACCAGAAATGTGGCGAGTCTTTGATGAGATATGTCATCAGTTTTTATAGAATCAAGAGGTTAAAAATGTTTTTGAACACCATCCGAGATGTGGGATGCTTATATAGACTGCACTTTGACTTTTTGTGGTTCATCCATCATTAACCTATAGTTTGTGGAAACAATTATGCTATTTATTTGATATTTTGATTTTCTGGTATCTTTCATTTCTTTTTGAATTTAGTACTTGTGAAGGGTCTAATGTGAGTAGTGCTGGAGATTTGATATGCTCCATTTATCAATAGAACACATATAACATAGACATTGGTTGTTAAGCTTCCCCCAGCCTTGCCCCACCAATTTGTCTGAAGCCTGACGTGGAGGGACCTCCTTTGACATTTACATTAACTAGGCAGAAACTGACTTCTAAAAATGATTTTGAACACCGCCTATTTTAGAATGGTTTAAAGATTTGAGAAAATTGCTTGTTCAGCACAAAGAAAAAGGCAGAAGGAGAATCATAGAGAAGCAGAGCTGGAAGGGACCTCCAGGTGTCATTTAGCCCAACCCCCTGCCTGAGGCAGAATTATCCCTATTCAAACCACAGTATACAAATCCATAATGTAACTCTCTGTAAAGCTATTGTCAACCCTGACACAACAGGGCATAACACCCTAGCCACAGGTAAAGCAGAGGAACCACAGCAGCCACCATCCTGCTTCTGTAAAAAGGTTCATAGAGTCATAGATGTCAGGTGTTGGACCCTCTCAAGATCATCAGGTCCAGCCCCCTTGTGCTTGGGCTACAAAGAGACCAGGCAAGAATAGCCTGTAGTCTAGTGGTCACAGCATTCAGCTGGGAGGGGTGAGACGTGGTGCCTGTTCCCTGGATTCTTTTTTTTTTTTTAAATCAATGACTGTGTAATATGAAGTGAATAAAAAGAGATAATCCTGAGAACAGGGATCAGAACCCAGGATTCCTCCCCTCTTGCTGAATGACCTGGGCCTGATTAAGAGGGAGCATGACTGCAAAGTTCAACAGATCTTCCATTTCTTCTCAGTAAAGTGGTATATCTTCAGCAGCAGAGGTAGAGAGTGCCTCCCTACCCAATAATCTAGCATAGAGATTAAGGTCTTCTCTTGGGAGGAGGAAGATACAGGTTTGAATCCTCTCAGATGGATAACATCACTGAGCCTGAGCCTAACACTTCCTGGGCGAATGCTCTAACCACAAGGCTATTGTATATAAGGTACATATGCCTCCATATCCAGCTGTCCTTTTAAAGAGCTGAGCAGGGCTCCAGGTTGGTTAAAGAATGGATGTAGGTATGTAACCTCGGGAGAGGATTCCAGCTTCTGTATCCAAGGTGAACAGAGGCCCCAGACCTCTGGAGAGGAGTAGCATTTCAATAACACCCCAGTTCTCAGCATTTTCAACTGGCTCTCACTAGGTGACTCCCTTCTTGGTGTTTTTTATGGTTGATATTCTGAGGTTCCTAACTCTTCATGTACCAAATAGAGAGCCCAGGCCCCCAACACAGGCTGCTGGGCTCCAATCCAGGAGTCAGGCACTGCTGTTTCCAAGTTGTAGGCATTTAAGTTTTACAATGAGCACTAATCCTCAATCAAGTAAGTAAATGGACAATACACAAATAGACACAGAGACCATTTATTTTAAAGAGCAGAGCAGCAGCAGCACATCTGTTGTGAAGAGTTAGCCTTTACAGCCCCTCTCACAAGTTTTAATAAAGGTTTTGACAAAAGGGTGTGCACCTCATGGCAGGGGTCAAGGACAGGAGGAGAATTCTGGATGTGCCTCTTCTAGCACATCTGCAGTGTTTAACAAGACGTTGGTTTTCTAAATCCTCTTACAGAGTCAGCGGTTAAATCTTGCAGGATTCCTGTTCAATAGCAGTTTCACCAAATGAGAGAAAAATCAATGGCCATTGTTTGTGTGTAAGGAGGGAAAGCTGTTGAACTTACTCTCAGGATGGATTCCTATTTCACTTTACACACCCAAATGGCACTTGCTCAGCCACGTAACTGTTGCTTTTGGCACTTACACACAATTTGCAAGCCTACCCCAGGGCAGCGTGGAAGCACAGGAGGCTGCACTCTGACTAAGCATGACCAGTGGCCCTGAGAGTGCATACCTGGGCATACATAAGTCTTGAAACTGGAAACAGGCAAAAATCCATGACTAGAAGATGTTGGACACTGGAGGAAGGCCCTTGCATTTTAGCCTAATATCTAAATGGTTAGGGCACTCACACAGGCTCTAAGCCCCACCTCACACAGAAGGGTTTGAACCTACATTCTTCCTATTTCCCAGACTACTGGTTAGGAATCATCCAGGCCCCTCTTTTGCCTTTCTCTTGAAGCAAAGCCACTGCACCTTACATTTAATAGTCATTGAATAAAGTGCAGTATGCAAGGGTCTGCCTCATTTTGAACAAGGTTTTAAGCTAGTGCCCAAGTTCCCCCTCCCAAAGGAGCAGCTATCTCATTGAACCACACGCCCTCTACTTCTACTTCACTCTCTCATTCCTGGCCCCACACAACTCCCTTTCTTGGATGGCCAGGAAAAATCCCTGCTTTGTGCATACACAGGACCTATGTATTAGTCAGTCAATTATTTTGTGACAGGTATTAAAATATATAACATGCAAGCCTGTAGCAGGGAAAGGAGTAACAGCAAAAGGAGGCATCATACCATAATATTTCATACTGATTGTATTGATCTTGGTTCTTAATAGATTTCTTGGTTAACACATTATTCTCAACTGTCTGTTAACCAAAGAAAAGCAATAGCTGTACCTAGTACCCCTATGGGCAAAGATTGCAAATTAATCATGCATTTATTAGAATTAGGCATACTAAAATGAATGGTGAGCAATTTATGGCAGAACACCTCAAGCATTATGGGTACTCAGTACATCAGTTAAAAGCAAGTGGGTATCAGTTAAAAGCAACCTCAGCTTAGGTTGATACAAATCTATGGAAGAGAAGCATTCTTGGACTATGGGATGAGATGGTGGGATACACAAACTGCTGTGTCTTTGTCATGCTACCATTCTCAGGTTCTTCCCTCCATTACAACTGGTGAAGTTCACCATTTTTTTTCCTTTTGCTGTGTAGCATAGTCTGGTGTACATATGAGAAGATGATGAGCTGCAGACTTCTCCAACTGCCATTCTCCTGCAATGAGCTGACCCAAGCTCCTGCTTGTTGTGTGCGTATTTTAGAAACAACCCAAAATCCCATTAGCAACTTTCTAAAACCATTACAATGGACATTTAGGAAACTAAGCACTGTCTTTCTCTTGGACTTTAAGGAAGTCAATTAAATAAACAAGCAGGTGCCAACCTGGGAAAGGAGGAAATAGGCTGGGCTATAAAAAAAGCCATGGGACATTTCAAATGTCAGGTTAACACATGCCAAATTCATAGCTGACCACCTAATCAGTTCTATGTAGCTCTGCATCTGCCATTTACAAAGGGACAGCCAGTCACTGCACTATATTTTAGTCTTTCAAACCAATAGGACTTAATGCTGACCTGTTCAATACTGCTTCAGCTGGCTTCAGTGCCACATTGTAAAACCCACTGGAAAGGGGTACAGGAGAGCCCATGGCAGTATACTGACAAAAGGTAAAGGAGGCAAGTTTTGGGTGCTGTGTACCAATGCAGAGAAAGAGCCTTTGTGCAGCTGGCCCAAGTCTCTAGTCTCCTCACATGCCCATACAGCATGGGTATCTGCAAGTCTTATAGCTCAAACTTCTGTAGAGGGAGGCAGGGGGTAAGGAGTGAGGACAGACAACTGTAAAAATTGGTACCCTCCTGTTTTACTAAATGTATGACATGAAAGAAAAGACTCTCAGAACTGCCAGCTGTTTAGATGGGAAATTTCAGTTGAAAGGGTAGACTCAGACTTTGATTTGAATTCATCTGCCAGGAAAGAATGAGATATTTATTAGTAGTTTTGGTTACTGAACAGAAAGCAAAATACACTCCAGTAAAATCTAGCAAACACACACATTCTGCAAAGACCAAACAGAAGTCAATGAATAAAATAAAAGAACTCAAAGAATAGCAACTGCAGTACTTATATATGTTCACTGCTACCTCAGCACAGATGGCTTAGATACATGTCAGAACCTGGCTTGCTGCTGATTAGGAACCATCAGCAACCAGAGCTCACAGTGAGCTCAGCATCATTGTTCACTAGGCATGATGCTTAAATATCACTCTGTCTCTTGATGGACTGTGTGCCTGTCTTGAGAAACAAGGGGGTTTAAATATTGGTATGTACCAACTGTTAGTTATCACAAACAGAATTGCCTGATTTCTCAATTGGGAAAAAAATGACACCCCCCCCCCCATCTTTATAACTAAAGAAAGCATGGCTGTGAAGAACCTGTATTAGTAGCGAGTATATGGTTTGTCAGCAGTGTAGTTTAAGACTCTCTAAAGAGAATTCAGATTTTTATAGCAATCTCAATAATGATCTTACACTTATAGAGCACCTTTCATTGAGGATTTCCCTTTCAATCTGCATTTGTACTATGGGAATAATATTGTCCCCTCCACTTTCCCACCCACCAATGCAAATAGCAGAATGCTTAACCAGCCACTTCTGGCATCAAGTGTAGCAATCCATTTGGCACACCAACACAGCCTAAATGAATTATGATAGACAGTACAGAATATTACAAACCAGTAGTGGGAACTTTGTTTTTTTGTCAAGAATCCAACAACAGAATGTGGTCAGGACACTGGAGTTCACAGCCTTATTCTTCCCAAGCACAGCATATAGCTGTCTTGCCTTTTTTTACATTTCTCCCATCACACTCTCTCAATTATCCATATTGGCTTTTAAAGAAAATCACAAAGAAACTCACTATCTACCAAAACAGATATACTGGGAAAAATTCTGCTTATAGAATTCTTGTTCTTGTAACTGGTGCATCACAGATACCACATGTGGTAAATCCTGACCTGTTAATAGTCCCAAATATAGAATAATAATGATTTTCAAAACCAGATGCAATAACTTATTTTATGAGTTATGGTAACTTTAAAAAGATCAGGACTACTATCTACTGCAATTACCGACTTCAAATTTAGTCCTGTGACCCTTGCTCAAGCACATGGTTTCAAGGAGAGCTCTCTCATTGCAATGAACAAGACTGTTCACTTAAGCAAGAACTACTAGCTAAGGCCTTTAACTAACAGTGGCAAAAGGTACTGATCACGACTCCATATTTAAGGTTGTCTTAATTTTTGTGCTGCAAAAGAGATTTAGCCTTCTTATCTGTATTCAACCATTCCTGCAAAGGTTGGAAGACTTTGAAGGCTGGAACCTAACTCGTCAAGGTAAGCTTCCTAGAGGAGAAGGCGTACCATTTTTACTAAGCCAAGGGGAAAATACAGTGGCAAAGAAAGCTTCCTTCATACAAAACATATGGGATAAGGATCAGAACTGTTCTGATTTAGATGATTAAAAAGCACTCACCTAGAATCTAAATTCCTTTTTTCACCTCCTCCCCCAAACACTTCCCAACTTAAGGAGCACAGTTATCTATTTCACTTCCCAACAACCTAACAAGCAACATCTGTTGAACCTCTTCTCTTCTCTCCAGTCTGTCCTTCCAGAACTGCTCTTTAAACAGCCCATTGCCAATCTGTATGATTAGCCTTAATTTCTGCTTAATTGAGAGTTGGATTTCAAATGCTGAATGTCCTGAGGAAACAACATATTGGTAAAAATATATCTTGGAAACAGACTTAAATATTTAAAATCAGGATTTGAATTACACTTTGACTCTTGGTGGGGTCTGCAAAAAAAAAAAATTGGGCTGCCCATCACAATGCCCTAATAAAATCGGAGACCCCCCCAGGTTATGATTTTCAAATCTTACATCTCTTATTGGGGGGGGCTCTCTATTATGGGGGACTCAGCCCCCCCCCCAACCTCTCCCATTTGAACCTTGTTTAAAATTAAATGTGAAGAAACGTAGACCTCTCACTGCTTAGAGACTGCCTCCCATCCTGCAAAGATTTATGCATTTGTTTCATTTAACTCCTGTCAGTAGTTTCATTGACTTCTGTGAGCCAGGTCACAGTAGTCAAGTTAAGTACATACATAAGTGTTCACAGGATTAGGGCCAATCTCTACGCAGTCGTAGAACCCTGCTTTCTTTTCACTGTTTTTAAAATATTTAATGTACTTCCATGCTATGATATTCTTACCCATTTGGGGGTAATCCAATTCCTTTGGAAGATTATTAGTCACTAAGGATTTTTACTCAAACAACACCTACGCTAGAAATGGATTTAAATCTCAGTCATGCAGACTTAGCACATATTACATACAAGAACATTCAAAGTAAATGAGAACAGCTGTTCTCATGGGAGAGAGACAAAACCTCAGTGTCTGGCTAAGAGACAAACCACCATACCCAGCAACCAAGATTGCTGAATAATAATCTGAACACAATGAAATAGGATTTATAATGATAAAAACAGCACTGCCAAGCAGCCCTTTAAAATATTTTGTTGGAGAAATTGAGCATGATGACCACATTTAAAAAACACAAAAATATAATGAAGTTTGAAAACACATGTTAACAGATAGCAATTAATGCAAACAGTAACCATGAGGATGATGTTATCGTTTTAATAACATTTCTTATCCATTTGCTTGTTCACCTCAGTTTTTTCCTACAGATAATGAATTAGAATGGCCACACAGCACAAGAGTCATCTCATGAAATGTCAACGCCAAAACGGCTTTGTTTTTTCAAATCGTTTAGCAAATGACTGACTGCCATGACAGAGTTCGTGTAGATTTTATTACAAGAAAGGCAGTTTGTTTATTCTGTGCAACTTTCCTAACCATGTTTCTTTGACCAAACCACATGTGGCACCAAATGGTATTTGTTTAATAAATGGATTTTTCTTCTTTCTTTCTCTCCCTCTTTCTCTGCCTGCCCCTTTTTGTGAGCAAAAGGAATTTATTTTTCTAATAATGAATATAACCTCCCAAAAGAGAAATCCCTTAACATCGTCAGTGGACTAGAAAAAAAAATTACGATGAGAGGCACACAAGTCTCTCAATTTATGAAATATAGACTGCAGTATCAGATATCTTATACAGAGGTTTATTTTGATCAGGCAAACAAAGATCTAACAAGGACTGGTGGTTGAAAGCTGAGGCCAGAACAACTGAAACTAGAAATAAGGTACAGAGTTAAATGGTGGCAATAATTAACTTGAGGGGCATTTCCCCAAAAGTTGTGGTACAGGTAGCACATGAGGTATATGTTAATGGAATCTGTCCTATGAAAGATTTTACTTAAATTCTTCAGCCATGTAGAAGGCAAATTAATTGTACCATAGGCACCAAAGTTTTCTATATACAGAACGTTTCATTATAATAGATAGTTGACCTACATCCCAAGAATTAGATTTTCTTGACAAATTTCTATATTCAACCAATAGCCTCCCCCACCTCCCAGCCCCTGATATTAGAATGTCTGGAAACAGACAGCTAAAGCATGCTCTCTCCTGTGAAATAATCCTGCCTCATTCATGCCCAACCCACCGAAACTGAGTTTTTGCCCCTTCAATTTGCACATGTATATACAGTAGGCAAATTATGCAAATTAATAGATTTTATATGAATTGATGAAATTATGAAAACTGAGATTTTTATGTCACAATAAATGTCTCCATGTCCCCTTTTTTCTTAGCTGACTGGCAGATATATTTTCAGAATATACTTAACTTTAACATTTGTTTTCTAGTGTTTACTAAACTTTTCTAGAAAAAACAATTCTAATGTTGTTGAAATGTGGCATACAAAGTTCCAAAAATTTTTTTTTTTTTAACACAAGTCGGGGGTGGAGGTAATTAGAAAAAATTAGATTTAATCTTCAGTTGTAATAGCGAAGCAAATATCAGTGTTCTGTAATACCAGACACATACAATGACAACTAAGAATGGTAACTAGATCAAAGATACTTTTGAACTGGACAAAGAATCCCTGGACTATGGAATTTAGTATTTAAGGGAGAAACATTTTAATCATATATTAGCATGCATCTTATGTCAGGAATAAGAAAATATAATTGTGTATTCATTATTTTCAAACTGAAATACAGTGCAGGAACACCAGTGGCCTGCTTCCATAAATAAAATTTTAAAAACAAACAAAAATGTTTCTTCCTAAGAGAGCCCAGCACTTACTGGTGTGGTTTAACAGAAAAAAAAAAAACATAAAAAGGCATTATTGTCCCAATAAAGTCCAGGCCTAACAAATGGAAGGAGTAAACAAACAAGTTGAGGCAAAACAAACAACAGAAGTTGAGGAATGCTGTGAAGGTGAGGAACCACTTACTATCCAAAGAAACTGCCTTATTTTTTCTTTCCTAAAAGACAGACCCAGTCCTTGTTAATATTATCCGTCAACCTAGAACCAAGCTATATATAACTATATCACTGTTTTCTTTACTGGAAAGTCAGTTGCTTGTGATCAGCTTCCCTGAGCTAAGGTAGAAGCTCTGATTTCTCTCACACACTTTGGTTTTTAGAGGTCATGCTCTACTATAAGCTTGATTGGCAAGTATCTCATATTGGCATCATTAAAGTGAATAGTGTTATAGCTGAGAGTTGTCCATTTTGCGGCAGAGAAAGGCCTATCTCTCTTGTCACAGGGAAGTAGACCCAGACACAAACATGGGCGAACTGGGTGGCCGTCTGGGGCCCAGAGAGAAAGGGGGCCCAAAAAATGGTAATTCTTTTCCTGTTGTCCAATTATTATTATCATTGTTACTGGTGGACAGGGGCCCAATACTAAAAAGTTGCCCAGGGCTGCCAGGAGACTAGGTATGGAACTGTAGGGAAGTTGTTACATCCAAAAGCTAAGGGACACTTTGATACCATCTAAAGGAAATAAAATCTCTTTAGATTGTCATCCCTGGTTTACCAGTGAGGAAAACTATAATTCAGGCCTTAATCCTATGGAAACACCCTTGTACCTGTGTAGAGTCATATTGAACTCACTGGGGCACTGTGGCAGGGCACTGTTGGTGCCTGCCACTTTAAGGGCTGAGCCAAGCAACCAGCAGGTACTTGATTGCGGTGGCCATTTTAGATCTCTGGTCGCCTATATAATCAGAGCAGTTCGCTGCTGGCAGAGCAGGCACAAACATTGCCTGGCTGCAAGGCAGTATGCAACATCCTGGAGGTAAGGGCAGGAGCTGTAGGGGGTGTTTTGGAGGCTCACGATCCTGGGCATGACCTAAAACTGCACCGTGCTGGGAGTGGGTGACCTGGTGGTGCTCCCAGTGGTGCGGGAGCCTCCAGGAAATACCAGGCCAGTGACCACCCTGGTGAAAGTTGGATCTGGGCTCCTTAATAACCCCAGCTCCCACAACTGGGTGGGTTACCCTGTAGTAGGGCCAAGAAGGCCGACCCAGATAAGGGTGTGGGCTAGGGGCTCAAAAACCTGACTTAAAACACCCTCGACTGGTCAATGCTGGGGCCAGGACCAGAATGGTCAAAAGGGCCAGGGGCCCACCGTGAGGGATGCCCCAAGCTGAGGGCCTGGGGTTCTCGACTGGCCTTGGAGATGAGGCCAGGGCCTGTGTGATCAAAGGTCCTGGGGGGACCCTGCCTGAGAGGGAGAAGAGTTCATGGAGCTAGGTAGTCCAGTATGAGGGTGGAGTAGGCCTCCTGATTGGAGGGATCCAGTTGGGGTCTAGATTGGAGGATTAGGGGGCCCAGTGTGGGGCTGGTGATGTTAAGATCTGTGGATATCATCTGTGAGGCTTGGGCTGTGGTGTAGGGGAGGAACGGAGTCAAAGATGGCACCCCTTGGCATCAGGACAAGAACTGGGCAGCCCCCTTCCTAATTAATATCATAATTATATATCATCAAGGCATGGCAGGCGAGGAGGTGGGGAATTGCCCATAGAAACAGGTGGGCGGACCAACAACGGATCAGCCCCGTGGAAGCCCCCTGTTACAGGCACAAATATCCACTCTGGCATGCACCTCTGTGGAACTTAAATCTTCTTTTGTAAAGGCAGAAGCTCATTCCCTGAAGGATAATGTGGATCACCCGAAAGATGGTGAGAGAGAAACATTCTCTGTTGGCAAAATGATATATGCTGTTCTGGAATAGGAACTGAGTGAGAGAGTTAATAAATAGGATCCACTTTCACAAATATTCTTTATTTCCGATGTTTGGTATTTATAATATTTTACATCTTAATTTTTTTGTGCTGCTGTAAACTTGCAGTGGAAACTTTTGAAAGAACTATAATCCTGAAGACTAGAACATTTGATGTCAAAAGGTTTCTACCTTCTTAAAGTACATAGGCAAAAGGTTCAAGATGCAATTTCTGTAGAGGTTGTAGATATAGAGAGAGCTGTTGTCTTTCCTCAGAAGCAATAGTGTCAAACTGCTCTGGCCCTGTGGGGTTCACAGACCAGCCCCATGTACTGGAGCCTGTGTACAGGGTCAGTCTGGTGTGGGCACCTCATGTAGTGTATGTCTTGCACCAAATCTGCACATGTGTGTCAGCCTCAGCATGGGGCTCACATGTGGACTTGGCATGGGGTGAGTGCCACATGTGGTGTGTATACCAGACTGGTCCTGTGCGCTGACTCTAGCACTCAGGAAATGTCTGTGGGCCCAATCCAGACCAGCCCTGGAGCCAGTGCACACAGCTGGTCTGGCTCAGGTACCACATACAGTACAATACCCTGGATTGCCCCCCTATGCTACATGCATTGTTCATGGTCTTGGGTCTAGCTTTGCATGGCACATGCCAGACCACCTCCACGTGCCACATACAGAGCTGGCACATGCTGTGTGTGTCACCTAGGGTTAGTCCAAGACTCACAGGTCAAATCATAGGGCTCCACAGGCCAGATCTAGCCCACAGACCATATCTTTGACATTCTTGCTCTAATACAGTGTTAGTGCTTAACAGATGTTAGATTATATGCTTAAAGACAAAGGAGATTTCATTTTTGCTCTCAGATAAATTCATGAATAACAATGCTGCCCATGTGAAATCTTGTGAAGTTAATTAATGAACATTATAGCTGATTAGTAAGCTGCATATACCACACATGTAGGCACATGCACTTACAGCAACTCAAATAGAAGCGGTGCAAATTTGAGTCAGGGCTTTTTGCCTCGGCGCACATGCTGGGACATTAGGGCTGTGTGAAGCTTCAGGTGGTGATTTGATTCAGAGGATATTTGGCCTGATTCGATGGCCGAATCTCCAAATCCGAATTGAATCAGGGGACCAATTAAAAGGTCCAAATCAAGCCGAAGCTCTCCAAATCTTCAGAAAAGATTCGGAGAGCTTCGATGATTCAGACAGTCCCCAGTGCCTGCAGCAGGGAGCTGTAGCCGGACTCGGAGCTGGTAAGTAGGGGCGGGAGAAGGGACCATGGGGGGACCCCTGCCAGGCCCCACCCCTTGCCTGCTTCCCCAATCCCCCCATGACTACCCCACCCACCCCATTTCTGGGTGCTGCCGAATGGGAGGGGCAATCCCTGCTGCCCCACGCTGCATGGGGGGGCTCTGCACAAGCCCCCTGATGCTCCCTCCCATGGCTGCCCTGCCCACCCCAGTTCTGGCCCTTTAAAAAAAAAAATGAGAAAAACCCTGGGACTCAGCTCCTGCAGTGGCCTCAGGGCTTCGGGGGGGCTCATGGAAGAGCTCCCTATGTGGCGTGGAGCAGCGGGGATTGCACCCCACCCAGCAGGAACAGTGAGTCCGGGGGGGGTTCTTAAAGGGCTGGAGCTGGGGTGGGCGGGGCAGCCATGGGTGGGGGCTGGGACAGTGTGGGGAGGGCTTGTGCAGAGCCCGCCATGCAGTGTGAGGCAGTGGGGATCACCCCCTGCCTGGCAGCACCCAGTGAGTCAGGGCTTTTTTTCCCCAAGTGCTGGTGGGGGAAGGGCCTGGGTGAGCAGGTGGGGGAAGGGCCTGGGTGATTTGGAGATTCAGCAGCAGCCAAACCTCTGAATTGCATTTGCCTGAATTGAACGGGGACACCGAACTGAATCACTGTCCCCTGAATCAGTCAAATCCCAAGTGAATACTAGCCACTTTGCACAGGCTTACTGGACATGCACTTTGGTGTGGTGCAAATTGTGTCACTTGGGGCAAAATAACCCTGCCTGGCTCCTCCCAGATCTACAGCCAGAGGGAGCTAGATCCTGGGGCCAGCATCTGCGCTGGCCCAAGCAGTGTAAAAAGCTGCCCTGTCCTGGTCCCATCAGTACAAAAAGCTGCCCTGGCAAGTAGCTATGGGCTACTCGCTCTCAGGAGTTTCTGAGGGTAGCCAGGGCCTGACGTTCTGCATTTAGGCCCTGCAGTGACGGTGTTGGTAGCCATGTAACATAGGGCCACTTGGGGCGTACCTTTCTCCGCCACTTCTGAGGGCTCCGATATGACTGGCAGCTCCTTGGCCTGCAGGGCTTCTCCCTGCAGGACCTGCAAAAGCTGCCAGAGTTCTACCAGGACCTCCTACTGGCCTGGAGGCTGGTCCCTGCCTCCAGGTCCCCTGCAACACTCACCCAGGGCACCAACTTACTCAAAGAGCCCCTCCTCTGTAACCCCCAACTGAAGGTGCCAACAGCAGAGGCACCCCGGTTGTGACAGAGGTTGATCCTGGCTGGTGTCATGCTTATCGGAGACCTCCTGGACTATGATAGGCAGGAGTAGGAGGACCCCACAGAGCACGGTGTGCAGCAGCTCCTTGGATGCCTTTGAGGACTGGTGGGTGCAGCCCAGGGGGCTGTGCTCGGTGTCCCTCTCAGATACCCTTATTTTCACGTTTTGACCCTTTGATCAACATGACACTCCTCTCCTGTTTTTTTTTCATTAGTTGTCCCAAGAATTTAGCTGTACCACTCACTTGTTAGCCCACACAGGGTTACTAGCTAGCCAGGTGGGCCCTGAGGCCCATGGTATGAGTGCTACAAATAGACAGGAGCTTCTGGGGCCTGGACAATTGGTACCTGGGGACACTACCCCTTGTGCCAGCTCTGAGGGTACCGTGTACCCGCTACCCACTTCAGCATTCTGGCAGCGGGGGCTGCTGCCTGGCTATGACCTCCTGCACACCTGTCAGACCCAGATGGGGACTGCACAGCCAGTAGAGGCATCTGCCCCTCTGGGCCAGCTGCCAGTGGGCTGTGGTTGCAGAGTTGGACTTTGTGCGGCACTACTGCCATGTGTGCCCATCTGGGCAGCTATCGCCAGGAAGATGTTCCCAGTGTGGTGGCCTGCTTTGAACTGTCAAAGCATGTCCTCCTGGCCCCAACTGGCCAAGAGGTCAGCCACCTCCAGCTAGGCCCAAGATGCCAGCTCTGTGCAGGTTCCTTTGCCTGGGTCCTGCCACTGGCCTCCCTAGCAGGAATTCTGGTGTTCCCTATTGGAAAACTGAAAAATCCCTGATAAAAAAATCCCAAAGTCACTCTGTAAAATACCCCCAAATCCATGTTCCTCCACAATTAAAACAAAAGACCAAGAGAGAGAGAGATCAGCTGGGCAATGTTTTATTGATATATCTACAGTGTTAAAGCAATTTGGAAGCCTACCAGTGTCTCAATCATCATAATAAAATGAATTCTAAATACCTATATGTCTTGCTGTTTGCCTTTGGTTTTCCTACCATAGAGCAGTTAGAGCTCCCTCTGACCCCTTCACGAAGCAGGATGTGGGGACAGCTTCTCCTGCAGCCACAGCTCCTGCCAGCAGATCTCATCCTGTCTGGCAACTGGGCATGCAGGGTGTGTGCTGGGGGGATGTGGGGTGGGGAGATGTGGAGGGGCGTGGGGGAGGGACCTGCTTAGGAGGGGTGGGTCCCCTGCTGGGCACAGCCACCAACACAGCTCATGGACTGCCCCCCCCAACAGGGGCCACATGGCCCCCCCTTGCAGGGCCCATGTGCCTCACCCCCATTTGCTCCCCTGGCCCTGCTGGATTGCTGCCCCACCTGGCCCCATCCCCTGCTGGCTCCTGCAGCCCCCCCCAATGGCTGCCCCTCCTGGCCCCACCCCCTGCTTGCACTCAAAGACCCCAATGGCTGCCCTACCCAGCCCCAGCCTCCTGGCACTTAAAAAAAGCCCCATCAGTACAAAAAGCATGTCCAGCATGGGGGTCACTGGGGCCTCATGGCAGAGCCCTCCACACAGCACAGGGCAGCTGGGGGGCAGTGGGGACTGGCCTCGGCTGCCTGGCACCCACACTGCCACTGCCCCATTGCGCAGGTGCGGCCCAGGTTGGCAGGGCGCCGTGCAGCTCTGCATGCTGTCAGGCAGCTGGGGCCACTGCGGCTGTCACCTGTGCCCAGCACCGCTCAACCTGAGTAGCCCCAGCTGCCTGACAGTGCGCAGAGCCGCGCAGCTCGCCAACAACCCTGGCCACACCTACGTGATGGGACAGTGGTAGTGTGGGAGTCAGGTGACTGGGGCCAATCCCTGCTGCGCCATGTGAGGGGGGGCAGATGGAGTTGCCACAACACCCCAGTGACCCCTACGGCAGCTACTACTGACAGTGAGTGCAGGGCTCTTTGGGGTTTTTTTTGTATTAACGGGATGCTGGGGCCAGTGATAGGGGGGCTTGGGAGCGGGTGGGGGATGGGGCCAGCAAAGGTTCCCCCATGGTCCCCCTCCTCTGGCCCCACCCCCACTCCCTACTTATTGGCACCGAGCCCTGGTCCAGCTGCTTGCGGCTGGCACACTGCCTGCCTGTGCAGGGCAGGCAGTGCGCTTCAGTACTAGTGTGAGGGCCAACCATAGAGAAACTCTGGCTGGCTACCAAAGCATCTCTGTGGAGGACCCGAGCCTCCTGTTGCTTCAGGGCATGGTCCTGGACTCTGCCCTGCCCTGCTTTTTTCCCCCTGGATATCCAGGGGGTCTAATTTTGCCCCTGAGCTGCAAATTTGCAGTGCAGGGAACATTTTTTTGTTCCTGCACATGCCTCTTGCAGCGTCTCAAAGGGCTTTGAGATGCTGCAAGAGGCATGTGTGCACTCATCTGGAAGTGCCCACTGTGTTTGAGAGCAATGGTAATCTTTGCAAGTGAACAACAAGAGAGGTCAATGTTACTGAAGGATCACCACAATTTAATCTGTTAAAACATGCAATTACACCACTTTATCTTGACTCAGATAATGCATAAAAATGCTTTTTATTGTAATAAAGTCCAGGATGTATCAAAATATCCAGTCCAGGTGAATGAATAGAAAAGTATTTCAAACAAATGACTCTCCCTGCAATACTAGAACCTGATTATAGATGCAGTAAAAACTCATCCCTACTGGTAAAACTAGGACTGTAACGCTGTGCTAAGCGTTCCTTATAGCAGAGTTCTACCAGTGGAGGGTATAGGTCAAACACAGAAGATTGCTCTCACTTTCTCCTTCCAGTTTCTACCCTGGGGAATATCAATCAGATAAATGACCTCTTTTCTTAGCCACTGGTCTGGAAACTTCCAGTTAATTGATTTTTTCCCCCCCATTCAACCTAAAGCTCTAGAAATCCATTCAACTTTTTCAATGCACTATTAGCAGTCTACCATAAATGTAGACTTCCCCTGGCTTGGTAGCCTATCAGTATAAATTGTACCTTCAGCTTCGGTTTAAAACTAGTGCAGCAGCTTTTCAGTGGGCACATCTACATGAGATATTTATTGTGCAGTTGACTAATTAGCTGCACAGTAAATGTTGTGTATCTACAAGTGCACCCCTGTTACGCTGGAGTAGATTAACTAATGCCACAGAAGGATAATACTTGTAAATACAAGTTTTTTACTTCGCAGCAGTGCACGTGTAGGTGCTACCCTGGCTGGCTGAGGCACAAAAGTGTTTTAGTGTGGGGGCTTCCTGGTGGCTAGCCCCACACCAAAGCACCCTCAAGCCCCAGCCAGCCCCTCCACAGCACGTTTAGCCAGGGAGAGCAGACCTGGGTTGGCAGGGCTGCTTTGTCCTGGGTCAACGTGCTGTGCTTATGGATGCACATAAAGACATGGTGCCTGGGAGCAATAAGCTCCGGAGTTTATTCATGTTCACTAATAGCACATGTAGATACACCCAGGGTTGGTGTACAAGCTTCTTAAAATTTATTTGGAAATTCACATCAATTCATGGTGTAACTGCAATCAATAGAGTTAAGTAGGTGCCTACAGGCAATGATAGAGATCTACATTCCTCTAAATGGTTTTAAATCCTTCATAAATGCATTTTAAACTTCAAATTAGTTTGCTACACTTTCTGTAGTAGCAAAACATTTCAATAACAAACACTTTATCTTGAGTAACAGGTTCCTTTTGACTGTCACATTTCTTGGATAAACTCAAACTGGGCAAAAGCAGTGTATTCAGACAGGGAGAACATTTGTTGTCCCAATTATTGGTACAACACAAATCCAGATAAAATATAAAAGTTAAACCTTGATCCTGACACTTCCATGTGTTTAACTTTACTCACATGTGCAAGGGTTTGCAAGATCAGTGCTTTAACTATGCAAACAAATTCCTGTATTTGTAGAAGTGTTTCAAAGCCTCTGGGCAGTGCAAAAAATAAAAAAATCCATCAGACAGTAGCAATCGGCCTAATAATCCCTGCAAGTAATACTGAAATGGGAAGTCTGATTTATAAAACCTACTGGAAAAAAAAACAACAGAACAGAATATTCTGTTCTGTTGAACAGAATATTGTCTGAGGCTCTTTATGTGGTCGGCCTGGGAGGCCAGCCAAGGGTCTAAAAAAAATTTATTATTATACAAGCTAAGTACTGCAATATCAATCACAGTAAGTTCTGCATAATAAACTGCATTTTTGGCTGCAATAGGTTGTTCTTGTGTTAATAATCCAGTGAAAGCGCAAGGCTTCTTTGTACTTCTTTTTTTAGGTTAAACAGGATGTCTAACATCACTCATAGCCAGCAAGAAGTTAACACTGCTGCTAACTTGCACACAGACTCTCACCTACACACAAAAGCTCAAAGGGAACATACGCTATTAAACATAATTTTGTTTTCAGAAAGCACGTGGAGCTGTTTCCATAGATAACTTTGCTACATGGAACCTGTTTTCTTTTTACTCTGTATTTGGGTGCATCTACGTGTCGCTGTATGGTGCCGTTGCTATGGTGATGTGCTTTAGTATTTCCTCTTGGAAGTACAAAAAAAGCACAGTGCAGTAACCACCTATACTGTGCCTTGTGCATGGTGCATGGTTAGATTTTGCTGCTACATCGCTGTAGCAGCATGCTAAAACAGGGGAGTGCGCAGCTACGGCAGCCTAGCTGCCAATCACATGTAGACCCACATGATCGCTCCGTTGCTGTAGTGCAGCCTACAGTGACATAGCACATCGCTACGTCACCGTAGGGCAACATGTACACACACCCTTTGAAGAGCAGCACCACCTATCAGAATACCACCGTATTAACTGAGGAAAAGGACTTTCTTAGTAATTATGTTTAGGAGTAAGATAACATATCTGTGTGTCATCTGCAAAGAAAGACAGAACACACAATGAAGATTACTGTTTTGTTCTCCTTGCTGTGCAAGACATTGGATCAGTTTTGAGTCAGATCCAGTGAAGGACTTAGCTATATGAAGCAGGACTTAAAGTGGAATTCAAGTGCCTAAACTCAAAATTGTGATCCAAAAACCTCTGCTGAGCTGCTGCTTAATATCTAGAGTTCTGCTTTTGTGTTTACTGAAAAACTGCCCCAGTCTGAGCAGCTTGGCTGCATCTCCTTCCCAAGCCTGACTGGCACGTAGAAACCAGGTATTTCTTCATTTAGATGCCCTAAAGAACTCATACTGGTAGGCATGCTCTAGGAAATACCTGCGTCAGTGATTCTTAGCTGAAATGCTTTGAGATCTTTTGTAAGGTGCTGTGAGGTGTAAGAGGATAAGTGCAAGCTCAGCTTGTCCCTGTTCAGCTTGTCTGCAAGGAGGCAAGCACTGCAATACATTAGTTTTTTGAAATGGGGCGCTACTCAATTCACAAAGTAATGGAAAGGTATCTTGGGTCAAACAAGGGGTGCCCTGAGTCTGTAAAGTTTGTGAACTACTGGCCTAAACAAAGCAAATGTATCAGGCTCCCTAGAAAAGACAATTGTGGACAATTATTTTTATAATACATTGTGCTTGTGCTGTTGCTTACCATGCATAGGATATCCTAGTGGCACTTGCCCATGAAGTTGGGGACAGGGATCTAAGAACCCTTTTTGAGGTGAGGACAGGATCTACTGCTCCTATTGAAGCTGTGCTACAAGGCAGCCAAGAATACAGGATTCACAGGGCCAGAGAAAGCAAGAGGGAACCTGCCTCTAGAACCTAGTGGTTAGAGCACTCAGCTGGGAGTAGGGGCAGACCTGGCGTTGGACCCTGCTCTCACAATCTGTTACTGTATTGACTCCAATGACTATTTTATGTAAAGGAAATAAACAGTCTTGGGAAAAGACCAAATGTTAGGATTCCCTTTGCCTCCCAGCTGAGTACCCAAGACACCAACCTGCAGACATCCCTCTTGCTCTCTCAGGGTCAATGAATCCCGATTTCTCTGCTTTAAGGGGCTCTTTAGAGGGTCCAGGGATTTGCTTAACTCAGACAGTTTTTTGGGTTCACTTACTATCTTTTCCCAGTGTCTTTACTTCCTCAGGGCAAACTCCCTCCTGGCGGGAGCTCATATAAACAACGCAGTCCATAAGCCAAACGCTTATATCACAGTGTCCTCTCCCAAACCCAAAGAGAGTCCTTAAGCGTAGTTCTGCTGCCACCTGTCCACTTTCTCCCTTGTCCTTCTGTCCCTTGAGCCACAGGAAGGGCTCACTTATAGTCTGCTACGTTTGCAGTCCTCTGGGAGGGACTCCTCATGTAATGAGGGTTCAGATTGTCATGGAATCAGGCCTTTTTAAAGCAGTCTGAAGCCATGAACTTGTGTTAGATCATGGCTGTGGAATGTTTTCAGGAGCTAGATCGGGAGAAAATTGTCACTTTTCTGTGTGCCTTCAAATGTAAGCACCATGTAACATAATTATTGTGCTTCTGGTACCGGAGCTAGCCTGGATAGCTTTAAATGGTACAGTATTGTGTAGTACAGACATACCTCCTGAGGCATGTAATTCTCCCCATATACTACTTAGGGAATGTAGGGCTCTAATTCTGGATTCCTCCTTGGAGATCCTGAATCTAAGTCCCTTACTCAGTCTGGCCCTTAATCTCCCTCTGTTTCAGTTTCTGGTGATGAGAATTCTTACCTTACAAAGGTAACGCAAGAATTTATTTTACTTGTGTCTGGAAAGAACTTTCAGTTCCTCAGAAGGAAACTGCCAGAGAAGTGCAAAGTACTATTATTATACGCTAAAATAATCTATTGTAGCCATCACACTTTTAGATGACCCAGCATTCCACACTGACCTGGTTCCCAACACCCAAAGTCATACTTTTACACTTAGAGATGCAGAAAGTGTAACTAAAGATGGGCTGTCCTTCAACCTACAACTGGTAAAAAATAAAAAATATATACAAAAAAAATTTTTAAAAAATCCAAAGGAAAGTGGTTATGCATGATGTCCACATCAAAAATACTTGGGGTTTTGTTTTGTTTGTTTTCAAATGATGGAAATTCCTGCCTACTGTGATGTACTTTTCTGTTGCTGATCTGTGCATTTCTCAAGGCTAAAAAAGGATACTCATTGCTTGTGTGAAAATGATAAGCCCTAAATCATGGAGAATGATGACACCTGGAAAACAAAGGCATAACAGAAATGGGCAGTGAGCTGAAAGAGAGACTCAGTCTGGTGAAAGCAAGCACCAAAAAGAATGCAGCAGGCTTTTTATATTGAATTAACTTGGATACATTTTTGGATTTGCAGGAGAGGGAAGAACTAACAATACTTAAAAAGCTAGGTATTTTCCCAAGAAATACTGTGCAGACTTCCACAGAATTTTGCCAGTACACATTTGTCCTCACTTGTATCCCCTCCTCCTGTTCAATTGCATACCTTGGTGCTTTGAGCACAAACAAATAATGAAGCCACATGCACGTGGTGTTTTGGGATATGCACAGATGTCCATAAGAGGCTTTGATAAAGTTGCTAAATTTGTTTCCATTTGCCATCCAATTAGCTCAGCCTCACCAGAGTCTAGTGTATTAACCTCCTAGATTTCCCTACGTTTGTTAACTGCATTTTTGTAGCTCAGCAAATGGACTTGGAAAATGAGAACAGCTTTGCTGATCTTCAGCTGATTGGTTTCCTGGCATTCTGGAGTTACTTTACTTATTTAAATGTAGGGGAAACACCTATACAAGGCTCTATATAACTGCTACAAACTTGTTTATAATAGGCCAAGCTGTAGCACCATTGCCTCACCTGACCACAGATAGTCTGACAGGGAAAGAGGCTATTTCTAAGGGTCAGGTTTTTAAAAATAAGTACTTAGATACCTAATCATCCAGATAGGCAGGGGGTTTCAAAAGTGCCCGTCATAACCCCCACGAAAATAAAGGGTTACATATTCCCCAAGTTCTTCTCAGCAGGGCTAGAAACGTCCTGTTTTCTTTTGAAAGGATCCCGGAGATTTTCACAAGGCCACACACCTTCAGCTGTAAGAAATGAACGGAAATACAGAGAGGCTTGGGGATCAAGCCAAGAGCCGGCAGTCTGGGGCTCGAAGCGCAGGGCCAGATTGCAAAGCAATGCCGGCGGCGGCGCGGGCTCCGGCGGGGCCAGGGGAGGCGCTGCAGCCTGGGCGCGCAGGGCAAGGGCCGGGCCGGGCCGCAGCATGGCCAAGCACGTCTTCCTCACCGGATCCCCAGGTACCCGCGCCCGGGGAGCGGGCACGGAGGGAGGGAGCCGCCCCCGCGGCTCGTGTGAGGGGCCCCGGGGGGACGCGGGAGCTGCAAGGGCCCGCCCGCCCGCGGCTTTGCAGCCAGCGCCGGCCTGCTGCGTCCCGGGGCCCGGGGCTGTGCACGGCGCCTGTAATTACACCTCCCCCCGTTCCGCGCGTGTGGAATTATACACGCCCCCCCTTTACACACGTGTACGTGCATGTGCGGAGTTCCGCCCCGCCCTTTGACATGCGTGTGTGTGTAAGGACCCGTTGACATGTATCAGCACTACTCACCCCGACTCATACCTGCCTGTGTGTGCCCACATGTGTTTGTGTGTGCGTATAGTGAATGCGTCCCTGTTTGTTTGCGCCTGTGTGTGCATGTATAATGGCACACACACCACTCTCTTACACACGCATGTGGATAGATGTGGGTGTATAATTACACCCCATCCCCCAGCCAGGCCCACCCCCTGCCCCAAGCAGCACCAGCCCCGACTACATCATCCCAGGCAAGGTTTTGTCTACCTGGGTCTTAAAAGCCTCATATGTACACATATACACACACATGCACACCCCTTAAAAACCTCATATGTATATGTATATACACGCACACCCCTTAAAAACCTCATGTATATGTACACCCCATCCCCCTCCTTAAAAACCTCATATGTGTACATATACGCATACACAACTTTTAATTTAGGGCAGTCTTTGGACTGTCTCATGGCACATGTTTTTTTCCTGGGTGTTTTAATAGAGCATTTAGAAAGTAAGTACATATAGATATGCCTTGATGAGGGTAGGAGTTCGTTAGTGCTATTTGAAAGGTGCTGTTTGAAGTTGGGGGGACTGCCTGTAAGCCTGGACAGGTTTGTCCCCAAAGGCAACCTTGGGACAGTCACCCTTTTCCGGAAAGGGTTGGAGGGCATTGATGATGTGTCTTAGCTGTATAAGCTGGGGGCTGTAGGTGACGGCCAGAGGGATCCTGTTGCTGTTGGCCCTAAAGTTGGTATTGTAGCAGGTCGGAGTGAGGTCTAAGTTTGGCATCGTTGATTTGAGCAGCTACAGTTTTGGGACTGTATTGTGTGTGTGTAAATATAATTATACACTTATTTCTAAATGCTGTACTGAAACACCCAAGAAAAACCTTTTGCCATAAATGAATCTAGTCTCCTTTCAAGTATGTGAGCTGCAGTTTGCAGACCTGTATCTTGCTTCTCTCACCCTCTTATTTAGGTCAGAAACATCAAATTCATTCAACTGAGTCCATAAATGGGTTTTAATCCTAAATAAATTAATCCAATGTAATATGTATTTCCAGCCAGTTTCCCTCTTGCGTCCTTGGGTCCTGTCCTGCATTTGGGTATTGACAAATACCTAGACCATTAATCCCACATCAATTAAAATACAAGCATGAGTGATTTTCTTAATATTTTCTGTAACTTAATAGTAATGATTTAGTACTTCCGATCTAAATAAGGTACACTTATGGGGTAATACAGTTCCTCTATTTTGAAGCAATAATTGGAATCCCAAATGCATAGATTGAGTTAAGAGACTGAGTAGTTTTCACTGTAGGAGAATCTGATTACTGCTGAGGTAAAATGGACATAGATACAATTGCCCTTTTGTTACAAGGTTAATTAATAAACTGACAGTCCTTATTGCTTAGGTCTTTCTCATTCAGGTTCAGGAAATAAGACAGTAGGCCTGATTCTCCCCGCTTCCTCACACCTTCCAGTTATCCTTATGTGGAATGGGTGTAAAATACTCCTGTTCTCGTCCAGGAATGCTTTACACCTACTCCACACAGGTAGAAATGACTGCAGAAGATGCAAGGAAGTGAGCACATGGGTGGAAATCAGGACCATCATATTTGCACAATACCAGAGGCTGAGGAGGCCTCCTCCATGCTGGTTTAAGCAAAATTGACTTAAAAATGTATCCAGTTAAAATGCTAATATCTTCTCCCTCCCCACTGTGTAGATTAACATACACTGGTTTACACTTATCTTAAATAAATTCATTATGTGTTGGTAAACTATAAAATTACGATAACCAAATTAAAGATTTAACATTTATTTAGTTACTGGTTCAACTTCTCTTCTGGAGACAAGGCCTTAGAGCACTGTGAAGCTGATAGAGCCCCACTAACTATTGTATCCTGGTTTAAATGCTTACACTTGTTTTAGGATCATAGAAAATGAGGGTTCATAGATTTCATAGACGTTAGGGCTGGAAGGGACCTCGGAAGATAATCGAATCCATCCCCCTGCTTCAGGGGCAGGAAGTCAGCTGGGGTCATAGGATCCCAGCAAGATAAGCATCCAAATTTCTCTTAAAGGTGTTCAAAGTAGGTGCTTGAACCACCTCTGGCGGCAGTCTATTCCAGACCTTGGGGGCTCGGACAGTAAAGAAGTTCTTTCTTATGTCCAGCCTGAAACGGTCCTGGAGGAGTTTATGACCATTCGAACTTGTCATCCCCGGGGGTGCTCTGGTGAACAGAAGTTCCCCCAGATCCTGGTGAGCACCCCTGATAAACTTATAGGCATCCACCAGATCAGCCCTGAGCCTGTGCTTTTTCAGGCTGAAGAGTCCCATAGCTCTCAGCCTCTCATCATAAAGTTGGTTTTCCTGCCCTCTGATCATGTGTGTGGCTCTTCTCTGGACTCTCTCAAGCTTCTTCACATCCTTTTTGAATTGCGGAACCCAAAACTGGACTCCAGCTGCGGCCTCACCAAGGCCGGGAGAATAACATACTGGGATTTGCTTGAGAAGCATCTATGGAGGCAAGCCAGCGTTTGCTCGCTTTACTGGCCACAGCATCACATTGAAGGCTCATGTTCATCTTGTGGTCAATCATGACCCTCAAGTCCTTTTCATCCATAGTGCTATGCAGCGTAGCGCTGCTGAGCCTATAAACATGCTGCGGGTTTTTCTTCCCAAGGTGGAGAACCTTGCATTTTTCAGTGTTAAACACCATCAGGTTCTCATCCGCCCATTTCCTGAGCCTGTCCAGGTCAGCCTGGATCACCCTCCTGTCCTCAGGTGTGGATGCTTTACCCCCAAAGTTTGGTGTCATCAGCGAACTTGGCCAGTCCGCTTCTGATACCAGTGTCCGCATCATTAATGAAGATGTTGAATAATACAGGCCCAAGGACAGAGCTTTGAGGGAACCCACCACGATGATTGACTTCAGTCAACCACCACCCTCTGGGTGCAACCATGGAGTCAATTCCCCAGCCAGCGGATTGTGGCGAAACCGAGGCCGCAGTTGGCCAGTTTTGCCAAGAGGTGATCATGGGATACCAGATCAAAGGCTTTTTTATACGACATCAATCATCTCTCCCTTGTCCAGGTGATAGGTCACCTGGTCGTAAAAGGAGATAAGATTGGTCAAGCAAGACCTACCCGCAACAAACCTGTGCTGGCTATCCCTCAGGGTGCTGCCATTGGCCAGTCTGTTAAGAATGGCATCTTTGATAATCTTTTCTAAGACCTTCCCTGGGATAGAGGTCAGGCTGATGGGCCTGTAGTTTGTCAGATCTACTTTCCTCCCTTTCTTGAAGATAGGCATCACATTGGCCTTCTTCCAGTCCTTGAGCACTTCACCAGAGCACCAGGAGTTCTCGAAGATCCGTGCCAGGGGCTGAGCTATGATGCTTGTCAGCTCCTTGAGTTCTCTGGGGTTTAAGCTGTCAGGGCCGGCTGAGTGTCCAGCCTCTCTAGGTGTTCCTTCACAAAGTCAGCACTGATGGAGGGTAAGGAATCATCCTCACCCAGGCATTCCTGTCCTGTAAGGAGCAGAGGCACCCCTTGGGACTGGTGAAAAACTGATGCTAAGTACCCACTTAGCAAGTCTGCGTTTTCCTGGGCATTGGCTGTCAGTTGTCCCATCTGGTTTAGCAGGGGTCCGATGTTGCCTTTGCTTTTCCTCCAGCTCCCCACATATCTAAAAAAGGACTTTTTATTGTCCTTGATACTTGTAGCTTGTTGGAGTTCCATTGCAGCCTTGGCTTTCCTGGTTTGCTCCCTGCAGGACTGGACCAGTGCAGAATATTCCTCCTTGGAGATGGATCCGGTCCTCCATCCTTTCTAGGTCTTTCTTTGTAGACGCAGGAGGTCCGCCAGTTCCCTGTAGAACCAAGGGGGCTGCTGTGCCCTTTTGCTGCCTTTCCCCTGAGATGGGATGGACTTTGCTTGCGCATCCAGGATTGCTCCCTTGAGGAGCAACAACTCTTCCTGAACTCCCCTCCCCATTGGGTCGTGGTCCCTTAGGGCCTCACTGACAAGCCTCCTGAGCTTGTCAAAGTCAGCTTTCCTAAAGTCGAGGACTTCTGTATTGCTGACTGACTTGCCAACTTTACGGTGGATGGTGAAGGTGATCAGCTCATGATCATTGTCACCCAGTTTCCCTTTGATCGTTAGGTCACTGATTAGGTCACCCTGCATTGCCAGTACCAGGTCGAGCAGCGCTTTACCTCTCATCGGCCCGTAGACTTCTTGCGTCAGGCAGAGTTCATCCACGCGCGAGAGAAAGCTTTGCGACCACTCTGATTTGGCCGAGTGCTCTTCCCACGAGATGTCAGGGTAGTTGAAGTCTCCCATGACAACCCTGCATGGGGAGCATGCAACTTTAGCCAATTCCCTGGCAAACTCCTGGTCAAGCTCTTGATCCTGGGTGGGAGGTCTGTAGTAGACTCCCATCATTGTGTCTCCTGTGCCGTGTTCCCCATGGATATTCACCCAGAGGGTCTCCATTCGTCCACCCTGGGCACCAATGTCTGCTTGCAGGGACTCGTAGCTCCCCTTGACATAGAGAGCTACACCCCCACCCCTTTTGTCCGCTCGATTTCTCCTGTACAGGGTATAGCCATCTATACCTGTGGCCCAGTCATGGGTGGAGTCCCACCAGGTCTCCATTATCCCTATGTCGTTGTAATTATTTTTGTTAAGCAGGAGGACAAGTTCCTCCTGCTTATTCCCCAGGCTCCTGGCATTTGTGTACAGGCAGGCAAGTGTCCCTTTAGGGGCCCTTGCCTTGCCCACAGCTCGTTCCAGGGCTGGGACAGGGGTGGGCTCCTTTAAGTGCCTTGGCCTGCTGGCTTTGCAAAGGTTGCTCAGTGAACCAGCAGTGGCAGTAGTCCCCCCATCCCCTAGTGGGCTCAGTTTAAAGCCTGGTGGAGCAGGTCAGCTAGTCTGGCTGAGAAGAGCCTCCTCCCCAGCGAAGAGAAGTGGAGGCCGTCCCTTCCCAGCAGCTCACTGCCTCTCACCAAAGAGCAGGCTGTGGTCGTGGAAGCTGAAGCCTTCCCGATGACACCAGCGCTGCAGTGTTTGGTTCGCTAAGGGACCTCAGGATTGGAAGGGACCTCAGGAGGTCTAGTCCAACCCCTGCTCCAAGCAGGATCATCCCCAACTAGATCATCCCAGCCAAGGCTTTGTCTAGCCAGGTTTTGAAAACCCCCAAGAATGGGGCTTCCACCACCTCTCCGGGTAACATCTTCCAGTGTTTTACTACCCTCCTAGTGAGGGAGTTTTTTCCTAATATCTAACCTAAACTTCTCTTACTGCAACCTGAGACCATTGCTCCTTGTTCTGTCATCTGCCACCACTGAGAACAGTTTAGCTCCATCCTCTTTTAAACCCCCCTTCAAGCAGTTGAAGGCTGCTATTAATTCCCCTCTCGGTCTCCTCTTCTCTAGACTAAATAAGCCCAGTTCCCTCAGTCTTTCTTCATCTGTCATGTCCCCTAGCCCTCTCACCATTTTCATTGTTCTGGCTTCATCTGCATTACAGCTCTGTCTATATCACGATCTGCTTTCCCTGAAGCCAGCTGGAGGGTTTGTCACAGACACTAGAATTTAACCACGCATTTAAAAACGGTTTGTTTCTGCAAAAATGAATGCTGGCTATTAGGTGCCTACACATCTTTGAATGCACCAGAAGGCATCTGTCAGCCAATTCAGGCACCAAAACACCTTTGAAATCTGACTCATGCTCTTTGCCACTGGGAGTGTAAAGACCTGTTCTGTGAGACGTTTCACACCTTGTGACACTTATCCATAAATAAACCTATTTTGACAGAAGAATTCACTGGTATGATAAAGAGTAAGTGATAACCCTGGATTTTGTGTGATGGGGAAGACATACATTTGAGTTTAAAATGTAATCTACCCAAGAGATTTATTTGTGATGTAGCCAAAAGGTAGGGGTAGTTCTGTTCTGGGACTGGAGAGTGCTAGTTTGGGTATGTCTTTGCTACAATGCAGTGTACACATATTCAAAGACTAATAAGCTTTCAACATTAAAAATCAACCTCAGGAAACTTTACTTCTGTTTATTTTCCCTGCTCCAGAATGAAATTTGAATATTTGATGAAATAATGAGGAAAATAATTGATACATATAACATGTCTCTGTTACATGTACATCATCTCTCTTCTCTTCCTTGGAGCTTAAAATCTCACTTTAGCACTAAAGATGTGTAATAATGGACACTTCATTTGTTTCCTTTTCTTTTAATTTTAGGAGTTGGAAAGACTACATTGATCCAGAAAGCAACTCAAGCTCTGAAATCCTCTGGAATCCCTATTGATGGATTTTATACAGAGGAAGTCAGAGTGGATGGCAGGAGAACAGGATTTGATGTTGTCACTTTGTCTGGAGGACGGGGAACTTTATCAAAAGTTGGGTAATGCTGTTTTAGTACTATCATGTGCCTACTGCTTTTAGAGTTGATCCTGTGACCCTTCTATGTGTCATGCCCCTTGAAGTCAATAGGATTTCTACATGAAAAGGGTTTGCATGTTTAGGTCTTACGTTAGATTCTCTGGGCCTGATTGACTCCCAGCCAGCACTTTACATTGGTGCTCGTATCACTGCAAAGCACACTAAAAATACCTAACAAATCAGAAAGATCCCCTTCACACTGTTGCAAATGACTACAGAAGGTATAGAGCAACTAATATACTGGTTCCACCCACTTCGCTCTGGGACCTGACTTAGCCTATAATATATAGAGTATACTATTGTTTCATGATCCAAGATGGTATTTTTGCCTCTTATTTTGAAAAAAAATAATACTGTTTCCCTCAAATATAAAGGAGTTAGAAGCTGAAATTTAAAGACAGACAAGTTGAAATAAACTTTCTGCAATAAGCTGCTGGCTATCCTACAAATCTTATAAGTAGGGTTTCAAGAAAACAAATATTTCAGATCCCCACTTTCAGATATAAAGGAGCTCATGTCCTCTGTTTCACAAACACATTCTTAGCATTTCATACTACGTGCAAAAGCTTATACTAGGGCCATGTGTATCCTGCAGTCAAAAGGATGTTCTAAACCTTTTTAGAGTCAAGGCAGCTCCTTAAAAAAATGTCAGCTCTTAGCTTTCACTCATTTTTTGACTACAGAAAAATAACAGAGTTTTGGTTGCAAGGAACTCAGAAAGACCACAACAGATCAGAATATTTTTGATACTGTGGATTCCTATTTGAGATCTCTGGGTTTATCTTTGGAATCCTCTGTTGGTGTTTGCACATTTAATAGTGCTAATATTGCATTGCAGCCCCGTCACCCTTAACAGGATCTTGCAGCAACCCAGGATGTCATGGCACCCTGGTTGATAACCACTGACATAGACATACCTTTTCTAGCTTGGGGACCAATAGCAATGTAGCTGCAGCAGCAGAGTTCAGTGTGGGCTCACCCTCCACAAGTGCTTACTCAGTTTCCCAGGTAGGTTTTATAGCCCATTAATTCAACTCCGGGCTGCTTCAACTATGCTGATAGTTGAAGCAGTACTCTAGGGGTAGCTCATGTATACACATCTCTTCAAATGGGTATACGTGAGCTGCGATCACAACTTTGTCTGTAAGGTACAGGTACCCTTTGGCTTCTTGTCTTTGTTTTCTGAATTTCCCCACAAAGCTTACTGATGTTGAGTAACTTCCAGGATGTCCAATTACTTAGAGAAAAACGTATATAATAAAATCCATTTTGCCACCTGCAGCATGATATCAATGTTAGCCAAGGAATGTTAGGGGAAATGTGGCTTATTAGAATAACCACTCTTGTAAAGCCCAGTTAAAATTACTGCTGCAGATTTTCACCATGTTCATGATTTCTTCGATTTATGAGAAAATGTTTGGCTTTGTTTTTAAATTCAGTTCTGATTCAACTACTGCAAGACGTGAATATCGCGTTGGGCAGTACGTAGTGGACCTGGTTTCATTTGAGCAGTTGGTTCTTCCTGTGCTGAGAAATGTGAGTAAAAACTTCTGAAAAGGAAGTAGTTTATTTTGAACAGTATTATCAGAAAGTCTGATGGGCTCAAGGTGTTAGCAAGTAATAATGGAACTTTAGATTTCAAAAGATTTTTTGGTAAGTTGGAAAACTGGGTGCTAGACAATAAAGTGAAAGTCAACAAAGACATGTAAGGAGCTACACATGAAAAAGAAAAACCCAAATACACAAATACAAAATGGGAGATACCTTGTTAGTAGCGTTGCTGAAGAGAAGGTTAAAGTGGATTACAGACTAAACACAAATTTAAATTGATGATGTGATGCAGTCACAACCCTGCCTTCCCCGTGCCCCACTCCTCCCTGCCTTTCCTTTCCCCCCCCTCTTAAATCCACCAAGAAAGAAAAACAAACATGTAATTTTGGACTGCATTAAATGGAATATTGTAAGTCATCGGACATGATAATATTGTTCTACTCGGCCCTAGTTAGGTCTCCGCTGAAGTATTGTGTCCACTTCTTGACTTGATATTTTTAAGAGAGATGTGGGAGAGGATCCAGATAGTAAAGAGGTTGGTGTGTAAGGTGTTTGAGGAAAGGTTGAGAAAAATAGGTATGTTTAGTTTGGAGGAAAAGAAATTAAGGTGGTCAGGGTAGCAGTTTTCAAATACTTGAGAAGCTGTCATAAAGAAAAGGCAGAACAACTGTTTTCCCTTTCCACACAAGGCAAGATATGAAGCAGTGGATTGAAACTGCAGGAAAGCAGCTTTAGATTAAATCTCAGAGAACACTTCCTAACAAAAGTATAAGACTGGAACAAACTGTCCAAAGAAGTTGTAGAATCTCCTTCATTGGAAGCTTGCAAAAAGAGGCTGAACAGGCATTTGTCTGGAATGGTTTAGTAACATTATGTTCTGCTTAGTTTTGAAGGGAGGATGGACTAGATGAACCTTGAAGTCCTTCCAAACTTGTAATGTTCTGTAATGTTGGAGGACTTGGCAGCAGAGGTTGCCTTTAGAGAACTGCCATCTCAATTCACTTCTGCAGATCCCATCTTCTGCAGAGTTCTGTTAGAAGCATTTCCATAGGTCCCCAAACAGAAAGCTGGCCGCAAAGCCAAAACTTCTTTGTCCCTTGCTGTGATCTACGTGATCAAATTTTCTCTATCTATAAAAGGGAAGAGAGCTCTTCCAATAGAAACAATATTTAAAAAAATGTTAAATTACCCTTTTTGAAACTACCTGTGGACTTGTTGCATCTTCAGTTGATGATAGTTCTACTAACTTGAGAATCATCTACTGCTGCTTAAGGAGCAATCTGGTTGTGTCATTGTGGGAATCTTTAGTAAACATTTCTTGGTTCTGGTTTCCATTCTGAGAGAAGTGTGTGTTCAAAGCATGTTCCACAGGACAAGTGTTCAATCATCACTGAATGAAAACATTCGGACTACCACCCAGTCATATAAACCGGGGTCTGGATTCACAGTTTGTGTTTCCAGGCTGTGCACATGGTAATGGGAACAATATTTCTTCACTTACGAAAGTTATTGATGGCAAAATTTGTACAACCAGATGTTTGAAAACCCCCATGATGAGAATGATTTAATGCATCCAGTATGTGTTCCCTTGGTTTCTGCACCATCTTTCTCTTCCTTTCCACTTGGGATGGTTGGGTAGTCAATAATGTTCTTACTGAAACTTCTGCCTCCACTTCCACCTTTGCCCCCTTCACCTCAAATTAAACAAGAACAGACCTGATTTGCTTAGTCTTCTAATAAACCATGGGCAACAGCTGCTGGGATAACTACTAGAAATCCTCAGTGGTTTCTATGCTGCTTAATGGAGGACAGAGTAGCTTTCATGGGGCACTAAGAGAACAGAGATAAAAGATGCAGGGAACAAGGCTAAGGTTTTGGTTCTTGCCCTTCATGGCATGAGGAGAAGGAACAAAACATTTCAACAGTGTGTGGACAAGGAGGATGGCGGCAATACAAAGAGCAGGAGGACACAGCAGAAGAGACACTAGTAACACTTTCTTATTGTATAGTAAACTTTTAAAAAGTAGAGAAAGACTTTATTATATAAGGACTTAGAATAGTGCAATTACTTAACATAGTAATACAAGAGTGTAAAAGAATTCACTTGTGGGTTTTTTTTACAAGCATTCAGTAGGTCAGGGGGGTGGAGGGTTTCACAACCCAAAGTTGTGGTTTTTGTTTGTGTGTGCTTCGGCACCGCTAAATTATTGTTCCTGCCCAAATTGTAGCTTTCTTTGCACGGTAGAGTTCTCTGCTGCGGGAGAGAACTCTGGTGCAACGGGGGATTTCCCGCCAATTTGCAGCTTCTTTGCATGGTGCATTTCTTTTGCATCTCAGAGATGTACGGTGCAAAGGAGTTCCCGCCATTTGTATTTAGATTCGCGCCACATTATTGGCCGGTTCTAAATGTAGGCACACGTGGCGGCTAGCTATTGGCTTGCTAGCCGTACAAAAGGCTTGAGTGGTTTCCGCCCAAGTTGGAGGACTCCACAAACATCAGGAGGAGGAGACTTCACCCAGTGTGAAGATCTCTAAGCGCTGCAGATCCTTACGCTTTTCTCAAGCAGGCAATAGAGGCTTAACAATCGAACCCACGGAGCTTTAACTACTCCGGAGGGGGGAACAAAAGAACGAACCGCCTCTAGCCTCTCCCCGTCGCCGAGCGCAATCCAAGACGTATCCCTTTCCTGTAAACCCAATTTTCGAACCCACGGAGCCTTAACAACTCCGGGGGACCAGGGAACCGAACCGAACCCGCGGAGCCTAAACAACTCTGTGAGAAAGAATTGCCGAACCCGCGGAGCCTAAACAACTCCGTGGAAAAGAATTTGTCGTAGTCCTCCAACGAGGATTTAAGCGGCGCTGCACCTGGAAAGTTGTCCAGCCTACACCACTACCATCTTTGGGTGTAAGTAAATAATCTTTTCAATCAACCACTACGCATTTGTGACTAATTCTAGCTCGCCACCGGTTTTCTCCAGCCCTGTGTGCCCGGGCTGCTGGCCACAGCCCGCGTGCGCAAAGACAGGCCGCGGATCGCCTCTCCCAACTCGCACTTGGTGGCGGGATCGGGGCTCGGCCCGCACAGAGGGGAGGAGAGAGAGAGAGAATCACGGGCAGAAAGGGCTCTGAGAAGTGAAAGAGGGCCTGGTTCTGCTTTCATTTAATCAGTAATAACATTCTCAATGATTCAGTGGCAACAAGACCATGGCTATGGGTGGTACAAAGTTGGGGGAAGAATAGAGTAAAAGGGAAGGATAATAGTGAACGGGAATAAGAATAGACCAAAATTAAGGGCAGGGGAAGCAAAGTAGAAATATAAGGAGAGGGTTTTTTTGTGGATGGTAATGGATGGGTTGAAGACTAATTGAAAAAGTATACTAATCTTAGAGCATGAGTAATTAATTCACAAATGTTTCATTAATATTTTTGTGGGGCTTTATTGATATTTCTATAGGAAGCAACATATAGCAGATAGTCTTTTTTTACTGGAGAGTGTAGAAATAGCAAAATATACAAGATCATTAGTGTTCTCAATGTCATGTGGCTCCAGTACAGTTTACTGAAAAATGTTAAGACACCAGTTATTTTGATCATAGAATCACAGGGTTGGAAGGGGCCTTAAGGATCATCAGGTCTAACCCTCAACGTGAATGGCACTCCTAGATCATCCCTGACCAATGTTTACTTAACCTCTTCTTGAAATCGTTTAGTAAAAGAGATTCTGCAGCTTCCTTGGACAGTCTATTCCACTGCCTCACTGTAGAACAGTAACAAAATTCTTCCTGATATACAATCTAAGTCTACTTTATTGCTAGTGCTCTAAGATTTGAAGCCATTGTTTCATATCCTGCTCTCCACATCAAGGGAGAAAAGTGGTTCTCCATCTCTTTTATGGCAGCCTTTAAGATATTTGAAGTGTTACCAAGTCCCTCCCTAATCGTCTTTTTTGCAAGCTATATATGCCTAGTTCCTTCAGCTTTTCCTTATGGGCTTGCCTTCCAAATCCTTTATTATTTTTCTCATGTGCCTGTGGATCCTCTCTAATTTCTCCACATCCTTTTTAAAGTGTGGAGCCCACAACTGCCCACAGTACTCTCGGGGCATAAACAGATATCACTTTTGTGCTACCATTACAATTTTTTATGGCTATGCAGACAGACATTGTGCCCCTTGTTACCCCACAAGTGTCTAAAATTTGTTGCTGTGACAGTGGCACAAAATACCACCTATTTTGCAGCTGATATCTGTTTGCTTTAAGACAGTAGCCCAGAGCTTCCCATACTCTCCAGCTGCCCCTGAAGCCCAAGGAGTTCCTGCTTGGGTTCCCCTATTTGGAATTTCCTGGGACCATATAGCAGTGAGTTTGAGATTCTGGAAACACATCTCTACAAAAGGGAAACCTCAGGTCTCCTTGCTAATAGAAGAGTGCCCGGGGATTCCATTGTTTGCCCTGAGTGTTGTCCCACAGGACCCTGTGGGACAGTGGGATCAGCTGTACCAGGACACATCCTGGCACAGCTGATCCCCCTTCATTTGGCAGTGTCTGTTTATACTCTAGCTAAAGCCTCACCAGTTCCGAGTAGTGGTACTATCTTACACACAATACTCCTGCTGATATAGCAGTTGTATCAGAACAGCCGATACATGCTCCAAAGCAGCAAGTCGTCCTTGCCTTTTAAAATAGTTAAAGGTACGTCTATCCACAACTTTAGGTTTCAAGGGACATCTCCCATTACTTCAAGTGGGAAAGTGTGGATCCTAGAGTGGGTTGTGTTTGGAGCTCTGTAAACTTCACTTGAAGGGGCAGGGGATTCTGTACAAGAGTGAAAGTTCAGTTTCTTAGTACTTGATCTAATGACAGGCATTGGCTTTTCAGCTCACTGATCTCTGAACGGGTTTTAGATAAAACAGCTGTCCAGTAGGGACTTAGTTTTGAAAGGTTTTGGGAGCATGTTATGCATTTCTTCCATTTTCTTCAGAACTTCTATTTCACAAGGGAAAATGTTTAAATTGGTTCCTTCTTCAGTTATGTAGTTAGTTGGTATATGAACTTATTCATGGATTAACTTTGAAGATTTTGACTTGGGTCAGTTGGCCCCTAACAAACACAAATAGTGGACTTTGATTTTGTTTTTTTTTATTTAATTTCCTCAGAAGAGAGTGGTGAGCTTGTATTCTTGTCTATAGCATAACCTTTCAATTAACCCTAGCTTTTGTGTGTTGTTCCCATTTCCTTATACATATTGGCCTCTTGTTCTATCATACTGAGGCACATCTTATTTGATACAGTATCCACTTCATACAAAACAAATTAAACACAACTGTACTTATTTTAATGTATACATCCTATAATACAAAGGAATATATCATAAGATTTGTTAAAAAATGGAATTTAAAGAAGGAAAGATGATTTTGCTGGTATGGGGAAAGAGAGACAGATTGGAAGTGGCCCAGTTGAGTAACTGGATAACTATTGCAGGGATTAATTTTTAAAGAGGGTTAGTTATCTTGAAGGGGCGAAATGTCAGATTTAACCTCGTTCACATAAGCGTGCTAAGTGGTAGCAGCTGTTGAGACCTTGTAGGTCAGTTTTCCTTGGAGGACAAACCAACTATGTACAGCCTGGGTACTTTCTTACCATAGTTGATTGTTTATCTTCATGCTCAGAGGTGGATAAAAGGAATACAGCCATTCTCCTCTTTCTAAAAAACCTTAGTGCAGACATCAATGACTTGGTCATAAGGAGCAACCTTTCGCTGAGAATAGATTCTTGCTTTGGGAGATAAGGGCAGTGAGCAAATTCTCTTGCTTATCACAACTTCCTCACCTACATCACATCACAAAATTAACCACAGGACAGTATTTCTTTGAAACTTCTGCACTGATCCCAAGATAAGGAACGTATAAAGCTGTATCTAACAGAGCAGTCTGGTGATTTTTTTCTGCCATAATAATGCAAGTCTTAAAGAGGGACAAGAAATGTTCTGCCACCCCTTCCTTATTCAGTATCCTGTTGCTTCGCTAGGTTACAGGCTGGATGACTGCTGGTATTCTTTGTGACTGGATGGTTTCTATGCCATCAATTTCCAGCAACAATTTTTTTTCTACAAGTGTTACTCCTGAGCTAGCTTATTCTGCCTCCTTTTCTGTCACAGCAAATGGCAACAGTTGTTTCAGTGCTGATGCAAAACTTTCTTGTTTTTAATCTCTTGTGTATTTTCTCTTTAGGTTAATCTTGACAGTGGCACAGGGAAAAAAGTTTGTGTAATAGATGAGATTGGTAAAATGGAACTCTTCAGTCAGTCTTTTATACGAGCCGTTCGTCAAACTCTGGCCGGTTCAGGGACTGTGATACTTGGAACTATACCAATACCTAAAGGCAAGCCACTCGGATTTGTAGAAGAAATACGAAGTAGGAAGGATGTTAAGGTATTCAGTGTAAGTAATCTTAAACACCTTTTAAGGAGCCTTTTACTTCTGGGTAGCCATTTTGCATGTGGCTTTGTTTTAATGATTGGTCATTGCTACAAATGAATGATGTTTCTGTACCATTATGGTGGGGATCAAAAGCACGTTGGGCTTAGTTGTAGCTGTCTTGGTTTCCCTAGACAGGTAGTTATAGGGGACTTGGTGAGAAAGTAGCAGCATAGTCTGCCGTTACCAATTAATGACTGTTGGAAAGCCTATCTGAAGTGAATCCAGCAGCATCCATTTAGTTCTTAAAAGGCAGGTGATCATAGTACCAGAAAAAAAAATCACATCATGTGTATGGTCTCTTGTCATAGAAATTAGGTACAGTACTGCATGTGGTTGTAGGAGTATCACTGTTATTGTTTCACAAAGTAGGAGGGTTGTAGATCATAATTTTTTATGTAGCACTCATAATGTTTAAGGGGTCAAGTTTTTTAACTCTAATTAGTCTTTGTAAATTGGTCTTTATTACCAGTGATGATGATATGTGACAAATAAAGCACCTCACTATCTGAGTTATCTGAGTTCAAAAGGAGGTTTGCAAGACTGATAATTAGAGGGGAAACACTTCCTCTAAACCTTGTAAGTGGAGCATATATTTTTTTGAATCACCGAGTTAACACACTGAGCTTCATATACGATTTTTGCAGATGTAGTTCTCTGAGCAGAACTGTGCTTTAAAACCCCAGTGATCGACTTTTCAAATCTTTATCCTATCAGTTATGTAGCCTGTAGATATCTATCTGTTCAAGCAACCTAAATTGTATTAGGTGCTTTATAAAATGAGTAAAAACATTGGTCTCTGCTCTATAATGGGTATTTTCTGTTTTCAGTAAGTAGTAAACAGTCATATGTTGTAGGCAGAACCATGTGCTTGCTCTTCTGAACCACAAAAACTAGGTAATTGTGACTTGTGTATCTTATTTTTCTGACAAGTGGAGAGAAGGTTTTCATGCGATATATACTATATGTATTGGTTATGTAGGATATGGTAAGAGTCCTTACTGTGTTTTGTGTGGTGAAGAGTGAATGGATGGTGAAGGAAAGAACTCACTATTTTGACAGGTTTTTTTTGTGTTTTAATGATCTTATTCATAATTTGCTGTTTGAAGCACATAATGAAAAGTCACTTACTATGCAATTCAGTTCTCCCTTCCTGCCAAGGATTCACTTACGCTGTTAAGTGCTACATTGTTGTGTGAAATTGTACCAGTGGGATTGGATGTTCCCCTCCCTTCCCCGTGGCAATATCACAGTGTCATTCTGATTAAGTGATGTCAATGTGGACCATAGCATTAATCATCTGTGCCCTGTATCTGCAACAAGATTTGAGAGTTATGCATCAACATCTTCATACCCTAATATTTTCTTCTTAAGCCATCAGCCAAACTGAGCAGCTTATTATTTGGTTATTTTTTAAACCCAGAAAAGTCCACATTGTTTTTCAGTAACAGGCTACACCTTCCTCAGTGAATGTCACCTGTGCACCTTCCAACTAGGTCTTAGCAGATTTCCAGAGCCAAGCGGATGAAAGACATAGGCACCTAGGCATTTGTGCTCCTTTGTTAGGTACGTGGAGGGTGCCTTGGCATCTAGGCATCTTTGTATGTGGTATGGGGAGATTATGTACCTCAAATTGGATCCACAACAGCCAGCATACCAGGCATGGAACTACTGAGACCTAGACAATAGGAACACTAAGAGCCGAGCAAGTCTTGCTTTCCTGTTTATTGGGAGCCTTATCTAGGACTGAAGGGAGGCACCTCCATCCACTTGAAACCCTCCCCTAAAACTAGCCCCGTGGAGTCATTATATAGGAGACCTGAGCAAGTCTTGCTCTTTACTTCTGAAGTGTCCACCACCCACTGACAGCACAAAATGGTTTACCCTCATTCCCCATTTCATTTGAACTTTTCTTGTTCCAGGCCCAGTATTATAAATAGTGTGTAAAGGCTTTGGTTGTGTTTGGAAGCTGGCTTACACCTAATTTTGCCCTATCAAAGCCTTCTGCTGCACCCTCCTAGTGATGTTTTAGTTGTGCTTGATTTAAAAGGAGAGACAGACAGACAGACCATTGTGGGGTTCAATTTGGAAAATTCTTACAGGAGCACTGTGTAGCAGGGCAATAGAGCTAGGGTGCAAGACCCACTGCATCACAGAAAGTTTTAGGAACCACAATATAATGGTGGATACACACACACAAAAAAAGAACTCATGATATAAACAGTGCATATTCTTTCACTGATAGTCACTCACCATCATCTTTATGACATGAGGATGAGTGTGTACAAACCAACCAAACATCATCTTGCAGTTACTAGGAGTGCAAGTGTGTGTGCACACATGCGCACGTGCACACACTGTCAGAAGAATGAAATTCAACTAGCATTAAAGAGGTATATTTCTAACTTACAAGTTCAGCACTCTGAAACCTGACCTTTTTCTAAGCCACAGAATTTCCCTGGCTACCAAAAAGACCATTTCTCCCTTTTCAGTTTTCATCCGTCTTTCCCCCATCCCTTTCTGTCACAACATTTTTTTTTTTTTTTTGGTAACAAAACACTTATTTTCCTCACTTAGGCTCTTGATATAGCTGTTTTGCATTTGGTTCGTAGCATCTAGTAACTACATGTCAAGTCCTATTTGTATTGAGCCTAGTAAAATCTGAGGTACTAGACACAAAATCAGTAAAGTCAAATGTCCAAGTTGTTCCTGATCCATTTGTGTCAGTTTATTTTGACAAAAGCGTTGAGAAATATGGATTTATTATTCCTGTTCTCTTCCTACACTCAGAGAAAAAAAGGTTCCAGTTAAACATATTTTTGCAAGACTATCTTTCCCTAAATAAATAAATAAATAAATAAATAAATATTTCCACTTGACTAACTTCATATTATTTGTGCATGTGTGGAAGCCGGGTTGTTTCTCCATCTTACCTAAATGCATTGTTGTAACAGTGATGTCCACACACTTGTGGTTCTCTGAATAAAAACATATACTCATTTCTAACTTCTAGTATAGGCATTATTAGGTAGTTGTGTTTTTGTCTTGCCAAGTTTGTCTAGAAAAGTAAGCCTGAAACTTTGAACCATAGCAACCTCTAGACTCGAGTAACTCAACAGAACATATGATTAAAACAGTTTTTGCAAAATAGTATGACAAATTTCCTAATCTTTTCAATCTGCTGTTTGATATTCTTGCTGCATGGTATACTTAAAAGCTTTAGTTGAGTAGGAATGTTTATATACTTTGAGACAATGGAAAGCAATGGCATTGATGTTCATCATGTTACCTGAAATACTTCCTGTGGGATCTAGAATCTGACACCCTTGTGTTTTCTGTACTTTGAAGTCCCAAGGTGCCTTTCTCAGTAATTTTTGGTTGGAGTGCTCCTAAACGGTGGGTCTCAACCTTTTTAGACCCAAGACACCACTCAGAAAATGCCAGCTTTGGGTTTTCCCTTGGTTTTCTTGACTACAGAAAGTAATCGACCAATTCTTCTGCTGCAAAACAGTCAGAAAAACTACAACAGATCAGCATAATTTAACACTCTGGATTCCTTTTTGAAATCCCTGGGTTTATCTTGTGAATCATGTTTGCACACCTAACAATGCTGATATTGCATGGCACCTCTGAAAGGACCTCAAAGCACCCCAGGGTGCCTTGGCACCTTGGTTGAAAACCATTGTCCTAGAACATTGGTCAGTAGTAAAATTAAAGTGCGTTTCTTCTGTCAACCCATTGTTTTCTTCATGTACATTTGCTGGCTGTGTCTTTGTGTTCACTGTGTTTCCAACACTTAGATGTGGATATACATATATAAAAACAGATGCTACTATACTTGGGGTCAGATTTCAAGCTGAGCCTGTAATGGTATTGAGGCATAACAGGAATATCAGATTTATGTTAATTGGTGTGCGTTAGTAGGAATATAAAACCTCAGGCTTCAGTTCTGAAGCCAGTCTCTTAGAGACCTTTGTGGAGAGCAGTATATCAAACATCTGCCAATTTGCCCCTTGTGAATCACCTTGTGTAGGGTAAATTACCCCACATAAACTCCATGCTACAGCAACAGCTGTACAGTATTAGGTGTAAGACATGGGAAGTTATAGTACCATTCTACTTGGTGCTGGTTAGGCCTTATTTGTGGTATTATGTGTGGTTCTGAGCTCCACATGTTAAGAAGGATGTGAAGAAATTAAAGAGGATTCAGAGGCAGGTGGCAAACATATTAAAGGGTTTGGAAGGCAAGGAAACATTGAAAGAACTAGGCAAGTTTAGCTTGTAGAAAAGGCAATTAGGGAGGGACATGGTCTTCAAATATCTGAAAGGCTGCTATAAAGAAGAGGGGAGAATAACTTTTCTCCCTTGATGCAGAGGGCAGGATGCAAAACCATGGCATCAACTTACAGCAAAATACGTTTAAGTTAGATACCAAGACTCAATCCCTTACTGTTAGAACAGTGAGGCATTAGAATAAACTGTCCAGAAAAGCTGCAAAATCTATTTCTTTAGAGGTTTTCAGTCAGAGGTTAGATAAGCATTTGACATGGATGATTTAGGAGTAGCATTTAGGCCAGGGTTTGGATCAGATGACCATTAAGGTCCCTTCCAACCTTATTCTGTATATGACTAAAATGGTAAAGGTGTCTGAGGCAAGGCAGTTCCTGTATGCTTTCACTATTCTACAATCATTGCTGTGGCTACAGTGTGTATATTCCCGATAAGAAGCAGGATACTGCACTAGATGGATCTTGGGACTGATTCAGAAAGGCAGTGCCTACTTAAAATAGGTGAAATCCTAGCCCCACTGCCATAATTCCCACTGACTTGGTTTATTTCAACTGTAAACACTTCATGTGCACAAGTTACAGCTTGCACCCTTAAAACGCAACAATTATACAGCCACTAATATTGAGCAGATGTGCTGATTATTTGTATTTATCAGAGGGACCTAACCTTTCCATGGAATTGCCTTTTCTTTTTTTTTTTCTCCCAAGTATCTTGAGAAACTTGGATCTCTTCACTTCAGTTCAGTATTAAAATAGATGCCTACAGGAGAACCTTTTTCGTTTTTTACTGAATAAGTGTCTGAAAAAACTAAATTTGACATCCCATTAAAACATAATCCTATTAGATACTGAATGCAGAAAAACTACTAGTATGTAGTATGCGAGTGGTATAAGGTAGTTGGAAAGGGTTTCTCATTACCAGAAAAGGAAGTGGTGGCTCTTTGTAAGATTCCTGTCAGTCAATCACAACTGAATAAAATTACAAAATACCAGTGGTAATAAATCAAAGAAAGTACCAAATATACAAGAGCTAATGTAGGTCTATGGGGATAAATTATTTGCTCTAGATGGTGTGGGGAAGCAGCTAATATGGAGGTGCATGTTTGATTTGACTGGTGGGGGGGAACCTTGAGTGAGATGGAGGCTATTATTCATCAAATCATGTTAGTTTTTATTTCTCTTTCTCTAGGTTACTAAGGAAAATAGAGACAGCCTTTTGGAGGATATTGTGACAACTGTTCAGAATTGCAGAAAGTGAAGACAACTTTCTTTTTTGTAAGAAAAATAAGTTCTTATTTTAGTTTATAGCAGAAAAGCACAGACCTACACCTGCACCAAGGCACTGCAGTCTTCATTGTGAGCAAGATAGTACTCAAGTGGAAAATAAGTTGGTGGGGTCCCATGTTTGTCGCTTTCTTATAAATAAACCCCCCCCCCAAAACTTGCCAGGATTCTCTCTCACACAGACATGCACCCTGCTCCACAACCTCCCCCTGCCACAGTGCCTCATCATGGGATTTGAAACCAACTGGTTACAGTTATGCATATCCAATTAACTATCAAACTCAATTGAACCACTGATTTAGGCTGTGGTTTTGTAATACATATTGCATAGATGGCCAGCTGTGCCCAGAGACAAATTAAAATAATTGGGGCTCTTTTATAGACTGAAATCTATACCACTCATTGAAGAATTAGTGCTTGGCTTCTGCAGAGCAGGATAGAATCTTGTCTGAACTACATTATTTTCTATATGTATTATCATCACCTCCAAAATGACCTAGCTTAGGCATTCTGTTTAAACATGTCTTCATGACCTTTCCAGTGAGCTTTGGCTGGTCAGTATTACAGCCCAATACAGAAAGTATAGAGCAGGTAAGCTGAGTTCAATTTTGAATCGGAGATAAAGCACTGTGTAACTTGATGATGGCATCTTTATAGGAAAGGCCCACTTTAAATCATTTAACTGCTGCCTGAGGGGTGCATTGCTTGTTCTATATTTCTTTAGCAAATTTTGTGATGGGAAGGAAAAACAAGACAATACTTTAGTACCCTGGCTTCCTTGGCAGATGCTTTTATTCCATGAAATATTTAAAATATAAGTTCAAACCTAATGCTACATTTGACTATTCAAGTTGAACAATTCATTAAGGCTTATTGATGCTTAATGATTTCTGTTTATTTCCTTTTTCAATCCTGTACGTAGTTTTTGGTTAATGATGAAATAAGACATGATTGAGAGTATTAGATGACATATATCCCCAGGAGGTTTGTAAATGTGTTCAGGAAAAAGAAGTGTTTACCACTTAATCAGTTTTGCATGTCATGAAAACTTAATTCCCAGCCAGGTGCAGACTTGTTCTCTCATGATACAAAGCATTCTCTGGCTTCAAAAATTGTTAAGAATCTAGCTTTCCTTATTCCTGGATTGCTGATGTACATGGCAACAAATGTTTAAGTGAACACATCGGTTTAAAGGCATGTGAAAACTTGTGTTGTAGTCGCTCAGTCATTTGTTCCCACGCCATTACGCTCCAACAGCAGAAGTTCTACATACGCTGCCAGATGGCGACAGGCCTTTCCACAGGTGCACAGTATGCTGTGGGTAACCTGCAAGGAACTCCTTACTCTCTCTCATTCACAGTATGAGTACCTGTTAGAAACACTGCCCAGCTATGGACCACTGGACAACATCATACCAGAGTGGAGAGGGAACCATAGGACCATTCCTTCTCTGATTCACTTAATATGCAGTACTGGCTGAGTCAGTTTAGAAGAAAGTATAACTGTCACTGAGCTCCCTGTGGGCTGTGCTGCAATAGGCTAATCCAGGGGGTGGGCAAAATATGGCCCAGGGGCTGGATCTGGCTCACCAGGAGATTCTGTTCAGCCTGCAGCAGGTCCCTCGGCTCTGCCCAGCCCAGGTGCTGGTGGCAGCCTGGGCTATAGCATGTGTAGCCATTCCCGATTCCTGGCAGCCCTTGCAGCAGTATTTCTTCTGGTTGCTGCCGCCAATGTCTCTGCCACCACCAGCCCCAGTGTCTGGGTACCCTGGCCCATTTGCCTTGCTCCCCCCACCAGGGGCTCTGGACAGAGCGAGGAGGCAGGATCTCTTTGAAGATCAGCCTGGGACCCCTGTGAGTAGGGTGTCCTTTGCTGGGTGGATAGGATGGGCCCATGGGCAGGTGGGGAGCAGCATCCGGGAGCAGGATGGGCAGGCAGGGCCACTGCCAGAGCCTGGATTACAGGGTGGTGACAGGCAGGGCCAGGGCTCAGGGCAATGCTCCAATCCACTACCTGCCTGCAGAACTGGCACCCATTGCAGGGCCATACAGAGAACAGATCGGAGCTCTGCCCCAGCACCTGTCCTCATGCTGTCACTGTCCTGTCTGCCTGTCCCATGCACAGACACCACTCTGTGCCTACCTCTGACCCCATCCCATCTGCCTGACCAAGCGTGCCTTGCCCATGGGGGTCCCAGCTGATCTCCATGGAGACCCTGCCCACCCGCTCTGTCTGGCACCCCTGGCACTGGGTGCGGGGCAGCTCCCAAACTCTGGATGCCTCTGTTTGTATAGTAGTTTGTATGATGGATGCCCTACTCCAGGGCTGTCCTACTGGCAGCCCCCAAACCATATATGCCCTGTTAGGGGTTAACATGCTGCCTGTGGCCTCCTGCCTGGCTGGTACTCCATCCATAGCTCTTGTGGTGGCACCAGGCAGCTCTCCCTCCCTTTTCTGGCTTCCGGTTCTAGCCCTGCTCCTAGGGTCAGGCTGGCCCTGTGGGAGGGAGCCAGGCTGCCTGTGCTGTACGTGTGACGGGAGGATGCTGGGCTGTGTGCTTGGCAAAAAAAGGGGGCCAGGCTGCCTGTGCAGCATGTAGCCAGAAGGGGAGCAGATAAATGCTCTGAAAGGAAGACGAGTTGTATATGCGGTAGAGGAGGGAGCTCAGGGTAGGCCTAGCCACTGTGCCATGCACCCCCCAGGTCTGTGGCCTCTGCTGCATGTGGCCCCTGGCTGCCCAGAAGTAGGACAGCCCTAATAGGAAGCTTTGTGCACCATACCCCACACACCTGTCCCGTGTCCTCCCTCTCACATAAGCCAATGCTGTGTTAGACACTCTGTGCAGTATAGCAGCCCTCAACATTTCGTTGCATTGTCAGCAGAAATTAGAAGTTATAATTAGAAAGTTCAGTTGGCTAGTTTTAAAATAGAAGCCGAAAGCATGGGTGTTATTACAGTGGTTTTGAGTCTTCAGAACATGTCCTCAAATGTTTACAGAATAAGGAACAAAGTGGTTAATTTTGCAGGGCCAAAATGCCCTTGAGTTGTAAGGGCCATCTAAATAATTGTTCTTTCAATGATTAATAATTGCCAAGTGCTTCTTGTTCTCCAGAGCAGTCAGTTGGCATTGAGAAGAACACTGAATAAACTGTAACTGGGCCATTTAGGAACAGCTTTTGTTCAGCCCTGAAGTTCATGAGAAAGACTCATAAGACTTCAAGCACAACTGGGTGCTTAATGAGAAATGACTTCTAAAGAAAAAATAAAATCAAGGCACAGGTTAAGCATAAATGGCTGCTGCAGTTCTGCAGAGTCTGGATAACCTGGTTTGTTTTCTAAGTCCTACTTTGGTCAACAAGACTTTTTCAGTTGCATTTCTGTGAGTGGCTCATAGTATCCACTTTGGTGGATATGTTGTCTTGTTATTGAGCACTTGTATGGCACTTCGCTGATCCTGGCCTCTGGTTTGTAGAATACTGTGCACAGAGAAGATGCTACCTGGTTAGAAATTAATTCACAAACCCCACCAAGTGGGGTGAGAATTTGCTTAGTAGGCCTGTAGCAGAAAGCCCCACTTCGTACATTTCCCTTCTGGACATTGATATAACAGAAGCCTCTTCTTGCCTGCAACCCTCCACCCCTTTCACCCCCCCTCCCCCATTTTGTGCATTTCTTTTCCTTCTCAGTTTTGGCAGGGTGTGGCAAGGCTTCAAGCAAGCCAGAAAGCTGAAGTGGCTTTCTGTAGGAAAAACCTACAAACTACATCTACCTATCAATTAAGCTTATTGTCACTAAAGAATACAAAAGAACTAAAATATCCACTGCAAAGACTGCAAATATATCCCGTGCTAACTTAACTGACTTGCTGTCCCCTGTAGCCTGTGATCCTCACTTTCTCACATTGCATTTTTATATATTTCTGACAGTGCATTTTTATATTTCGTGTCTCATTTTTACCATGGCATTTTGTATTTTATACTTTTAAACCCTTAAGGAATGTACTCCCTGTAGAATGAAGTTACACTCTGGACCAGTGTTAAAAACTGCATTGAAATTGTAATTGTAAAGTAATAAAATCTGCTATATTGGGCAGTCCTTTGAGTGAACGTGAGTGTATGGTGATCAGTATGTAATTAAGTGACAATAGCCACTTTAAGCTAATCAAGCCAAGGAACTGATCCCTGGAACTGAGCATTTACCCTATGGACTAGTCCTGTAACCCATGACAATACAGCCGTTAAGTCAATAAGTCAAAGGTAGACTCCCAAAACTTCAGGTACCAGCAGGTACAGACCCCTGTGACTAACAGCTGTCATGTACAAAACCCATGTGGGACAGCAACGTCTGGTTTGGGTAGCCAAGATGATACTAGGGGAATCACACAAGTCTGCCAGAAAGGGATAAAAGGCAGTGAAGCATGACCCTCAGTGGTGCCCTCTCATCCAGCACCTGATCTACCAAGACGGAAGGACAAGCAGGCGACCCTCTTCTAGAGAAGACATCTCCTTGAAAGAAGCTGACCATTGACAGCAGACTCCAGGGCCTCGGTAGATATACACACACCAGTGCTCTCACAATCACTACAGCAGCTACTACACACTATGCTACGTGGGTTTGAATGAGTGAGTGCATGTGTGTGTATGTGCTAAGGTGACCAGTACCACCCATAACTCAAAGTTTGCATTTATGATTTTATTGGTAACTTCACATCCCGTCCAATAAACTAGAACGTATTATGACTTGCTCCTTTGTAGCCAACAGGCCATTAATTCAAGACTAGAAATATGGCACGTATTTTTATAGAGAGCATAGGAAACAACTTATAAAGGGGCATAGGTGATTCTCCATCACTTGAAGTCTCCACCACCTGAAGTCCTGCTGAATTCAACAGGAATTTTCTGATATCCAGGATTTTAAGGCTATCATGGATTTTTGATTAGAGGTGCACTAATACGTCTGTCCCATATTGAACTGGCATCAATATGAGGAAAATTAGGTGTATCGGCAGTCGGCTTTTTGTCTGATGTGGCCAATAATATGGCCAATAAATGTTGCATGCATGCGCACAGCCTGGCAACATGACAAGCAGCCGGGTCTGGTTGGTAAGTCTGTTGTGAGGGAAGGGGCGTGGGGGGTGGGGCAGATTGAGGCCCCTGTGGTGACAGAGGGTGTGGGGCTGAGGCTGAGGCTAGGGCAGGGGCAGGCGCTGCCCAGCTGGGGTGGGGCAAGGCATGGGACAGAGCCACGGCTTGTCCGGGGGGCCTGGGGAGGGGAGGCAGCTCCTGCCACTGCGTGCACCCCGGGAGGGCATGTGCCCCCTGGATCTGTGTGCGGGGTGAAGGTGGGCTGCTGTTGTGGGCTGGGGCTGCACTTGGCTCTTCCCAGTGGGGGATGGGCCAGGCTGCTCTTGGGGCAGGCAGAGGCAGCACTGGAAGGAGTTGGGAGGGGGGCTGCAGCCACCCCAAAATTCACCATAAGTCTGCTCCCAGTGCTACCGCTGCCTACCCTGAGTGCAACCCAGCCCAGCTCCCGCTGGGAAGAGCCCAGAGCACCCCAGCCTGCAGTGGCAGCCCGCCCTCACCCTGTGCACAGATCCAGGGGGAACATGCCCCCCATGCCCTGCTGTGGTGTGCGGTAGCGGGGATTCAACCCCCTCTCCCCCCACTCCCTGGACAAGCTGCAGCTCTGTCCTATGCCTCGCCCCACCCTGACTGGCCAGCGTCTGCCCCTGCCCCAGCACCAGCCCCGCTGCCTCCCTCGCAGTGGGGGCCTTGATCTGCCCTCCCCACACTCCTTTCCTCCCCCCACCCCTTCCCCCACAACAGCCTTACCAGCCAGTCGCTGCAGGGCTGCATATCAGAATCAGATTAGTATCGGCTGATATGTACCATTAAAAATTGGCCATCAGGATTGGCCCAAAAAGTCTCTATCAGTGCACCCATAATTTTGACTTCCATGAGGCCGGGATTGTGTTTTCAGATCAAGAGGTGGGTGCCTTTCTAAAGAAAATATTTTTGGCTCCACACAAGATACAGATTGAACTGCTGAGTGAAATTGTGTCTTGGTTAAAAAATAGATGATGGTAATAGTTTCTTCTAGTCTGATGCAATGTCAAGACAATGCATTTTGCCAGTTTCAGATATGCTATAAATGGGTGAGAAACTAATAGCCCCAAATTAAGCTTGGCTTCTGTGGTACCCTACATTTACTTTAGAGATGTAAAAATGCGTTGCGTGGTCTCACATTTGGAAAACCCTAAGAGCACTGTAACAACAAACACAGCATTTCCAGTTCCCCCGACAAGCTAATTTACCAGTGGCAAACATTTAGTGAAAATAACCTTAGACACATCAGTGAGATCCCGGATGACAACATTACTGCACCTGCACACTTTAATTGTTGTGAAAAAGGCGAGAATAATTGGTGCCTCATACGTTGTACAATCCTGAGAATCGAGGACACTGTTGGCAAGGAAGTGTATAGCAATTCCAGCATAAAACTGCGCAGGCAGCAAGACAAAAACAGAGGCTGCATTATTTATCATGTGTCAAACCGCTTTTTTACTCACAAACTGAAATGTGTGAAAGAGAATGGTAAATCTTCATCACACTTGACCTGCTACAGAGTTAACAACAGGGCTAGGAAATATCAGTTTTACAGAGTTAATTAGTACTGGTAAAGTTCTCTAATGAAATGCCATCCTTCCCATTCCAGGAAGCAGAATAAAAATGGCACTCATTGAGAGTGAGGAGGAATAATTTGTTGATGAGATGGTTATTACATCCTGCCAGAAAACTTGAGTCCATTCAAACCTCCCAACATGAGCTTCTTGAATAAACCTAATTCTGAGTCCAAATTCCACCAAAAAAGAGCATTCTGGAGATGGAGTGAAGCTAGGCAAAAATACACTGTTCCCCCTCCCCTTCTTCTATCTCAGTGGCTCTCAAGTGGGGGTGCTGCAATACAGGAACTTCCTCTGTGTCACTGGTAGCAGCCAGGTAAACCTGCCCTGCCTGTAAGGCTGTGGCACATGTGCCCTCCTGCTGCATTAGGGCTCTCTGATAACCCTGAAGCACTGTTTCACAATCTGGGTGCCACCAGATTTTTTTTAGGGTGTCTGGAGGGATAGGGAGATAAGTGAAGTGTTAGGAACTAAGCTGATAAAATATGCAGATAAGCGCAGGGTCAGGCTTTTCCCTGCCTGGACAATCCCCCACCCCCACTGCCAGCCCCCTCTGCAAGGAATAAAGCTCTGTATTCTATAAATTAGCTTTTGAACTTGGGTGCTACTCAAGTCCAGTGAGGGTGTCTTCAGTTCAGAAAAATTGACAACTGCTGCGCTGAAGCAAACAGCTGGTTTGGGCTATAGCCCAGTCCAAAGGCCCCCACACTTCCCAGAAACAGGCATGTGGGGCTCATATGCTGTAGGGTTATCAGGGAGGGTTAGCTATGTGTGCTACAGCCATTCCCAAGCTGACTGTGCAGCAGGCACAGTGGGCAGTTTAACCTGGAGGTCACAGTATGTAGTAGAGAAGCACCAAAGTAATTTGAGGCAGCACCAATAGTGGGTCTCAACTGGGGATGCCGCCACATTCAGAAAAGTGGTTGAGGGGGTGCTGTGACTGCAAAGGTTGAGAAACATTGCTCTGCCTTACTAGCCTAAGAAAATGAGCTGTGATTGGCACCCAGAAGGCTCCCCAAAACTTGATGATTTCAGGGAATGCTCAACAGTTTTAACCTGGAGAAGGGAAATAGTACTGAGTTATAAGTACTGTTGATCAAGATGATACTGAATCCTTCTTTGCCTTCTGTACCTTTACAGAAAAGTCTTAGGCCTTACCAGTGAGTTCTGTAGGTCTTCACTTACATAATATGTAAGAGCTGCCAGCCAGACCTCTGGATTTGTACTTTTGGTTGAACAGAAATACAAAGGTCATTTGACAAAGTTTGTGTAAGTGTTATTGTCACTGTTTCTTACTGACTGCAGTAGGAAACAGCTAGGCAATAAGCCAAGTTGAGGGACTGCCAGGTGGTAACCAGGTGCTGGTGCAGACATAACTGATTTAGCAGCCCGTGGCTAGACTCAGTAATGTTGGTGAAGTTAATTGCTTTGATCCTTTGGGCAGCTTCTAACATTATCTTCATCAGTGCAAATGAACTGAGCATATGATCTTTTCAGTATGATGTAAGCAAGAGTAAACTAGTTAAAGACTATAATGGGGAGGTAAACTAAGGGAAAGAAAATCACCATTAACCTGAAGGCTAGTTCTGCAGCAGTGACGCTTGTTTTTCCACGTTAGCCCCCTTCCTACTTTGCTCCCATTCCTTCCCCTTGTTTCCCATTCCTTGTTGCCTTGTCCAGTCCTGGAATCCCCACCATTCCAGGGTAGATTTTACACTCTACCTTCACCTGCCGTGATGGTGTCTGGGGTTAAGGCTCTCCCAAGAGGGATCAGTGAATGGAAATCTGCCTTCATTCCCTCATGACTCCAGTGCTCGTCTGAAAAGGAGCACATACATCGACTCTTTTAAAAAAATTCTAAGTTGGTTGTTCTCAAAGAGTTAATGCACTCTCCTAGGAGGCTGCAATGTTCACTGCTATAAAGCAGAAATACATGATCTATCTGGCAGCTGATTCACTGACTGCTACATGCCATGGGTCACAGCAGTGCTAACTTCCACACATTGACCATATTCTGAGACTTGGCAAACAAGCAGTGGGAGCAGTATGCAGGCTCCTTGCTACAGAATGGACTGAGTGGCTTCCTATGATTGTTGTTTTGGAAAACTTCATGTCACAGATATATCCAAAATATAAACATGTTAAGATCATGCCATTTGATAGTGTTAGTCACAGCCATTCACCAGCTACCCCCATTGTTGTATAGACCAAGCACATAAGATCTACAAACTGTTCAACCTGAACAACTTAGGTCCAGATCCACAAACCAGTTCAGAGCCAATAAAGGGTTTAGGCACCTGCAACAAGACTTAACCATCTAAAGTCCATCTAGGCACCCAGCACCTGCCTAGCCTCTCCAGCCACCTCCCTGTTTGACCTGAAAGTTCCCTAGTTGCCTAAATTTCTGCTTCCATCCTTGCCCAGCACTGCCCTGGCCTGAGCTACACAGCTAGGACCTGCCTAAGTAGTGAAAGTCCTGGATTCATATCCATCCTCACCCTGTACATATGAGAGTTATTGTGGAGTAGTGGTCACACTGTAAATTCATATCCATACCTTCCTCATGAACATGAGCCTTCAATGTGATGCTGCAACTAGAAAAGCGACCTAAACGCTGGGTTGCATCCATAGATGCTTCTCAAGCAAATCCTGGGACGTCATTCTCCTGTTGTACTCGGCCTTGGTGAGGCTGGAGTACTGCGTCCAGTTTTGGGCCCCACATTTCAAAAAGGATGTGAAGAATCTGGAGAGAGTCCAGAGAAGAGCCACGCGCATGATCAGAGGTCAGGAAAACAGACCTTACAATGACAGGCTGAGAGCCCTGGGGCTCTTTAGCCTGGAAAAGCGCAGGCTCAGGGGTGATCTGATGGCCACCTATAAGTTTTATCAGAGGTGACCACCAGTATCTGGGGGAACGTTTGTTCACCAGAGCGCCCCAAGGGATGACAAGGTCTAACGGTTATAAAATCCTGCAAGATCGTTTCAGGCTAGACATGAGGAAGAATTTCTTTACTGTCGGAGTCCCCAAGGTCTGGAATAGCCTGCCATTGGAGGTGGTCCAAGCACCTACATTGAACATCTTCAAGAGTAAATTGGATGCTTATCTTGCTGGGATCCTATGACCCCAGGTGACTTTCTACCCTTCGGGCGGGGGGCTGGACTCGATGAACTTCCAAGGTCCCTTCCAGCCCTAATGTCTATGAAATCATGGTAATTTGTATAGTTTTAACCTTAGATGCCCAAATCTCAGGTACAGTCACATTTTAGGCTCCTAAGCCCTTCTATGGATCTGGGCCTTAGTTTTAATGTCATTTTTTTCAGCCTTCTCATTTCCAGGTAAAAAATACACTCCAGCAAACTTGTGTTCAATATAAGCTTATGCATGGTCTCTAAGTTCCAACAGATCTTTAATGCTATGCGGATAGTATTTCTATCTTTAAACGTATTAAAGTTTTCACACCATTCCTCAAAGGTTCCCTCAAACCCATAGCTTGTTGTTTTAGAAAATATCTGTAACACTTTATTTTCCTCTTTTTAATTGCTAATTGTTAGCATTGTGAAGATATAACATTCCTCTTTTATTCAAATTATTCCAATAAAAATCATTTTTAAAAATCAAAAGGAAAAATCAGTAGCACAGGTGCAGGTGCTAAAAGGAAATGAACTGTTTGGAATAGCCCCATTTTTATTGTTGCTTGGAAGATTTTTTTAAGTAACTAAAACTTACAGAACTGAGTCTAACTTAGTTTGGCTTGAGTCATCTGCGCTTTGGGAGTAGTGGGAAGTAAGAAGCAATCTGTGTGGCAATCTAAACAGCAGCAGACTGGGATCATAATAAGCACTTACCTAGTACGCTGTATGTCCTCAAAAGGAAGTGGTCTCTTACTGGGAATATGACTTGAAGCGTGTCCTGTTAGGATCTTGAGCTCATCTGTGGTGTAGGTACATTATATGTGCTGCTGTCACTTTTACTTAGGCTGGCCATGTGGTAGCAGTATGTCTGAGAGGCTCATCACGAAGCCAGCATATTTTGTTTTCTCCTATATATGGCCATAGTGCAGAAAAGCATGGGTTTTGCCGTAACATAGTGTTAGAACCTAATTCATTCATTAATAAGATGGGAGACAAAATGTGGATTTTCAAAGTTTGCAAATTTGGTACAAATCATATAAACACGATTAAAAGAAAATAAGAATTACTTCTTCACAAAATGGCCTAGGCTTGTTTATTGTTATTGGTGTTACTGTGTTTTAATGTCCATAGCATTAAATATATATGTCATGGTGATGGGCACAGTATGAGGATAGCAACTGTATATAGTGAGAGGCAACAAAACTTTGCTACAGAACTGCCTATTCCATCTTGCATTAATGTCAAGTGGGAGAAGGCAACCTGGCTGTGGATTCCCGTGATAAGAATTAGAAAGGCTCCACTGTAGGTACAATAATAAGAAACACTGGACACTGATAGCTGGAAATTTTTTAATTACAAAAAAAATGAGGATCATGTGTATTATGTTCTATAGTACATTAAGGACCTGCTATAGGCTCTTGGCTTCAGAAATAGGCATGCATTCCTGTAAACGCAACAGGAGTGCGCGATTATATGTAAGAGCAGCCTTTTAAGTAAAACTGCTTTGTTTTCAAATAAGGAGCACCGTATGCTTTGTGAAGGCTTTCCATGCACTGGCTATATATTTTTTTTCAAAACCTGCCTTATAGCAATGTGCAGTCTGGCTCTTCATACATTATTTCAATATGGCTGCATGCACACTGAATTAATATGTTGCTACACATAATTACCACCTGCGTAACACATTAAAGAAAAGAAAAAAATAGGTTTTCCATTAAAAATTCTTAGATACAGCTCTAATATTACAGTCACTGTACAGTTCTATTACATATTCATTACTCCTATTCAAAATCTGTCTTTGTGATACATTATGTATAAAATGTCAATTATTTAACATGCAGTCATCTTTGTAGTTATGGCAGGAAACAGATGTCTATGGGCTTTTCACCGAGTTGCATTAAGATTTTTCCGTTGCGTTCACTCCCAACTCCAAGCATTATTCTTTCTGAGCATTTATAAAATTCCACCAGAAGTGTCAGCACCTCTGCAGGGGAAGGAATGTCAGTCAGATTTTATTGGTTGTTCTAATAATTACAAGAACCTGAGATGAAGTGGCACTGCATTTTAGGACATCCTGAAACTCTTTGAAGGTTTTTCCATCCCCACCTGCCAAGACTTTTTACTGAAGAACCTCTACCCCAATGGTATTCTCTCTCAGAAGTTAGAAAAATAAATGTTTTGAGGTTTGTTGTTATATTTGAAAAATAAAACCATCTGCAGCTGACTGACCTAGCCATGTCTATTTGAATTTTAAGGAATGCATGGTCCTTTAGGTAGAAGTTTTCTTTATTGCTCTTCCGACAAGCTGTGCTGAGAGGCTGTGTCCTCCAGGGCCATATCTTCCTGGCTAGCCCTCCTGCATTCCAGGTTCCGAGCCATGAAAATGGCATGGGCAGGGCCTAGCTCTCTCCAGGGTCTCGATTCGGTAGTATCCATCGCTTCACATGTCTCAGAGAATTGCTTAGAAAAGTATAAAAGAGTTTAGGAAATATCTTAATAGGGTGTTTTTTTTCAGAATGACATTTTGAAACAAGGTACAGCTTGAGCAAGGCTCTTAACATTCATTATTTACAGTGGGCATTTCAAGTGCTAGAAAGGAAACCAGAAGATGACTTTCATACGTGTCCCCCTTCATATGATAATGGCATAAAGCACGAGATAAGAGGCATGTATGTACTGTGCTGTATAGGATTGTTTTAAATTTCACTTGCAATGAACCGTGAACAACAGAAGATTATCAGCCTGAGAAGACTGTTTTGAATTATCCTCAAATGTTGCGAGTCTGATGCTGTTCCAGCTTTGCTAGAAGACTATCATGCTATTGCAGCTGATTTAAGTACAGATTTTACTACATTCAAGCGAGTAGTCACGTGGACCTCCAGAGTTTACTTTAGACCCTGACTATGGAAAGTGCTCAGCTCACTTGACCAAAATGGAAAGGTGACATCAACATCTTGCAGGATTCAGATGGTAACTTCTTTGGGGTAGGAGACGCATCTTACCATCTGTTTCGGTAGTGACAAGCATGTTTATTGGTGTTGCAGAAGTAATAAAGAGTAATGAGTGTTACTTGCATGAATAATGATGGAAAATTAGACCATAAAAAGTAATGTTCAGTCTAGTTTCTGTTGCAGTTTATGGCAAAGTTCCTTGCATTCACTGGGAGTAAGACTGAACCTTACATGTGTTTGGGATGACGTATGTATGTCAAGGAGGCTCTGCCATCTGAAGCTTGAACAAGGAGTGTCATGTAGTAACATGATCCTATGCTGTGTGTCAGAGAAAAGAATTTTCTCATAATGACAGCACTGCAACCTTACTTGGTTCCATTTGTTAGTGTCAAATGAACCAGAGAGTAATTATGCTCTATCGCACTTTGTCTCTTACTGGAATTGCCAAACTGCTTCATGGCCAATGATTTTATCATTTCATTTCATTGCCCCCGAGTGCTACAGTGAAGACGATAAGATACAGAATGGTGACTAACTAGAGCTAAAAATTAAATGACAGTCGGGTAGCCAGCAAAACACCACGCCAAACTGCATGCACACATTTTCCTCAGGGAAGAGCATGGACTGGAACTTGTTGCAAATTTTTCAGTGAAATGTTTTTGTCAGAACATGATGATGTGTCAAACCCCAAACATTTTCATACTAGATTTTCGTCAAGGCTTCTCAGCAGTAAATCACCCAAACCCTGTTAAAGTGAACACCTTATTTTAATGAACTTTTCTTATAGTCCCATAAGGTTTTGTTTTAACAAGACTGTGCTGTAATTAAACATTTGTTGAAGGGAGGAGAGAGAGAGTGCGGCAGGGAGGGAGAGAGCGACTTTTTAGCTTGGTGGTTAAGATAGTTACTTGGGATGCAGGAAACTGAGATTCAAGTCCCTGGTCTGAATCAAGCAGAGCATGGACCTGAACTTGAGGCTTCATATGCCAGATGAATTCCCCAACAACTGGCTTATTGGCTATTAATGGGTGGGGTTTTCTCACCTATTTTGAAAGTTCACAGCTCAACTTGGTGGTGAACAGAAAAAAAACCCTCAAAACTTTGCCATTACTTTACAAAACAAAACTAGTTTTTCTCCCAGCTAGAGAGGACAGAAAAAAACAAGCCATGCCAGATGGATCTTAGCCACCACTCCTTAAAATGCACCACTACTACAAGGTGCTCAGATCCCATGGGAAGGAAGGCAATATAAGAACCTGACTATAAGAGAGTAGCTCATGCTTTGTGTGCCTTACCTGTGTTGCTTGACTTGCTGCTCTAGCAGATGGACCCATGGCAATATTGACACTGCTGGATGACTGGGTATCACTGGTGTTACCTCCATCTGCAGCTGAGAGCCCAGAAATGACCAAAGCACTTGAAAAACTTCTCTTGCCAAACAGAAGGCTGAGGGTAGAGCTGGTTGAGGAGGTCAGACCAGACCTGAACATTGCTCCAGCTTGATCCTGAACAGCCAGCTGGCCAACAGCAGGAATGGCAGGGGGTTGAGAAAATACAGATGTCATAGAATTGTGGAAGGAGAGCTGACTGCCAGAAAGCCTTTGAGCAATTTCATGTGCAGATGTGGAAGCTCGAATAAAAGGCTGGTGGCTTTCTACAATTGGTCCAGAATGACTTGAAACAGGTGGTTGCTGGCTTAAGGCAGCATGTGTTTGAGCAGACTGACTCCTGGGTTTTCTTCTGCCTTTAAAACAAAAATATTATACCCCATTTTAAATATTGTCAACATCGTCCCATCAAAGCATGCATTACTGCCTCTGTCTAGTGAGCAGGGTGTACTATAGATAGATCATTCTTTATAGCATGTGCAGTTTTATGCTGAGGATCTGGAGGATTTTTTTGCAACCATTTGGAGAACCACAGAAATTAAGAGACTGACGAAACCTCTTATAAACTAGTCCATCCTGTTTCCAGTATGGACTGCTCCCAAACTTCTCTTGTGTTTGGATCAGGACAGAATCTGATCTTAGGTGAAGTAGGTAAATAACATAATTATTTAAAAAAATCAACAGAGGAGTAACTGGAGAAATCAGGGCTCTTATTTAAAGTTATGCAGAAATCAGTAGGAGAAATAAGAACAGAATCCAGGAACCATTATTTTATTGACTACTTCATATCAACTTGAAGTCAACCCTGAATTTGATGATAGTCTTTGTCACAATGTTAATGATATGGAGTTAGAGGAAGTACAGTTAGCCAATTTGCAGATGGCACCAAGCTGGTGGAGCTACAGACACTTTGAAGGATAGGCTTAGAATTTGGAATGTCCTTGATACTTTGGAGAAACAGTTTGAAATGAATAGGATGAAATTCAGTAGAGACAAGTACAAAGTTCTGCACAAGGACAGAATAATCACACATACAAATACTGATTAGGCTGCAGTACTGTAGAAAAGGACCTGGGGATTATGGTGGACCTCAAGCTGAATATGAGGCAATGGTGTGTTCATGTTGCAAAGAAAATCAACAGCATACCAGGTTGTATTAAGAGAAGTGGTTTTTCCACTCCTGGGATTTGCAGGTGACACTCCTCTCAGTACAACCCAGTATACTGTTGGCTTTCTTTGCAATAGGAACACACATGGAGGCCTGCATCTCAAGAAAGTTATAGAGAAATTGGGAAGAGTCCACTGGAGAGCAACAAAAATGATCAGAGGATTGGGAAACATGACTTATGAGGATGGGTTGAAAAAAATGGGACCATTTATTTTGGATAAAAGGCTGATGGGGGATTTGATAATAGTCTTCAAATTCATGAATTGTGGGTATAAAGAGGATGATGTTACATTATTCTTTGTGGCTACAGGGGATGGGGCAAGAAGAAGTGGTTTAAAACTACAATGAGGGAAATTCAGTTTGAATATTAGGAAGAGTTTCTCATTATGAGGCTGCTTAAGCACTGCAACAAATTACCTTGGGGTGAGGAATCCCTCTTCTTGGAAGTTTACTTAAGCAAGTTCGACAAACACTTGATCCTACCCTGAGCAGGGTAGCTGAGTAGGTGCCTTCCAACTCTATTTTTCTGAGCTTATAACTTAAGTCAATACCAACCACATTGAAACATCCTGTTTCTACAGCTTTATACAATTTGTTTGCAAAAAGTGCAGTTTTTAAACAAAATCAAATTAAATCAAATTACTCCTGGCCTTTAGGACTGGGAATGTGAGGATTCTTCCACATCAGTATCAGAGAACAAGAAGTGTATGCTACAGGAAAGCTATTGAGGCCAAGATCTTAACAGGATTTAACAATGGACTGGATTGTTACCAGGGTATCCAGAGCATCTGGAGTTATAATTAATGACAAAAAGAACGTAGATGGGATAGTAAACCTTGTATGTCAGCACATAAGCCAATCTCTGTAATTCATATTCTGGAATGTCTGAATATACATAGAATAATTAAAAAAAAAAAAAGTCCAGTCAGAAGCTACTGAATATGCTAAATACCTGCTTATGGATACAATGCACTCTCCGGGTAATGAACAACAGACTGGCACACACAAAAGACCTCCCTTGTTGCTCCTCTATATGATTTTATACCTGCCTCACAGCACATGTGTGTTCATGTGAGTGCTTACTTGGCTTTCCATTATACAGGAAACCCAAAATACTAACACATGGTGGAAGCTTTCTGTTATAGCCATAACTGCAGGTTTAAAAAAAAAAAAATCTCAATATTTTTAAAACTTTACAATGCTGGAGCCAGTTTTGCTTTTCGAGGATTCTGAGCCTGTTGGGCTTTTTGTACTTTGGGGTTTTTTTGTGATACATGAAATAGGAAAGAGGGGGTTATAAGAGAGCTGCAGGAATCTTTGAAAAAGAAAATTCCTCCAGATACTGACAATTCTCAGCCAAACAAGTTTCTAGAAATCTGATTGTCTATACTGCATTTATTAGTTACTTCAATGAATGTAGCATAATCTGTTTCAAAGATCCCTCTATTACTCAGTTCTTAATGAGTGCTTTACAATACACAGACCTCAAAGTGCTTCTCAGAGAAATATTTTTAGCTTCATTTTGTAGGTACAGAGAAGTTAGGTAACTGAGGTCAGACGCATGGCAGAGGTGGTCAATAAAATGATTGAAGCTGCTTAGTTGGGATAACATTTGTTGGCCTGACAAGAAAAAAAACACTCTTCTGCATCCTTTACAATATCTCATTATTTCTATTGTCATATTCAAAACAATAAAGATTAAATTTAAAAAAATCCACCAGTAGCCTTTGCAGTACAAGCCCATGACTCCTGTTAAAATCAACATGACGAAGGTAGCTAACCCTGTCCACAGGTTTGAAAACATGCTCTTAGATTCCATGCACTTTAGATGGGATGATGGGAGTGATGTAAACTGTAATTACAGACAGGTCAAAGCTGCAAAATTCATATCCAGACGTGGTTCTGACTTTCCCAAAGATTTATGTTGTTCAAACTCTCGGGGTGGGGTGGAGGGGAGGGTGTTTTGGTTAAACATTTTGGTTTCTATGTCTAACGATTATTTTAATGTGTTACTTTTTTTTAAATAAAAAGGACAGATAGGAATTAAGCACAAAGAGGCTGTGGATGTGTTAGTTTGTTCAAAGTCTACAGTGGCCAAACATCTGTTCATGATTTAAACAGCGAAGCTAACCACTGTCCAAAAATATTCTATATTCATCCCAAATTCAGTGGTTACAGCACTGTATAGTAGACCACCCATATCTACACATAAATAACTCAGTCTCTGAAAATGCTTAAAAAACAAAGACTGTTCTATGTACTGTATCATAAAATTAGTATACTTCTTGGTACACCCAACAGTTTTAATTCTCATTTTCCTCACTTTATGTGTGTGTGTGTGTGTATATATATATATATATATATATATTTATTATTTTAATTGTATATAGATATATTATTTAATTATTTTCAGACTGAATGGCACCAGCCAGCAAAATGTCACATTCAATTAAAAAGCACTAAAGTCACTTGATTTGTAGATTATCTGGCTAGAACAGATCACTGTGATCATCTATTCTGATTTCTTGTGTGACAGGCCATCTTCCCAAATGAGTTTTTTTAGAAAAACATCCAGTCTTTATTAAAAATATTCTGGAATCAACGTCAACTCTTAGTAAGTTGTTCCAATGGTTAATTACCCTCACTGTTTAAGATGTGCACCTGATTTACTGTCTGAATTTGTCTAGCTTCATTATCTCTGTCTGCTAGACAGAAGAACCATTTACTTACTACTAGGACTGTGTGAAGCTTCGGTCCCTGATTTGATATGGGCGGAGATTTGGCCTGATTCAGTGACCAAATCTCTGAATCCAAACTGAATCAGAGGACCCTTTTAATCCCTCCAGATTGAATCAGAACCCTCTGAATTGATTCAGAGAGATTCGGAGATTCGGACAGAGACAGCTTTGTATGTTTTTTCTACATACCTCTAGGTAACAGAGGCTCATGAGTGCCGCAATGCTGGGGCATATGTAGTGTCTCTCAGAAGTGTGGGGGGCTCCCCAGTGCACTCGGCAGCAGACCCGGAAGCAGACCAGAAGCACTTCCGGTACACTTCTGGGTCTGCCAGGGAGAGCTCTGGGGGGGCCCTTGCACCCCCCCCCCCCCCGGCTCAGTGACTGGTGCCTCCTGGGTCTGGGGGGGCACCTGGGGTCCCCCTGTGGCCAATCACTGAGCCAGGAAAGTGTAAGGGGGGCCCCCCCAGTGCATTCCTTGGCAGACCCGGAATCGGACCAGAAATACTTCCGGTCCACTCCTGGTTCACCACCGAGCATGTGGAGGCCCCCCTTGCACTCCTGTGGGATGCTCCATCCACCCCAGGATTGCAGCATTCACAAGCTGCACCTGCTACCTCAAGGTATGTAGAAAAAACTTTTAAAGCTGTGTCTATGGCCAAATCAGCATCAAATCTTCAGATTCGGATTTGGCTGCATTGAATTGGGGACAGTGATCTGAATCAATGAATCAAATCACTGTCCCTGATTTGGGCCGAATCTGAATCAAATAGGACCTGCTTTGCACAACCCTACATATTACCATATTTCAGTTCCCTCAGAGGCACTTATAGACTGCTTCCAAGGCATTCCTTAGTCTTCTCTTTGATAAAATAAGAAGATTAAGCTCCTTAAGTTTTTCACCAAAAACCAGGCCTTTCATCATTCTCATGGAACTTCTCTGCTGCCTCTCCAAATTATCATCATTGTTCCTGGCAGCGTGCATACCAGAACTTGACACAGGATTGCAGTAGCATCCAGGACTGAGGTCAGGTTGACAGGCCTATTTCCCCAGTCATTCCACTGGCTGTTTTAAAATATTTTTAAGTCTAGTCCTTTGGTTCTTCCCCGATATTCCAAAACTTAAAGGAAATCATTATTAATAGCTCAGAGGGATCTTTGGGATAGCTGTTTTAAAAAACATCTACTGTAAAAACAATAGATGTGACAACTTCATTTGGCTTTTTCTCCAAATGCCAAACAGAAATATTTATTTCTGCAAATCTTTGCATTTTTTGCATTATTATGGGCAATTCTGTCATTTCCATCTCATAGTAGACAGAAAACAGCGTTGGGCCTTCTTTTGTTTCTCATAGTCTTACATTTTTTTCTTATTGTTTTTAATTCTGCTAGCCAGAATTTTCCATGTGTGTCCTTTTGTTCCCTTGCCAATTTAATGCAAGCCCTAGCTTCTAATTTTATATTTATTACTATAAATTTCCCCTTTTAAATTATTTATATACATATAAAATGTATATATATAAAATTTACTTCACTTCTAAGTCTAGTTGTTTCCTTTTGGAACTTGTATGGCCTTCTCTTTCCATTGTGGCTACATGGCACCTAGTGAACTGTTCTTAAATGGTTCCCAATTAGCATTTATTATCATATGGGCCGCTCAAGATCATTATTTTACAATTAAGCTTGCCTTTCTGATTGCTACGCTGTCAAACTATGAGAGTGTGTGGGGAAAACTCTCACACTGTACTCAATTAAAAGCAGCAGTTATTTTTATACCACAACATGATTTATATACCTGGCAAGACCTTTTCCAGCCTTGTCCATTATTTTTAATGTCAGGTCAAAACGACTGAACAAGAAAGAAAATTAGTACCATTTCCCTTTTGTTCTCTGCCTTAATTTACACTACATACCATAAATGTGATGTGAAGTCAATTAGTTCACACAGAGCACAGCTACATATTCATTAATGTGCCATAGTTACTACACATTTAGTTTAGTACTTACTTAATAAAGTACTAACTAAATATGCAGTAACTATATTTACTGTACAGTAGTGCCAATGAATGTTGGGTTTTTTTGTGATGCTTACTGTGCAGTAGCCTCGTGCAGTACTGCCTAGTAGCATATTAGCACAGTTTTTGCCCAGCATACTACTGCACAGTGTTATTAGGCTATGGCACATTAAGCATCTTGTACAGATGTGCTCACTTTCAACAAATCCTGAGTCCAGAGTCATAAATTTTATATCTTCAGTATCCTAATAATAATGTCACATCAGGATTCCCAATGTGAAGAATATTAATCCTATTCTGTAGATTACCATAATGCAAAAGTAGGTTTTAGCTTAGGAAGTTTTTGCTCATATATGGGGAAGGCAAGAATTACTTCATAAAAGAATCGCTGGCAAAATCTAAATGCTGGGTTTTTTGTTCTGATGACTGCCCTATCGATATAATAAGATTTTTCCCCCCCTCCCCTGGTTTATCCTCTATTATTTCCTCTATTTCCTTGAGGAAACCCTCTTGCTCAAATAACTGAGGACATTTAGTGATTTTTTTCCCCAGTGTCTGCCATTTAGAAATATGGTTAAGATTTTGGTGCGCACACATAGCATGGAAGCTTCCAACACATGGACAATGCAAAATAACGGGGCTTGTTGAATTCATCCTTTTGAATTCAACAAGCCCCTTCTATCTGCATTTGACTTTTCATCACAGCTAAAGGCATCCCTTTGTCCAAGGACTGAAAGCCAAATAATTTGTTAGTGGAGGCTTAAGTGTACAACACTCGCCAGGGAACCTTTGGAGAAGCATGTCAGAAGGCCATTTCCTAAATATGCCTGACAATTATGAGACGTTGAAACTTCTGTTTTTCTCAAATTAAGATCTCCCAGTGGGATATTTGATTTCTTTTAATTGTCTCATTACAGGCCTTTTATGCCGTCCAAATGGCTGTAGAACCAGGTAGTTACTAGCCAAAAGAAATGGTAGAACAGGCTTCAATGATAAACCCTATCCGACTTCCTAACAACCACTACCTAACATGCTACTCTGAGTGGACGTCAGATACAGCGGACGTCCTCGCCTGCATCATCACTTATGATTTTTAAAACTTCTCAGACCACTGAATTTCATATGAAGTTGAATAACTCAGCAAACATCTTGGCAGCGTTGAGATAAGAATGCAGCAAAACAGGATGGAAAGGGACATCCTGGCTCTCTGATCCAATCCCCTAGTACTGCAGAAAAGCACAGTGTATAGCACCTTTTATAAACTTACCAGGATCCATCTTAAAATTAGTGTATTTGACCACTGTGCTTTTTATTAGAAAAGTGTTCCAGAATCCCCCTAGAACCCTTTAGAAATCTAGAAACCCCCTTATTTCTTGCCTAAATTTATTCATAGCCAGTTTTATGGGTATAGGTTGCATCTGTGTTGGTCTAAGGACAAAGGAAGACAAAGTTCTTTGGGTAAATCCAGTATCTTTTATTAAACCAACTCAAATAGTTGGAAAAAAATTTTCTGCAAGCTTTCAGGTACAAACAGCCTTCATCAGGCTGAGGAAACATTTCTTCATGGCCAGATTGTCCTTGCACCAATATTGTCATTTAGCTTAAATGGCTCTTTTCTTGCCTTGGTATTTATCTCCCTGATGTGTTTAGAGAGAACACTTATATTCTGTCTCACCCTTTGTTTTGCTAGGGCGAATAAGCCAAGCTCTTTCAGCTTCTTCTGGTAAGATTCGTTTCCTATTCCCCTGATCATCCTAGCCATTCTCTGCATTTATTTCTGTTTGAATTAATCTTTCTTGAATATAGGTAACCGAAACAATGCTGTTCTAGATGAGGTTTCACCGGTGATAAGCACTATGGCATTAATAACTTCCCATCTCTGCTGGAAATAAACATCTCACTTATTATGGCATTTGCCTCCTTTATGTCCATCATAGTGCTATTTCATAGCCATCTTGTGATCAATTAAATATAAGCAAGTCTTTTTTCTTCACTGTCCTTTCCAAATGACAATTACCAGATGATCTGTCTCCAGTTTACAGAGGAAATCTGGGTTATTATTTTTCATTTTGCATTTTATACTCAAGGTATTTCTAATACTCCAGGTCATCCAGTTTTCTGTTGAATATTTTGAACCTCCTATGTGTTAACAATACTTCCAAATTTGCCACCAACAAAATTCATCATCACACTCCTACTTTTTGTGCCAGGACTACTAATGAAAATATTAAATAAAATCAATCCCAAAATCAATACCTAATCCTCTTTTCTCCAGCTTAAGTAATCATTTCCTAACTAACATTGCATCAAATGCTTCACTGGAGTTCACATAACTGATCTTTCTAAACAATGAAAAAAATTGATAGATCTAAATCCATCTTCTCAAAGCGAAATATTAGATTAGCTTGGCATGATCTTATTGTTAGTAACGCAATTTATCCCATCCTCAATTTAAGTCTGTTTTCACTTATTCCTTCCTTCAAAAATGTTTCTAAAGTCCTGTAAACTATTGAGGTTGGACTCCTGGGCCTCTGGTAGTCTGGATCATTATTTTCTCCTTCTTTTATCTGCTGCTTTCCAGCCCTCCAATTTGAGCAATTTAGGATTTTTGCTTTTGAAACCACAATTGAATGTGCCAGTTCTTTCAGTGGGTTGGGATGGACATTATTTACTGCTCACATAAGGTTTATGCAATCCATCCAAGTTCAAACTAACCAATCTAGACTTGTTACTTTGGTTTTAGTTTCAGAGCCTGCCAACTCTTTATTGAGTTTCAGCAGCAAGAGACCCTGGTCTCTGTCCCCTGTGTACCTTTTTTGGACATGTAATTGGTATATGTTTAACAAGAAGGGAAAGAGTGGACTGGATGTTTGTGCTGTCCTCCGCTTTATCAATGCAGGTGAATAGTGATGGATACTCATACTGTATATTTAAGAATCTAGTGGCCCAAGAACCAGGGGCAGAGCCAGGATTTGGCAAAAGGGGGTGTGGGAACAGCCACCTGCACTGAAGGGGTGGCTGCACTCCTGCTCCCATCCTGCTTCCCACCAACCTCCTAGCACAGGCAAGCCACAATGCAGGAGCCTCGGGGGACTTTTCCAAGTCCCCAAAGCAAGTAAGCATCCCCCTCTTCCCCTCCATGCTAAGAGGAACATCCCCCCATCCTCTCCTTTTTTGTCCCTTCCTCCAGTCACTACTGCTTTCCCCACTGTCCCAAGGGCAGGGAATGCTTCAGAGGTGCTCCTACCTGCTCCACTGTGCTGTGTAGTGGTTGGGCTCACCTAGGGCAGCCCCTGTGCAGCATAGCTGGAGTGGCAGGAGCAGCTCTGAAGATTCAGCTGCCCCTGGGACAGGGGAGAAAAAAAAGCCACAGCAGGTGGGGGGTGGAGGAAAGGGGGTGGAGGAGACATACCTCTGAGTATGAGTGGAAGAGGGGATTCTCTTCTGCTCTGGAGATGTTTCTACTGTCCCAGAGGCTCCAGCAGCATAGACCAATCTGAGAGGGGCGGATGGCAGCTGTGCCATTGTGCCCCCTCTGGAACTGGCCCTGCCAAGAACTATGATCCTTTTCTGAGGCCAGGATCACCAAAAAGCACAATACTTTGAAGCACAATATGTATAGCTTGATACCACAGAACCTAGAGTTCTAGACGATGGTTGTTCTAAATTCTATGAGAAAGCACCAGACATACCAGTCCGTGTGTTCAATACAGATACACCTCAATACATGGTTCATAAATGCAAAAATGTAGGTACAAATACCTGCATGCTGATGAGCACCATGTGAAGAAGCCTGAAATTGCAGTGTTTCATTCCTTGTGTTCTGTGAGCTACTACTCTGGCTTGAATTTCTTGTTGAATGGTTGCTGGCTGAAGATCCGCCACCACTATCCACCTCCTCAATGTTACCTCCACTATTGTGACTGGCATGACAGTCCTTTCGCATTCTGTTTGTGTGAACAGACACAAGATCAAGAGTTTAGTGTTTACTAGAATATGTAGGATGGGTATCAGACAAACTCGCAGCACAAATGAACAACGGTACTCTCCCTAACCTTTTCAATGCTGGATGACATTTTGAGGATGGTAATTATATCACAACATGGTTACAGTTGATGTGAACACGTTAGTTTGGTCAAAAGAAGAAAAAAGAAAAAAATGTGTAACTTCATACCTTATCTAAGCCAAACCTTTCTTGAGGTTTGGTAAGCAGCCTGGGCATCCCACAACCCCTCAATGCATTTAATTTAATGTCAGTTTGATCTCCAAAGGCTAATTTCTATATAAGGTGGCCAATGAGTATACTCTCCTCTCCAAAATCTCACTTGCTCTGGGGCTCTAAGGATAGGATATACTCTGAGAAACTACTATGCTGAGAAAATCCCAGAGCGCTAGCAAAGCTTCAGTGATGGGGTCCAAAAAAGTAGGGTCTGGTCCCTCCTCTATAGACACAAAAGGTAAGTCTGTCACATAAGAAGTGTACACATTAAAGATGCCAGATACAGAAGTAGAGAAAGGAAAACAGTTGGGGTATATCCAGTGCAAAGGGTAGCTAATGTCAGATTTTCAAAGAAAAAAATCCTAAGACTTTTTTGGATAAGGGTCACGACTTAGGTATGCTCATCTGAACCCAACTTCCAAAGCACTTGAAGCTGAACCTGCTAATGCTTATGTCCAGGTTCTAATTATTTCTCCAATGCAGAAAGACTACATTGTTATTTGAAAAGAGTAAAAGGTAAATGGCTTTGAATTATTTTTCTTTACAGATGGCAGCCTTTCCTGAGGAATGTCTCAGAAATACTAAGTAAAATGAAGCTAATGTGTTTGTCTGACAGAGGGCTATATCTGAATTGCATTAATGCTTTCTATGATAGTTTTGGAGCTGTTCTCTCTATTTTTGCTTTGGATGCACTATCAAAAATGAGTATTTTTCAAACAACAGTGAACATTTTTTTTTCACAGAAAATAGTGTGTGCCTGAGTGCCTCCAGACTCCCCATACCCTGCATATCATAACAGAGGTCAATTATTGTCTCAACACCTACCTTAACCACTTGGATCTGAACCATGTTTTAATGTTGTCCAAACTGATAGGTCCACCCCAAATATTCCTCAGCTGACTGTGCGCGCCCAGGTATGAGGTGGTTAAAGGGGAAACATACATTGGATATCCCAGTGGCTGATCACATGAAGAATTAATCAGGTTCCTCAGGACCTGTTTATTGTTCTGGATGCTGCCTCGCTCTGGGTTACGATTGCGCAAAAAAATCAGCTCCTGTTGCTGCCCAGCCCAAAGCCCTCTGACACATTCCTTGTTTACCTACGGTTAGGTAGAGACATATGAAACCATTTGAAAATGTTTCCCATTTAAAAATGTATTAACATAAGTATGTTACCTGAATAGATTAGTAGTAATTACTTTGCATTGTTCTCTGTGAATCTCAGGACCTTAACAAACATTATTCACTCAAAACTAAATTATTGCTTCAGATGGGTGGAGAACCGACATAAAATGATTCTAACCTTAGAGTAAAATCAGGCATGGAACCGAGGAGTCCCGGCTCCTAGCTATTATCAACCTCACTCTCCTAACTAAATTGTATTATTAGAAAATGATAGCCAGATCTCAAGGATTCACTGGATGAAGACTTCAAACAGGGGTAGCACATGAGCTGCTGCAATAATAGAAAGATAGCTTTGGTACCTTGATAACTTTGAAGCTCAGGTAACTTTTGTGGAGCATAATAACTTTGTATTCATCTGTCCCTTCATCTACAACGTGTCTCAGGGTAAGCAGCTCTTCTCTGTTAGAAAGTACAGCACTACGCCAGGCAGGGTCACCCTCATGACAAATTACAACCTTCTCCTCAAAAGCCTGGATTGCTTCGTACAGGATTGCTGGATCCTCATACTCATCTGGACAGGTGAACTGGTCCTGGTATTAAATGAATGGCATGATTATAGACAGCTCTGTCAAAAGACAGTAGGAACTGCTGATCAACCAGATCCCGAGTTCATTGAAGACAGTGACATAGCACTAATTGACATTAACTGCAACAGTAAACATAAAAATGACAGTAGCAATAGTCCGGAGCGAAGGTTGAAGGAAGAGCGACAAAGCAATTAACACCACAGTAACACAGCATTAACACCACATTAAGACGTTTGTGTTTATGTTAGTTGTGTGCAAAATCTTTATTAGGACAAGACTTGAAGAAAGGCATTTTAACTATTTTCTTCTTAAAGTGTAAAATTGGAGAACATGGACTTGAAAGTTCCTTCATGCGGCAAAAACCTGAAGTGGAGCCACCTGTAAAGTTCTGTACTTTGGCAGAAAGTTAGTTCTTATAAAATAGTACAAAACTGAGAAACCAGTAAAGCAGCAATTCTTAACCAGGGTACATCTGCACCCCAGGGTGCCATGAGATCCTTTTAAGGGTGCAGCAGGATGCCAAACAATATTAGCACTGTTAGGTTTGCAAACACCTAGATGTGATTCACAAGATAAACCCAGAGATTTCAAATAGGACTCCATAGCATTAAAAACCTTCTGCCCAAGTGTGGTCTTTCTGAGATCTTTGGAACAGAAAAATGGCTCTCTTATTTTTCTGTAGTCAAGAAATGAGGGAAAGCTAAGAGCTGGCATTTTCTGAGGAGTTCTCAATAAAAATGTTGAGAACTACTGCTATTAAGAGATATAACAATAGGCACAATATGTTATTTTCTTTTCTTTTACCTGACAATATTGTCAGTATTTGTGCAAAGAGACAATGTCAATGAAGTGCAGAAGTTAATCCACTTTCACAGTGTTTTTAACTTGATTTCGGCAGTTCTAAAAATGACAAATTTCCTCCCTCTGGTTTCCCCAAAACATTTCTGAATACCACCAATACTAGTATGCTCCTTAATTATGACTATGTATGGCTAATCCTTGTGTACCAGAAAAGGCAGTGTTTTTTTTTACTCTCACAGCACAAGCTAACTGCATTTCCCTGAGTTCTTCCCTGTTCTCCATTCTTCAGACATTACTTTTCAGGGTGGAATCATCCGATTCTCCCATTCTCACACTTCCTCCTAGGCTGAAGTTTCCTCTGTATCCATTATGATTGCCTCAAGCCTATCTGACCTACATTCAGTACACCTGCAATTCTCTTCCTTCCAGGAGCTCCAATCAGTGGTTATTGCATTGACCTCAGTCTTCTTAAAATAAATGTCTTTCAGGGGATAAAAAATCCTAAAACAATTAACAGTCTATACACGTTTACCTTCCCTGAGGCTTATCATTCCAAGGGAACTGCAGAGGCCTAACTTGTTTCAAATGATGTAAGACTGGTATCTTTTTTTATACTATGGGTATCCTCTGTCACCAAAATGACCCCATTCACAGTCTTTCTTTAGCTCTCTCCCAAGAGTCCTATCAATCACTGAGTGTCCTTTTGATTTCTAGCTTGCCAAATATGGCAAACTAGCTGCCCAACTATAGGCTGGGGCCTGGAAGTAGGACTTTGTCTTGGAATTGCACCCGAAAGTGTATTAGGAGACAATTTATGTACACCCACTCTATTGTTTTCCTCACATCATACATAATGAATTACCATTTTCAATTTGTGGAAAATGTCTACTATTAAAATGGCATCTCACTTATTTGGACGAGTTTACCTGAACCATAAGATTACAATCTACTCAGTCTACAGGCACAAATATGTCAGACTTGCAACGGCCTTAGTGGTGAAACTCCAGATTCATACCAATGTAACTGAGAGGGGAAAAAACTCCATTGGCGGTACTTTCAGAAACATTCCTGCATTACCCATGAAACATCTATGATAGCTGACCAATTAGAAGAGCCTTATATTTTCTAAACAATTTCTCCCTTTGTATTTTTCCCCTTCAAATAAAACAGTGTCAAACAATGTGTTTCCTATTAGAAAAAATAGAACCTAGAAACCAGTCTTGTAGTTCCTCTGCAAGGAAAACCTCACCTGAAGTTTGACCCCCACTGACAAAGAGTCAAAACTCTGTCGCAAGCCCCTGGAATATAAATTATTAAGTTTGGAGGGGGGAAAGAAAAGAAGATAAGAAAGTGTGCTTTACTACATTTTTTCCAGCAATTTACTCAGAATAAGGCTACAATAATTACATTTACATCCCAATTTGTCTTGGACCACTTTCTAAAGTTTCCTGTATATCCTCAGGAAAATGAGTACAATAGTAACAGGGAAAAACCCACCTGATGTAGCTTCAGGGACATCCTGATTGCAGGAGCAACAACCTTATGGAGTAGATCCATGTCTGCAAACACCCATTCATCTTTTGCTGTTATTCGAAAATCTCCTTTGAATAGAGCATGGAGGCCATAAAGAAAGGAATCTAAACTGTAAAATAATGAAATCAGTTACCCTTAAAGCAGTTTTGAACTGAACCAGTAATTTCAAGCAACCTTCCGTTTTTGGTAGTAATGGCAACTGATAGAGTATGTCAGAAGGTGAGAACCTTTTCCCGCATATGTGTTGGTGCACCTCAGTACAAATTCCTGTGTTATACAGATGTCAAAGATCATATGGTGCATTTCTGTTTAGAAGCCAAGCTTCTTGTATGAACAACTTTCTCCTGTATTGTGCTCTGCAAAAGGAGTGGCTACAGAATGAGAGTGGCATCTTAAATGGAAAATAGCCTCAGTAATGCCAGCTAGTGTACCTGCAAAACTGCATACTGCAGATCTGGATCATTTCTTGACCTTTGTAGTAAGTCCAGCATAAATAAATTTTAGTAGGTTGTGTTTATGTAGGAGCTTAAGTACCTTGAGATTGAAGAACTTGTCAAGGATATCTGAGAAAAGTTTTGCACACACCTGCGGTGTTTTCCATCAAAATGAGGAAAACTGTGCTTTTAAAAGGAACTAGGTAGAACCCCATTGTTCAGATTGAATTTGGCTTGGATCTTGACACTCAAAACTAGATACATGAGGTCCAAATTCAGGCAGATCAAAAGTGAAGAAAAAAGCATTTGCATAAGCCCCTGCAAAGCAAATTATTGAATTCAGCTATAAGGTTGGACAAAAATACTTCTCAGAACTACGCAGCAGATGTTTATTGTTTACCCAAAGTTTGTATTCTTAATTAAAATTATTTAACAGTCCTAATAATGCTATTTAGAAGAAGCAGGTCATGGTGTTTAAGAAACAGAATTAAACCTTGGGACATCTGGTGCAAACCCATAGTATATTGTTAAATCTACCTGACATGATTTTGCTCATTTTTACAAGGGTGGATTTTTTTCATATTCTGTAGGCTCTTAGAAGAAAAAGCATTAAGATGTTAGAGATTCTTATTATCATCCAGGCTTTCTCCAGAGAATGTGTTCTCTCTCTCTACCTAATTGAGCTTTCTTAATTATTTTGGGAGAAGAAAAAATAAAAATTCTTATTTAAAAAAAAAGAGACCAGAGATTAGGCAGCTGCCCAGCCTATCTTCAGCTGTAATACATTTCTAGTTTTGCCTTTAGTGGATAGTGTAATTTGAAAATTATAATAGAGAGAAAGAAATAGAAAGAAACAGCTGGATACTAATTTTCTTTTTAAAGGTACGGTGTAATACAAGCCAGCTAATCAGGAGGCCAGACTATAAGGCATCGACCAATTTCACTGCTGGGAATGTTATGACTACGCTGATTTTTTAACTTGTTTGCATTTATTAGTGTTTAGTAATACAGTGCAGGATTTTCACCCTGCGTTAGTAAATTGACCCAGCTCCTCAGAAGTACTTAAGGTCTTAATTTCCGTGGGAGCATAGCACCTAACTATTATTGAAAATCTGGGCCCAAAACCCTTTTAACTTTCCAACAGTACCCCCTATAAACTGCTAAATTATATATGACAACATCCTGATTAGAGCCTGGGAAGTCTTTGTAATAAACCAGTTTCGATAAATGATGATGATGTAGATCCACTGTAGTTAAATGCACCTGTACATAAAACTAGTTAGAACTCAGAACTCACCCATTTGGACAAATATCCATCATGCAGCTGAATTCCCTCTTAGAATTTAAATCCTCTTTGCAAGATGAAAATTAAGAAAAAAACTCCTAACACTGACTCCATGGTACAGGTAAGACCACTGAATCTACAGTAGAAAGGTGCCTAGGGAGAAAGTTGGGCAGCAGGGGATATTAATTTTTTCATCATTAGAGCTGCAACGTACGCCACATCATCGATGTACACAAGGAAGGCAACAGAGCCAAAGCAGAACTGCCCTGCTCGTCAGAGTTCTCTGTGAAAACAATGGTTGTCTTTACACTAGACTTTTTTCCTGAAAAAACCTCCCAGTGTGCTAACTATGGCTCAGCTGCACTATTGAAGCAATACTGCAGACAGGGCTATGGGCAGCCATCAATATTTTAAATGCCATTGTTATTTTACACTGCTTAAGGCACATCTATATGGCAATTCTACATGGTGATGAGAGATGGGTTTGTCAATCTATTTGAGAGAACTAGCAAAACCCAATAAAAGTGTCACAGTGAAACTGAAGACTCTCTGCTCCCTCAAGAGCATGTCACTTAGAATCTGAGCAGTTCATAGATCAGATTTGATACTTAGCCCTACATTTCTCCAAAGAAGTCTATCCACCTGTGTGATGGAGAAAGCTGTCAAAGTCCATAATGATTTGGGGAAGTCTTTTTCTGCTGTCTTCCATGTACTTTTATCAGCATCATGTGATATGCTGGATCAGAAAATGTTATTAGCTGTGGGCCTACTCTCTTTCTATGAGCATTATATATTGCTCTCTGTAGTTTTCGTGCAAACATCTATGTGAGAAAACACACAACCCATATTTTCAGGTAGTCTTTGAAGATTAGTTTGTATCGCAATTAAGCTATAGTTCATTGCTCGGTGAACACTTTTGTTCCTTTTCTTTATAGAACTTCAGTGTTTCATGTTAGGCTAATTAACCACTTCCTCCCCATCCCCCCCCCCCCCCCCCAAAAAAAAAAACCAACCAAAAACAAAACAAAAACCAAAAAACCCTTCAGGCTCATGGAATGACACAAGCACATCAGACAAGGATCCCTGACCTTGTTCTAGTGAGTGAAATAAGTTTATCTTCTACTGTATGTCTTCACTACATTCATGCTGTACTGCTCTCTTTCACTTAATCTCTCATTTACAGCCTTACGAGAAAGCATATCAAACAAAGAGAAATCATAATGGCTATACAGTCTTAAAGATAGTTTGAATCGCCTCCCAGGGCCAGACAAGAAGTAAAACATAGTGGACATAGGGATGGTGACAGTGAGCTGACTGGGGCTCCCTGCTTTCTTCTCTGATGAGCCCTTGCCTCCATGAAGCTGCTTTAACTTGCACCATAAAAACGCTAAGACATACTGGAGCCTTGTTCTGTCATTCCTCTCTCCTGGCTCCATTATGATGTGCTACCAGGGGGAAAAAGGGTGCTGCAGTGCTGACGGATAATGGAGTAGGGTTCCACCTGTTAAGTTACATCTCGCTGTTAGTTTAAGTCAGGCTTGTCCAACATGTGGCCTGCCAAGCCATTTCATCTGGTTCGCGGCAGCGGCAGCATGGAGCCGCTGCCGCAGAGCGCAGAGCCGCGGCGGCAGGGCCGTGGCGAGGCAGGCAGGGCCAGCCCGCGGGCCCCAGCTGGCAGCGAGGGGAGGGGAGCTGCTTACCCCTGCGGGGCCCGGGGGAGCGGCCCTGCATGGGAGGCCAAGCAGCAGCTGCTGGCACTGCCGGCCCACACGTGCCTCCTCACCTGCCTGCTTCAAGCCAGCCCCACTGCCCTGCCCTGCCCTGCTCCACAGCAAGGCAGCGCCTACTCCCCCGGCCAGTCTCCTCCCGAACGCTGCAGCTCTCCAGGCCCAGCCACCTGCACGCTAGGCCCCGAGGGGGCCGCTTCTCATGTGCTGCTGGGGATGGGAGGAGCCCGGCCAGCAGAAGTGGCGGCGGAGCCATGTGCCGCACGGGATGGGACAAGCCTGCACCGGTTAGTCCCGAGCAGCACACGATTCCACTGCCGTTTCTACTGGCTGGTGCAGATCTGGCCAGCCTTGTCCCATCCCCAGCAGCACATGAGAAGCCGGCTTCAGCTGCATGCTGCTTTTCCTGGCCGGTGCCAACCCGGTTCTGCCCAGGCAGGTCCTGCAGCACCATGTCAACCCAGGCACGGCACTGGCAGGCCAGGTGGGCCCCAGGTTAACCCCAGCCTGGCCCCGCAGTTTCTCCAGCACCAGGTCAACCCAGTTGTAGCCAAGTGGCTCCTGCAGCACCATGTCAACCCGGGGACACATGCCATGTCAACCAGCACCATGTCAACCCCTGCAACTTCACTGGTGTCAAAGGTCACGTGACATCACTTCCTGATATGATACCACTTCCTGTGACATCTTTGAATATGGCTCGCCAGCCTACTGGGTGATAAAAAGTTCGTGATCCGGCCCCACATTCCAAAAGGTTGGACACCCCTGGTTTAAGTGCTCTGTGTAAAATGCAAAAGTTAGAGCATGTGGTGGGCCAATAGGGGGTGCTCCTGTGCTGGGCCACCTTCCAGGCTCTGAGTGCCTACCTGGGGGAACTCATGTCTGGCTGACTCCCTTTCTGAAGCACACCCGCTAGCCTGGTGGCAACGCCTCCACCATCCAGGATTTGGACTGATCTTGGGCTCTGTGCCCCCTGTGTTCTTGAAAGTACTTGACCCACTTCAAGAACTTGGGGTGCTTCCCTCAGTCTGAAGCATAAATAGTGGTCTCCCTTAGTTAGCTGAACCAAGGGGACCCCAAGGCATAATCTAAACCCACTCCCAATAAGTCTCCCATGCTAGGTACAAAGGAGAACTTTATTGGTTACAAGGAGTAGGTTTGGAATAGGGTACAGGGTACAGAAATATCAGAGAAATCCCATAGAGCAAACTGGCATGGCTGGGTAGCCTTTGAACACGCATCTGAGTTACTGAAAGCTATATATCTAGTTGGATCTCAGGTAGCTTACTCATAAGTATCATCCAGAGGCAGGTGGAGATTCCCTCTGGAGGCAGGCAGTTCATCAGTCATGAGGTTCAAGAGCGAGAGCAAGTCTCAGACTTTTCATCATGGCTACCGCCCCTTCTCCTGGGCAGTCCTTAACTTATATAGATCTTATGACAGGGGTGGGCAAAATGCATGCGGCCTACGGGGCCATTCCATCTGGCTTGAGGAGCCCTTAAAAAATTTAGAAAATTAATATTTATCTGCCCTGGGTTGTCTGTCATGCAGCCCACGATGGCTTATCAAAACTCAGTAAGTGGCCCCCTGCCCAAAATAATTGCTTGCCCCTGTCTTATGACCTCATTTACCTGGTCCAATGGAGGTCAGCACCTGTTGGCTGCCAGCCAACCAATTTGAAATGTATCACTGTTTGCCGGGTAGACTGGCATTGCTCAGAACAATAGGGAGCCCAAGCCCCTCACCCTGGTACATGATGCCAGTCACGTAGGCAGAGGGAGCAGGTTTTCCCCCTCCCTCAGGAATGTATCCAATTCAGGGTCACATGAAGAGATGGGGCAGAGGAGTGACCATGGTAACCAAATTGTCAGGTAGCAGAGTTTTGGAGAGAGACAGGGATGGTATTTTGTCACAGAGCATGTAAGTACCCAACGATTCTAAAATTCAGCCTTGTTTATTGGCAATACTAGTAAATATACAGAGGATTTAAGGGATTTTTTTGTTTTTTGTTTTTTACACACACACACCCGACCCAATGAATGAGGGAACCAATGGAAAAGCAGTGTCATTCTTCCAACTACACCGCCTATATATTTAAGATGCTGCCTAATGACAATTTAAGTTCATATGTGATTTGCATAGCAATGTTCTGCCATGTTAATGAGAACATTTATTGTGCAGTCTAGTATTAATGTAGAGTTTGTACTGACATTTACATGAATGGGTACACTGAAAAATTATTTACATATATTATATAAGAAGATTTCAAATCTTGTTTTACACATTAACATTTGCTGATTAATAGATTAGAAGGAAATCATGTGTAATGAGTGCAAATTGATAGCTGACATACACAATGTAAACTTCAAATCTGATGAAACTGTGCACATCTCAAAACAACTCTCTGATCATTAGCTCTACATTATTATTTTTTGCTAAGGAGACAGATGCTTAGAGCTCCCCAAAATATGTAAGGGCTCATTCTATTAATGTTAGTCTAACTCATCTTTGCTAAAAATCAGTGAAAATACTCTATATTGACATCAACACAGCAGAACACAGAATATAACTCAAAGACCACAGATTCTCCATCTCATCTGTTAACTAGGGCTGTGTGAAGCTTCAGGTGCTGATTCAATTTGGAGGACATTCAGCCTGATTCGGTGGCTGAATCTCTGAATGCAAATTGAATCAGGAGACCAATTAAAAGGTTGGAATTGATTCAAAGGTCTCTGAATTGATTTGGAAGAGATTTGGAGCGCTTTGGCGATTTGGGCAGTCCTCACTGGCTGCAGCAGGGATCTGGACCCAGGCTCCATGCTAGTAAGTGTGGGGGAAGGGGAGAGGGAGGCTGGCAGAGGGGAGAGGGGACCATGGGGGGACCCCTGCCAGGCCCCATCCCTTAACTGCTTCTCCAGCTCCCCTGAGCACCCCTGACCCCTGTCGGCTCCCCAAGCCCCTCCATGGCTGCCCTGCTTGCCCAGCTCCCGGCCCTTTAAAAAACAAAACAACCCCCTCCCCCCCAGACTCACTGGCTGCTGCAGTGGCCTTGGGGATTCTGGGGGCTTGTGGAAGAGCCCCCGTGCAGTGCAGGGCAATGGGGGGCAGCAGGGATAGCTCCCCACCTGGCAGGAGCTGGTGAGTCTGGGGTTTTTGTTTTTTTTTAAAGAGCTAGGAGTTGCCCGGGGGGGGGGGGTTGGGACAGCAGGTGGGGGTCGGGGGGATCATGGCAGAGCCCCTCATGCAGCATGGGGCAGTGGGAGGCAGCGGGGATCATCCTCTGCCCAGCAGCCCCTGGTGAGTTGGGGCTTTTTTTTTCAAAGAGCCAGAAGCTGGGGTGGGCAGGGCAGCCATTGCCAGGGCTGGGAGAGTGGGTGGGGGATAGGGCCTGTGTGATTAGATTCAGATGATTCGGCAGCAGCTGAATCTCTGAATCAGAGTCAGCTGAATCGATTCGGGACAGGGATTCGAATTGGCTGAATCCGAAGTGAATACTAGCCGCTTTGCACAGGCCTACCGTAAACATTGCATACCTCCTGCCATGAAGTCTACTTAATAGAAATAATTAGCAAAGAGGAAAAAAGCACAATGTGCAGCCCCTTGTTATAGCTTAGAATTTCCTCACAAATTCCTAGAGAAGCTCTAGAAATTGGAAGTCCTCGCACAATCACAGAACTATAACATGACTGAAATAACAGAGACTTGGTTGGAGCTTGCATGACTGAAGCACTGTCATGGATGGGGACAAACTGTTCAGGAAGGACAGAGAAGGGGAAAAGAGGAGGAGGACTTGTGCTTTATGCAAAAGATCTGTATGATTTCTCAGCATTCCAGTATGAAAATCTCTGTTGAAAGTCTCTGGATTAGGGTCAGAGGAGAGAGCAACAAGGGTGATGTGGTAGGTGTGTACTATAGATCACCAGGCCCGGAGGATGAGGCTTTCTTCAAACAGCTAGTTTCCTGATCACAGGCCCTGGTTCACATGGGGGGACTTCAAATCACCCTGATATTTAATGGGAGGGCAATACAGCAGTGCATAGGCAATCTGGGAAGTTTTTGGAAAGTGTTGGAGACAACTTCCTGGTGCAAGTGCTGGAGAGGCCAACTACAGGCTGTGCTCTTGCCCTGCTGCTCACAAACAGGGAAGAACTGGTGGGGAATGTAGCAGTGGATGGCAACTTGGGCAGCAGTGACCATGAGATGAGTGAGTTCAGGATCCTGAGGAAAGGAAGGATGGAAAGCAGCAGAGTAAGGACCTTGGAGTTCATAAAAACAGACTGACTCATGCAGGGAACTCATGGGCAGAATCACCTGGGAGGCCAGTCTGCATGGGAAAGGAGTTCAGGAGGGCTGGTTGCATTTTAAAGAAACTTTACTGAGAGTGCAGGAACAAACCATTCTGATGTACATAAAGACTAAGATGTATGGCAGAAGAACAGCTTGACTTAGCAGTGAAGTCTTCAGTGAGCTAAAACACGAAAGTAAAGCCTACAAGAAGTGGAAACTTGGACAAAGGACTAGGGATAAGTATAAGAGTATCACTCAGGCATGCAGGGATGAAGTCAGAAAGGCAGAAGTGCAATTGGAGATGCAACTAATAATTGATGTGAAAAGTAACAAAAAGGTTTTCTACAAGTACGTAAGCAACAAAAGGAAGATCAGGGAAAGTGTGGGTCTGTTACTGGATGGGGAAGACAGCTTAGTGATAGATGATGCAGACAAGACTGAAGTACTCAATGACTTTTTCAACTCAGTCTTCACAAAAAAGGTCAGCTTGTAGACTACTGCACCAGGCAGTGCAGTTTGGGGAAGAGGTGAGCAGCCAACAGTGACAAAAGAACAAGTTAGAGAATATTGAGAAAACCTGGACATGTCTGTCCATGGGGATGGACAGGAATAACCAAAGGGTACACAGAATGTTGTTTGATGTGACAGCAGAGCTTGGAAAAATCATGGGAGCTGGGGCACATGACTTCTGAGGAGAGGCTGAGGGAACTGGGTTCATTTCATGGGGGGGAAGGGAAGACTGAAAGGGGATTTCATAGCAGCCTTCAACTACCTGAAGGGGGGCTCCAAAGAGGATGGAGCTAGACTGTTCTCAGTGGTGACAGAACAAGGAGCAATGGTCACAAGTTGCAGCAAGGGGAGTTGATGTTAGTTATTAGGAAAAACCTCTCTCACTAGGAGGGTAGTAAAGCACTGGAACAGGTTACCCAGAGAGGTTGGAGAATCTCCATCCTTGGACATTTTTAAGGCCTGGCTGGACAAAGCCTTGGCTGGGATGATCTAGCTGGGGCTGGTCCTGCTTTGAGCAGAGGATTGGACTAGATGACCTCCTGAAGTCCCTTCCAACCCCAATTTTCTATGATTCTACAATTCTATAAAACTAGGTACATGGGCATCGCAGAGGGGGATATTACTCTTGTACTGTTTCACAGCAGAACTGCCTGTGCCAAATGGAAATCCAAGGTCATTTTTAAACAACCTAAATAAAAAGGTGTAGAAGGAACCCAGTGTTGCTATACTGTAGCATCTGGATATTACAGCAGGCTTGGTTGGCTCTCCTTGCGCTACAGGGTCTCTCCAAACATTGGCAGATCCAGGAATTTAAAAAGTAACTGGAGCTGCAGTGGTCACTCATTCCCAGCCTTTCCCCCAGTACCGCACTGATGGGGTGAAAGACCATGCCATGGGAGCAGGACCCAGGGACTTTTCCTTAAGTCCCCGAATCAGATAAGTTGGAACCTACCCAAATCGCTTTTGCACGGATTTTGCGGAAATTGCTAAATTGGGCAATCTCAGCGAAATTCACAGAAAAAGACAACTTGCTAAAAATAAAATGCCTGCTCCCCAGTGGGACCAAACAGTCCTCCCAGCCATGCAGCTCACTTGGGGGAAGGGTGGAGGGAGGCTGCCAGCACAAAAGTGAACATGCAAAATGGCTGCCCCTCCTGCCCCTCACCACTGACTGGCTGAGAGGGCTGCCTGTCATACGGCCCCACCCCTCTCCACTAATCAGTGTTGGGGGGCAGGGGCCACCTGACAGATAGCCCTTGTAGCCAATCAGGGGTGAGAGGTGGGGTCACCGGGGCCCATCGGGCAATCAGAGGTATGGGGAAGGGATCTGCCATGATAAGCCCTCGAAAATGATGGTCAGCCCCGTGATTTGCCTGCTAAATCAACTGGCTGCCTTCTCAAGTTGGGTAGACCCCTACAGATAAGAGTCTCTCCCTCTCCCCTTGCTCTCAGCATCCCAGTGGCCACAGGGGACTCTGTTCTCAGCAGCACCTCCTGTCCCTTCTATCACCCTCCTTGTCCACTCATCATTGCCATTCTCCTGGCAAATTCTGCATCACTCCAACCAGTGTTGCAGGGAGTGGCTGTACAGGAAGCCAGGCTTTGCTGGGTCAGCAGTGGCAGTACATGGGCTCCCTTGCCCTACATCTGCAGAAGGAAGTACAGGGAAGAGAGGGGAACTGACCGCCCATCACTGCAGTCGCTAGCTGAGCCTGGCTCCCTGCATAAGTGCTCCCTAAAATCCTGACTGGAGTAGGGCAGAAGCAGCTCTTGAGTTTTCCTCACCTCGGGTCAGCCAGGGACAGTGGCTGCAGCAGACAGAGAAGAGGGGGGATAGGAGAAGAGGGGAGAGGAGACAGCTTTGAGAACAGAGGAAAGTATTGGGGGGGAATTCTTCAAAAACAGTCTCTGGCTGCTGCTCCTGCACTGTGGTCCAAAAATGGGGGGGGGGGGGGTGACCTTGGCTCTGCACACCCTCTGAATCCATCTTCATCCCCAAATGTGCACGTGCCAAAAACAGCAGTTAGGTGGCCATATACCTACCACACAGGCGCATGAAGAGGAAATATGATCCAACTCCTACTACCTATTTCCATGGACACAGTTAAAACCCTTACAACAGCTCTTGGAAATAAATAAACTTGACTTCAGTTTTCGCTTTGTTAACTCTTTGGAATATTATGAAAATTTTATATGTTTGCAATAACTAAGATATTACTAACAACTCTTCCAGCTGTCCATTACCTTACAAACTGATTAAACAGAGCTAACTTTGCTATAATAACTGCAAGAATTCCAGTGCACTTTCATAAAGGAAACTGAAAACTCCAGTATATCAACACTTTTAAGGATCTTTACTGGTATCTTTACATGCAGTCCTAATGTACCTATCACTGTGGTAGGATTTACTGGAAGTCTAAGGTCAAAACTACTTTAATCTTTCCTCTGAAAATAAGAATATAGTAAGTGCCACATTGAGTCAGACCAGTGGTCCATCTAGCCCAGTATCCTGTATCTCACTGAAAAAATGGCATGTATTTGGTGAGGTACAGGATACCACTGGATAGACCACTGGCTAGATAGACCACTATTAAACATGGGCAGTGGGGGAGAAAAAGTGTAACTTTAGGACAGAGGTTGGAATATTGTTCATTTATGAAAAATAACACCAATTTGAATGGATGAAAGCAGACAGAAAAAGTCAATCCTATCTAAAATAAGTTAAAGCAGCATGCAGCTGTTAATAGCAAAAATATCAAGAAAGTTACTGAGAAAAACAGACAGCAGAAGCACACTACATGGGTCCAGGGATGTTTTGAACAACAGGCTCAAAGGAAGACATAAAAGCAGACTTTGCAAACATTTCAAATAAAAAATTAGAAAGCTAAAACAAATATTTAAAGGATAGCTTTATCTTGAGAAGGGACAGGCTTGAAACATTCTATAAAATGCTTTTTAAAATAATGCAACTTGGTTTTACTTATTCTTTGTTTAATTCTTTAAATAAGGTAAAGGAGTTTAATCCACTCCTATACTTCTGTGCCATGGCTTAGTGCTCCCCCACCCCCAAACACACTGCTGACCTGCACGGCAAAATATGCCCCATCCTGAGCAGTACCAAGTCAGGGGCCAATATCAGCAGGGGCACATGGGCCCCCCGGACCTCACCTCCAGTCACCTGTGGGTAGTGGTGTGGTGTGAAGCTTGCCAAGGAGCAATCAAATTCTTATTCTGTGGGTCACTACCATCATCATTTCATCAAATTATTCAGTTGCATAGCAACTAGGGTGTTCAGCTCTGTGGAATACAGGAAGCTCATGGATTTATTATTTAGCCTACTAATCCATGTTTTGTTGGGACCTTCTTTGAACAGATCAGTTAACATCTTTTTCCTCTAAGAAGTAAGTCCTCGCAACACTACTTCAGGCCAGGATTCAACCTAAAATTAATCATTACTCTGAAAACTCCATAGGATAAAATTCTACTTTGCCAAAAGAAAAAATAAAAAGTTAATATAATTTATTGTTCAGGTTTCTAAGAAAAATTGTGACCAAGGGCAGCATTTAATACTAATTTTTCAATGAAATTATCTCTGATCCAGGAATCGTTTTAGATTTCACACTAAATGAAAAAGCTAATCAGATTTCTTTTTTTAAGATGGGGGAAATGTATTTCTAGAAATTACCTGATGGCCATATTGTGGGCAGCTGTTCCCAGAGTTCGCCTCCCCAGAATACATAAGGCAAAAGAAAGTGTTACTAAAGGAGAATCTTCATCACTGTCCAGATGCTGGAAAGATGTAAAGATAATATATTAGTTCTTCATATAAACATTATGAAACAAAGTAACAATACTCCTGTAACTATAATATTCCTATACAGTGGAAATGTGCATACACCAGCAGTGTCAAAGATATGGGCTCTGGACTCAACCCCTTATGCTGCATGGAGGGCACAAGCGAGACCCAGCATCGCATACTCTGCACACAGCACAGAGGGGGTCAGTCCAGGATGCATATTTCATGTAGCACCCCACTGACTGGCTCTGCATGCTGCCTCTGGGGCTGGTCCAGATCGGGCCATTCCAGAACCAGTGTGAGAAGCCAGCCTAATGAAATGCTATATGCAGCGTGCGCCCTGTGCTGGCTTCGTGCTATATGCAGCATGTGTAGCACCAGGGGTCAAAGGCACGTAGCACCCTGGACTGACCCTATGTGATGCCTGCAGCACGGAGTCTAGCCCATGAGCTATAGGTGTTGTGCACTCCATGCCAGCTCCATGTACTCCAGCAAGCCCCAGGGTGGTCCAGGTCTGGCCTGCAGTAACCCTAATCTGCAGCACCAGTTCAGTTTGACACAGTAGAGCTACGGCTTGGAGACAATGCAGTGGGGAGCTGCAACAGTCAAAGGCCCCTGCCACACATTATGTATATTATGCAATTAACTGGTTAATTTCACAATAAATTTTGACTGACCACATATGCAAAGTAATTATCATGACATAAAAATATCTATATAAAGATATCTATCTATGAAAAGAGCCAAGCAGCTCTAAAGTGAGTGCTGGAAAATGTAGCAACTTTATAGCTGGTTTCTATCCTGTTTTAATTTGAACAAAGTGGTGGGTCCCATTGTGAAGGGAGAAGAAAAAGCAGGTGGGAGATGCAAGAGGAAGAATTCAGTGGAACAGGAATTAGAGTAGTGATCCACCTGAGAAATGGTGTGGTGGTGATGACAGGCAGGCTTAACAAATGCTAAGGAAGGGGAGAATGAATCTTGAAACTCAAGGGGGCTGCCCAGGTTACAGACAGCGGCAGCTAATGGGAAGTATGGGTAAAGAACCTGAACACACAAAAGACATAATGACTGGAAAAAGTTATGCTGGTTATTAACTCTGCTGTCATCAACAAAGTATTAAACTCAGTGGAATTTGCATGTCTAACTGCATAGTGCTTTCAATGAAACACAGTAATACATTTGAGTAGGAAGGATGGCTGAACCTGAATAATGTTAGGGTTTCAGAGACTATGAATGGGTAACTGTTAACTCCCTCCAGTTAAATGATAAGTTTCCATAGTTTTGCAACACAGTGTTAGATTTGAAATACGACCTTTCAGATTTAACCTGATACTCTTGGCTAATCAGGTCTGTAATTCCTTGACAGCTGAAAAGTACACCTATGTGTAACTAGACTGATATTTTCCCCCTAAATTTGCAATATTATTTGACCTACAGCAGTGATGCTTTGAAGTTATGACAACTTAAGCACTGTTACGATACTTAGGCTTTTCCTTGGGTGTATACTTCCACTAGCAGCAATCATTTTTTTTAAAGATTTTAAATGCAGGTTTACTAAAGGTAATAAAGTTAATGCTGATGGATAGTGTACATGAAACTACTTATTTTTCCCCAGTTTCTCTTTTAACATGCTCCACAAATGGTTTGCACATTGTACAAAACATATTTCCCGTTATACATTACTTTACACTTTGAAGAAAATACTGTATTTTCTTGCATACAGCACACACTTTTCCCTCCAAAAACAGCTGCTGGAAATTGCAGTGTTCATTATATATGAGAAATATGATAAGAACAGTTTCTGCCTGTTACTAGCAAAAGTTAAAAGTAAAATCTGCATGTCACTCACGAGCAGAACAATGAGCAGGCTCTGCTCCCTAGCTGCTACTACAAGGAAAAGTTTTTTGTTTTTTTCCTTTCAAAAAGAAGGCATGTATTATATTTCGGGAGTGTTATATGTGACAAAATATGATACTAAACTTTAGTTACTCTTTTATTTGCTCCAGTGCAATACCTCTATAATTCAGTATCCTAAGAATTAAAAGATACATGCTTACCTCTATTCTTTTTCTGGCACAGTACTGAATCCAGTCTAGATAAACACTGCAGAAGCTAGCTCTGGTTATTCCTTGAAGGCATGGAACATAATCCTCATCAATGTTAATGTTGAACAGTGCAAGGTCACGTTCAATGTAATGCCATTTGGCATAGGGTTGTAGTATCTTCTGGATTGATTCATCTTTTATCCAGTCTAAGATTTTGGGTGAACTTGCTGTAAAGTATATTATGCTCTGTTGACAAAACGCAGACTTGTTAGCCATTGTACCTGTTTTTGAACCACTGCACAAAAGAGAGAAAATCAGATTAAGAAGGCATTAATTACCCCCAAGAATATATATTATTCCTGGTCCTTGTCATCACTGATTCACAAAACTGTTTATCTAGAGTGACTGCAATAATTTGCATCTAAATAGTAGACAAACAAGAAAGGAAGAAGTCTGCTGAGTGCTAACCGAGTGTAAATGAATGCGACTTAAAAGAATATTAATGAAAAGCAATACACTACAATTGGAATCGATGCTTTCAACACCTGTTTAGTTAATTGGAAGAAGTGACTGTTACTCTAGGGAGTCTACTGCAAATGAAAATGACATTGATCAAGGCTTCTGCAGATTTTGCAAATCTGATTTTCAGTTTTCAAATGGCCAAAAACATCTGATGTTGTTTCACCTCTTGTGAAGTTCCAGATTTCTGAGAATGCAACTCTCCCATTTCTTTAACAGGAACATGTTTATCAGAACGCAACTGTAAATATGAGAACTTCCAAGTGTAAAATATAGCTCTGAAAAACCTTATTTTACTTGTTGTTTTGTTTTGGCAATAAATATATTGTAGTTGCCTGCTTGTAACACAGGCTTGGGCACAGGACACCTACCAGGCAATATAGCACCCCAGAAAACCCTTCCCAGGCTACACACCTGGGTTGCAGGCTGGAAAGGTGGCTGGCTGCGAACAGGGGAAGCTGGGGGACGTGGCATTCTATGACCGTGAGACATTTGCGGGGGGCAGGCGGAAAGGCCAGATTGGCTGGCAGGGCTGCACCTATCGGAAGTGGCCGGAAGGAGCAGGCAGGGGGTAAAGCACCAGGGAGGCTCCCAAGGAGGGAAGCCACACCAGAAGTCCCCTCCCTTACTATATGGGAGATGCAGCAGCTGACAGATGGCAATCGGCTGCAGACCCAGGAGTGAGGGATGTGAGTAGTCGGGCTAGCCCCAGCTGGGCAGCCAGGCAGCAACCAGGAATCCGGAAGGGGAATAGCTAGAGCCCAGGGATGAGCCTCAGAAAGGAGAGGAGGAAGGGGGAGATTTGCAGTCGCAGGCCACACCAGGCCCAGAGGAAGGCTCTTACATTTGTCTTGTTGACTTCCGAATGGGCAAACCCAGGGTGAAGGGAATAAAGAACAGAGCCATTGGTGCATACTTCCACCATTAGAAGGCCTAGCTCTCACCCCCGGCTACACTGTTGATGAAGTTAGTGAAATAAAAAGAAAAACTGGATAGCTTTTTACAAGTGAATCTGAAACAATGATTGATCATTGATCAGCTCTCTCAAAGTTTGAAGGAGGAGGAGGAACACATTCAGTAAACATTTTTTAGCACATACATAAATTAATGAAAAAGTAACAAGATCCATATCTACATCAGGGTTCCTAAGGTTCAATCCCTGCAGATGAATGATCTAGGAGCATCAGGAAAAAAATGAGTGGCAATGGAGTTACAATATATTTATAAGTAAAAGACAAGGTTATACAAGGTCAGTGTTGCAGAGGACAGTAATTGCAAATTAAATGATTCTCATATCAGCAATGGCAATACTAAAACCAGCTACACATCTCTGCTCATACTGAAGTCAATGGAAGTTTAAGTGCACAGAAAATGTAGGATCAACTCTCCTTACTCCTTACTAAGAGGAGAATAAGGTGTTTGAGTCAACATGGCTGAAGGAAACAGGGATGGGAGTAGAGAACAGCAAGATTTTCAGCTGGCACCAGAGCAAATCAATAATGGATTAATTTTGAATTGGATAGTAAAATGAATGAAGGCCTGTAAAGTTGAAGAACTTTGCTAAGGCTTGAAAAAGGACAGTATTAATAATCCCTGTTTAAAAATTCTAAATCTATTTCTTATTTCAATAATATAAAATACACGCAAAAGGAAAACTGGATTCTAGAGAAATAAGACAGATACAAACTAAAGATCAAGTCTCAGATTTTGAGTATATGCAGAGAGATAAGCACACTTTCTTTTAAGAAGAATCAGACAGAAACAATGGGTAGTGAAATGCACAGCACTCAGAGACTAAGACAACTTCTTGCTGACTAAATGGTATTTAAACAAGAATAAATTGAGAGGAGACAGAGGCAGCACTAGGAAAAAATCTCAGTAGTCAGGCAGGACATTATTTCACATATATGCAAAAAGGCTACAGAAGCTGACCCAGTTTATTGGAGGAGAGTAAAAATCCTTTTACGTGAAGAAAAAGGTGGCTTCCTGGCTGTCAATGCAATGGCAAATGAAATAGATTAAACTCAAGAAGCTCAATCTAACCCTTTAATAGGATAATTTTCTTAAACCAGGGCTGTCCAACTGTCAGCCTGAGGGGTTAATTTGTGGCCGCTGGGCTTTCACCTAGCCATTGTTCTTCCTATTACTCAGGCTGCAGCAGCAGCTGGGGTCTCCAGGCTCCCCCTCCCTCCTCCAGATTTCATTTCCTGGCTGTACCCCAGAGGGCAGGGCATAGTGGTGCAGCCCTTGGTGCTGGGGGAGCTGTGGGTGAAGCTGGATCTCTGGTATACATAGTGCAGTGGGAACAATACCCACGTGGCATGTGGCACAGGGAACCAGTCTTTTATGCTGGTGCCACTTGCAAGGCTGTGGTCCCTGACCTGTTAGAGGTTGAACAGCCTTGTCTTAATTACAGAACCCCACTAAAGTTATAGCCAATGAAGACAGACCTATTCATCAGCTCTCCCTTGATATGAGGATGATGTCTGCCAGGGGGGAGAGGGGGGGATTACTGGTGAGTTTTAAGGTGGCTGAGGAGTCCAATCCATGATCTGCAAGTTTTTCCACAGACATAAGTGGTGCCTGGGGCAGTGGGGGGCGTGGGGAGGGGAGAGGCACAACTGTTGGCCAGGATCTCATGCACTTTCCTTCCTCCTCTGCTGTTTCTTGGTTTCCTGAGCAAGACGGTTCTCTTCAAAGTGGGCTGTAGCTTGATGTACAGTGCAGCGCCATTGAAACCTGTTATCAGCCAGCACTTTCCAATGTGTAGGGTTGATGCCACCCTTCTTAAGGTATGCTTTCAACGTGTCCTTGTAGTGCTTCCTCTGTCCTCCACGGGTCCTCTTACCATGAATAAGTTGAGAGAAGAGGACTTGCTTCAGGAGATGAGTGCCAGCCATCTGCACACAGTGGTCAGCTCAGTGGAGTAGATGTTTCATGATCTTTGCCTCAATGCTGGTTCCGTTAGCTGCAGAGATGATGCTGGCATTGGTACAGTGGTCTTCACTTCTAATGTGAAGGATCTTCCTGAGGCAACACTGAAGGAAACATTCCAGGTACTTGATGGCTTCAATATGTCACCCACATCTCACACCCATAGAGAAGCATGGGGATAACAACTGCATTGTAGGCCAGGATCTTAATTTCCATCTGCAGATCTCAGTCAGCAAAGAGAAGCTTTCCACAGGAGATGCTGGCACAGCAAATCCTATGTTCGATTTCTACATTTACTGACTTGACTAGAAGAGATGACTAACAAAGTATGGGAAAAGCTCGACATTTTCCAGGGTTTCTCCACCAATGGTAATTTGTGGGCAAAAGGAGGCAGCTTGTGCTGGGGCAGGCTGATGGAGCACCTTGGTCTTCCCAAGGTTAAGGGCGAGTCCCAGGCTGTGATAGGTACCTGAAAAAAGGTCAAGGGTGGATTGCAGATTGGTTTCAGTGTGTGCAAGGATAAGAGTCAACAGCATACTAAAGGTCGGTGATGCCAGTCTTGGTAACTTTCATTTTGCTGTGAAGGCACCGCAAGTTGAAAAGCTGACCATCCACTTGATACTCAACCCCAATTCTGGGAGGATGGCAGTCATGGATAAGAATCAAAATCACAGCAAGATAGATGAAAAAAAGGGTTGGGCCAATGATGCAGCCCTGCTTGACACCAGTATGGATGGTAAATGGGTCTCTCTCTGATCCAGTGCATAGGACTGTGGCAGTCATCCCATCATGGAGTAGCCTGTAGACACGGATGAACTTCAGTGGACAACCAAACCTAGCCAGCACTTTTTGTAAGGCTTTACAATTGATGGAGGCCAAAGTCTTGGTTCGGTCTGCCCTGGGGGACTTGGGGCAGGTACTCCAAGGCCTTGGTTAGGTCAATGAATGGCATAAACAGCTCCTGGTTTTGCTCTCTACACTTCTCCTGGATCTGTCGTGCAACAAAAATCATGCCCGTGGTATGCCGAGATGGTCTACAGCCACACTGGGATTCTGGAAGGACATCTGCAGCAAGGGGGAAGAGGCAATTCAGAAGGATGCAATGGAGAGGAAGGCAATGCCTCGGTAGTTCCCACATACTGACTTGAAGATGGCCACAAAATTGGCATTCTTTAAGGCAGGTGGAGCTTCCTCATTAACCCATATTTTGATGAGAAGGTGGTGAAGTTTTTGCGCTAGTGCTGTTCCATCAGTTTTTAAGACCTCTGTAGGGTTGCCATCTGGGCCTGGCACCTTATTATTCTTGGTCTGAGTGATGGCATGTCAGACTTCTTTGAAGGATGGAAGATCAGCAAGAGGTTTATTACTGGGTGTTGAGGGATGGACTTAATGGTGGCAGCCGATACCTCAGATTCATGGTTGAGTAGAATCTTAAAGTGATCCTTCCACTGTTGTTTGGTGAATACATTGTCTGTGAGAAAGGTGGAACCGTCCTTGGATCACAAGGGGTTGGGCCACTGGAATGTGGCCCATGGATGGCTTTTATTGCTTGAAAGGAACTTCTCATATCATGTTGATCAGTGAAACTCTGGATCTCCATGGCCTTCACTTGCCACCATCGGTTCTTGATGTCCTGTAGCCTCCTCTGAACTACAGCTTTGAGCTGGTGGTAAGCCTCCCATTTTTGCTGGTTGGAGGGTTAATTTTGCCAACTGCAGAATGTGGTTCTCTTCTAATGGATAAGTGTTAGGATTTCCTCGTTGTTCTTGTCAAACCAACCTTGGTGATGGTAAGTGGAGTATCCCATTGATTCATGCCTTGTGAATAACATTCTTAAGCTCCCCCAAATACGTTTGGATGTTCTTGATGTCATCAGGTAGGCCAGAGAGCCTCTCAGTAAGGAGTTGCTGAAGAGCCTCACATCTAGCTTGGTTCTGGAGTGCCTTGATGTTAAATCTCTTCCACGTTCCTTTCAGTTGTTTATGGTGTTATGGTGCATGCTGCATGTCCATGATTGATCTGACTAAATGGTAGTTCATTCAGCAGTCAACTGCATCTCTTAGGACTCAGGTGATACGGACGTCAGTACAATCATTGGCTCTGACAATAATATAGTCAAGAAGGTGCCAGTGGTTGGAGTGTGGATGTTTCCAAGTGGTCTTATATTTGTCACTCTGTCTGAAGATGGTATTCATGATGAGCAAGTCATGCTCTGCACATTTGCTGAGGAGGAGGATACCATTGGAGTTGACTTTCCTTACCCCCTCTTTTCCAATGGTGCAACTCCAGAGTTCAGAGAGTTGCTCAACTCTTGTCTTGAAGTCACCCATGAGGATGAGCTTGTCTTCCCTGGCAATGGCAGTTGGGATTGTGCCAAGAGCACAGTAGAACTGTTCCTTGTTGACTTCATCATCAAGTGTGGGGGCGTACGCATTGGCAACTGTAGCATACTGATTGTTATTGAGCTTGAGAGGCAGAATCATAAGGCATTAATGAATGCCCACAGAGAGTTCTGAAAGCTGGCTGACAATCTTGTACTTGATGGCAAAGCCAACCCTGTGAATGCACCTCTCTTTAGTTGACTTTCCTTTCCAAAAAAAGGTATAGCCACCTTCTTCTTTCAGCTGGCCTTTATCTGCCTAGCAGGTCTTGCATCTGTCCAGCAAGTCCTCAAGTACGCCTGTTCCACTGTTGGGGTCTTCAGGGGTTTGGACCATGCTTAGTCTGGGACCTCACCTCAGATCTGTTCACCAAAAAGAACCTACCAGGAGTACAAGACTCCAGATGACATAGCTTTGAGGGTCATTGGAACACACAAGCCTATCTACCATGACAATGTTACGGTCCGAGAAGAGGAGAACCATTCACATACCTTACTACTGCATATCTTTTGGTCCTGCTACATGTTGACTCCCACCTATGTGTCCCCAGACCAGATGTTCTAACCTACCTTTCCATAAAGCTCACCTTCCTCTGACTTGTTAGGATGGCATCATAATCTCCTCAGTTTAAGCCGCTGATTTGAAAAAGCTAGAGAAAAAGCTACAACTTGCCAAGAACACTTGTTCATTATCTTAAACTAATGAACTGATTTGATTCTAACTCAGCTTGTTTTTCCAATTTTACCGACACTTAAAAAATTAAACCAAGTGTGAGAATCTTCTGGACTGAAATTCAGTACAGAACAGCAGTACAGAGCTGCCTAAACACAGAGTGGCTTCCTTTTCATTTCCAGTTCCATTTTATACTAATACAATTTAATAATATGGTGCTTAATAGAGTTAAATAGTTTAAAATTGTTTAATATGTTTAAACAATATAGTGCAAATGTCTGTGCTTAACAGGACTCATTTTACACCAAATTTACTTCTGCTGAGCTGAAATCAAATTGGCCAGGATGCCTGACCAGAGAGGTGAAGCTTGAGGCATAAACCTGGATCAGAAAGCACAGTGGCAACTATGCACAAATGAACAGTCTGTGCATTTGCAAGTGCGATCAGCGAGAAAGCCATGCCTTTGCAAAGCAAACATTAGAAGCATGTGAAAATTTGTCCGGGGGAAACTTGCTCCTGTTGGATGTGGGGCTCTATTCTTTGTACAGGCTGCATCAAGTTTTGGGAGTTTTTTTAAAGCTTGGACAGCTTGACTTGAGATATTAAACCTATTCTCAATTATAATAAGCCACCAGCCATTATCTTTGAAAAATCATGGTGACTGGAAGAGGTCCCAGATGATTGAAAAAAGGCAAATATAGTGCCTATCTTTAAGAAAGGGAAGAAGGAGGATCCAGGGAACTACAGACCAGTCAGCTTCACCTTAGTCCCTGGAAAAATCATGGACTCCATGAATCTATTTTTAAGCATCAGGAGGAAGAGAAGGTGATTAGAAAGTTACCATGGATTTCCCCAGGGCAGATCATGCCAGGCCAACCTAATTACCTTCTATGATCAGCTGACTGGCTCTGTGGATGCAGAGACACAGGTTCTGCAGATGTCTTGACTTTAGCAAGGCTTTTGATAATCTTTCACAACTTTCATGTAAGCAACCCAAGGAAGTATGGGTTGGTTGGATGAATGGACTGTACAGTGGATAAAAAAATAGCTGGATTGTCAAGCTCAGAGGGTAGTAGTCAATGACTTGATGTCTAGTTGGCAACTGGTATCAAGTGGAGTGCTCCAGGGGTTGGTCCTGGGGCTGGTTTTGTTCAATATCTTCAACAACAAACTGGAAGATGGGATGGAGTGCTTCCTCAGCAAGTTTGCAGATGACATCAAGTTGCGGGGAGCAATAGATACATTGGAGAGTAGGGATAGGATTCAGAAAGACCTCGACAAATTGGAGGATTAGCCTAAGAGAAAGAAACCCAACTTTAAATTATGGAGTTCAAAAAGGACAAGTGCAAAGTCCTGCACTTAGGACAGAACAACCCCATGCACCAGCACCGGCTAGGCAAAAACTGACTAGGCAGCAGGTCTGTAGAAAAGGAACTGGGGGTTACAATGGACTATGAACTGAACATTAATCAATAGTGTGCCCTTGTTGCAAAGAAGGCTGATGGCATATTGGGCTGCATCAGTAGGATCATGGCCAGTAGATCAAGAAAAGTGATTCCCCCTCTATTCAGCACTGGTGAAGCCTTATCTGGAGTACCGTGTTCAGTTTTGGGCAACCCACTACAGAAAGGATGTGGACAAATTGGAGACAGCCCAGTGGAGGGCAAGAAAAATGGTTAGGGGGCTAGGGAACATGACTTCTTAGGAGAGGCTGAGGGAACTGGGCTCTTTTTATAGGGAGAAGGGAAGACTGGAGGGGGATTGGATAGCAGCCTTTAACTACATGCTAGACTGTTCTCAGTGGTGGCAGATGACAGAACAAGGAGCAACAGCAGTCTTAAGTTGCAGCAAGGGAAGTTAAGGTTAGATTTTAGGAAAAAACTCTCTCACTAGAAGGGTAGTAAAACTCTGGAACAGGCTACCCAGAGAGGTTATGCAATCTCCATCCTTCGAAGTTTTTAAGACCTGGCTAGACAAAGTCTTGGCTGGGATGATCTAGTTGGGGCTGGTCCTGCTTTGAGCAGAGGACTGGACTAAATGACCCTTCCAATCCCCATTTTCTATGATCCACATGCTTATGAAACAATTATAAGCTAGACCAAGAAAACCTATTTTTAAAATGAAAACCATGTGCTCACTCATGGGTTTTGTACTGCCTAAACCAGCTCAATTAATCTAGAACAAGTCAGCATGTAGACAAGGCATCATTATATAGAAAGTTCTTTAAGAAATGTAATAATCAAAAATAAAGGAACTAAGTATCTTTTGTGATTCAGTGGCCTTGGTTTCATAATGTAATTTGTTCTTTGTAGAACAAATCACAGGATTCACTATTTCAACAACAGCTCTTCCAGTCAGCGCAAATTAGCAAATGTAAACCTTGTTATTTAAAATGTATTATTTCTGTTAGATAGCCCTTTCTCATTCCCTTTTTAACTACCAAAAAATTTCAAACTAGGAATGGAAGGTAGAATTCACTGCACTTGTAGTGTACCTTTATGTAATATCTGATGAGTATTCTGCGCAGGTCGAACACTTGCAGCATTGTTGCAGCATTGTTATCAATGATACTATAGCCCTCCAGGATATACTGGGTTCGAGTTATTTCCCATGTCAGCCATCGGAGGTTAAAGGCTGCGTTGCATGATAGCAAGTGAGGCAGGTGACCTGGCTTACAGCAGCAGCAGCCTTCATTGTCTTCATCTCCTTCTGTTATAGCTTCCACTTCTCTCTGCTGGCAGTATGTCCCTTGGGAGTTAAAAAGGATAATACAATGGCAACTACTAGAGGAAGAAACAATATATATTCGAGCAGCTAATGAAAATCTAATAAAAAGAGCTACAGATATGAATTAGGCACATCAAGTCATCTATATGTAGCTGAGAACAAAAATATGAGAATTATTTATTTAAATCTACAGCAGCCGAAAGAGGCCAAATTGCATACTCTGGGCATTCCAATATGAATTAAATCACATAAAAGACTTCTGCTCTCACCTCAACAACTCAATAGAATAGAGCAAAAGGAGTCTCCCTTCATCACCCCAGGCAGATAAGACAACTACTCCAATTCTCAACCCACCTCCAAAATGCACAGGTAGCAAAACAGTTTTTGCCATGTGTAAGAATGCTAACAAAATCCGAGTTCTGATTTGGGAAGTACATTCCAAAGAGAGCACACAGTTGGCAGCTCCTTCTCAATTAAGTCCAAGCAGCTTCAGATTAAATGCCTTCATCTGATAGCAGCTATATCAGTGAGCCATGAGGAGAGATACAGTTTCTTACATAGTGTCTCTTACATAGCCTTAAATTCTTTAATTTAAAGTTGGGCATCTTTCAAGAAAAAAGAAATTATCCCAATGGAAAGTTACAGCCTTGGAGCAGGAAACACTTGGTGTCAATCTATGGCTGGCATGAGACAAAAGGTCAGACTAATGATCATAATGGTGCCCTCTATATGAATCTATTCCCAAACCATTTAGGAACTAAAAAGCAAGGTTAACAAGTTGCACCAGAGAGCCATGGATGACAGTACAGTTCACAAGGCACCCGAATTATGCTTTTGAGGTGTGGCTCTTTTTATTAAGTAAAATGTATCCATCATGGACTTAAATCACACATGAGCCTATTTTGAGGTCATTAACTGAGACCTGTACAAATGGAAAACTCTTGCTCACTAAGAGCTGATACATTCAGCTTCCAGGTGGTCTTCATAGGAGAGAAATTTGCCAAAGACTTTATTGCAGCCAAGAGAAGAGACATTCTTAGTAACTAAAACCTTAGCTGTCAAAACAGAAAACCAGCAATAGACCACTTTTGAGTGGAAACGATGGTGACTGTATTTACAGACACATTGTTATCTATTTTTTACAATGTCCATAACAAGATCATCATCATTAGCTTAATTGCTACCTGGTTTATGTTTGCATCCCCATCATCACTTAGCTTTATATCTGTGGTGAGTATGCCATGTCAGTTTTCACATATGAGCAAGTATACTCCAGAACTGTTTTTAAAGCTAAAAAAATAGAAAAGGAAACTCTGTATTTTAAAACACTTTGTTTTTCATTTGGTTAAAGAAAAAAACAAACACCATGGTTAGAACTAATTTCTGCAATTCCTAATATGATTGTGATTACTTTGGACTGCATACATAAGAGTGAAACCAACATACAATATTAATTTGGGTGACATAGCCATACAGGATTTTTATGGATCAATTTCCTCTTTCAGCCAACCCAGGGATGCCAATTTTGTTGCATCTGTATAACTAAAACAAATTTTTCTCTCTCAGTCTCTGCTTATTATTAGTAGTATTATTTTACTGGAGGAAGTACACATATGGTTCTCAATTCCATCAAAACATAGGATGAAATCCTGGCTCCAACAAAGTTAAAGACAAAACAGTTCAAAACATGTTGACATATAAACATTGTTGTTTTATCCCCTTCCATTTCTTCTTCATCCAATAATCTAATGAGCACATTAGAAAGAAGTGAGAAAAAGAGAAAACCTGAAAGATTTAGAAAAGTGAAAAAATAGCAAAGTTAGCAAATATTTGTCTGTCTTTTCTTGAAACACTGATGAAAGAGAACTATTTCCTCCAAAATCCTCCAATTAGTGTTCTGAAATGGAAAGCTCCTACTGTATACTATGTGAAGGTATTCTAGAATGGCTCTCACAGATAAGCACTGCTGTTTGGGCAGTGCATGTACTACAGGAGTATACTATATGACAGATATGATACTTCTTCAAATAGCCCTAAAATAAACATCTCTCCTCTCAAGCCTCCTCTGTAGTACAAAACAAGACCTACCAATTTAATATTTACAGTAGAATCAGACATGAAGTGAGCTGCTTCTGCTTACATTTCACAGATTTCTACATGAATTAATGCTTGGCACTCAATAATAAAAAAGGCAGCAACTGCTCTGGGTCAATGGATGTTTTTCTTAAGTAAAGTCAAAAGATATTGTACTCAAAGTGAATTGGGCAGAAAAATGCATGCTTTGTATAATCTGAATGCTGAAGAAAAGTAGGATATCCACTCTTTTCTTTTATTCCTTATTTTTAGCCTTTGAGGGAGGGAGGGAATTGGAAAGTAAGCAGCTCACCATTACTTTGCTGATTTATCCTGAAGAACAAATAATAGGAGCCAGAGCAGGTGGGGGTTGGTTGTTGTTTTCATGCTCAACACAAAGTCATGTTTGAGATTAACAGTTATTGGTGGTTTCTTCCATCAAGTTCCAGATTCATTATGGGGAAGGGTGTTATCTGGAAGCCAGAGTGTTTGGAGTCATGGTAAACAGCAAATCTTGCCCCCTTCCTGTCCCCCCCAGCAGCAGGGTCCTAAGCCAGTAGGACAATTATCAATTTCAAGCATTTAGTGTTCCAAGCATTCAAAAATCTGAGTCAAGTTCCAGAAACTAATGAGATTTTAACTGGTTTTTTTTGTGTTTCTCTAACTGAAAGGGGAGTTTCTTGCATAGTCCCATGACTCCAGTAGCTGGGGCTTTAAGAAGAACATAAAACCTAATCAACTATCCAATACCATCATGGGAGTTGGATGTACCATACTATACTGTAGTTCCAGTCCATAGCAGAGGTTGGTGAGAGAGTGGGACACAAAGATTCTTCACCCTTTTCATGCCATAGAGAGCTACTCTACAAGGATTCACTCTGATTTAGGTGGAAGGGTGGTTTTCATGGCCATTTTCACCAGTCATTTTCCATCTCAGTATGCACACAAGCTGCATCTCTACAGACCATAGGAAAATATTCATTTTTCCTTTGTCCTTGTATGACTCCCCAGTACACGGTTCTATTTAACTCATGCTGGGCATGCCAAAATTAAGATTTTATCTTTAATAAATATGAACCAGGAACTTATTCTTTGATGGTGGACTCTCCTTTATGACATTCACCTTTAAAGAGTGTCCCCTCTTTTGTTCAAACCTGTTCCATATGAACTTCCTAGAAAGCAGCTCTGCAAATTACACAAACAGCAGGATTTCTACTGTCTCCAATTCATGCAGTGTTGCTAACTCATTTATTAATACATTATCCAATGTAAGTAAATGATTTCATTAATTCTTCTGTGCTACAGAGTTTATATCAATGGAATGTACGCTATAACCACTCAGAAGAGACGCTGCTTATTCTTTTATGTATTTACTAACTTCTATAATGTTCAATTTATTTTAGTTTTTGTCTTCCATTTGGATGCGACACAAGGGGCGCATCTACACATGCAATTAATGCAAAGCAATAAACTCCGGTGTTTATTGCTCTGGAGTATATTGCTCTTGTGTGTGCTGTTTGAACATGCGCCTGGGACCGCAGCACACTGAGCTGGGGCGGAGCAGCCCTGGTTAGCATGGGACCCCAGGGGTCAGCCCAGGGCTGCTCCTGTCTGGCTCAACGTGCTGTGGAGGGGCTGGCTGGAGCACAAGTGCAAGGCTAGCCAGAAGGCAGCCCCTGCATTGAAAATCCCTTCTACCCAGCCAGCCATATCAGCGTCTACATGCGTGCGCTGAAAACTGAAAAACTCTGCAGTGGAGTAGTAGTTGTATTTACAAGTACTACCCTGCTGCAGAGTTTATTAGTTTACTCCAGCCTAGTGGGGTACATGTGTCGATGCCAAGACATTTACTGTGGAGCTAATTAGTCAACTCCGAAGTAAATGTCTTGTTTAGACACACCCAAGGTAGGTCACCCAATGCTCGAATCAACACTTTCCACTTTAACAGAAGCTGTTGGGGTAGATCTTGATATTGTCATCTGGGTTTTAGGATTCTGACTGTCCACACACCAACTAGGAAACTCCTGCCTAAACATCTTTGCAGCAGCTTCTCTTGCACCTCCTTGAAAACAGATCTACTTGGGCATTTTGAATTATCATCTTTTTTATGTCTGATTTCTGATGATTTAAACTTCCAATGGAAGTAGTGCTCAGGTCTGCTTAGATGGGATGTGAACCTGCAGCTACAGGCCCTACAGATCTCTGTCTTTCCCTATCCTCAGTTCTAGCAGTGGAACTCAAATATGCCTTTTCTACAAAGTCCTTCTTTTTGCCTTCAAAAAAACCCATAACAGCCAGAACTTGAACTTCACAATGTTTATTTTGTTGGGAAATTCCAACTAATATCCTGTATTTCAATGCCATTTATAATTAACCATCTTAGACCCCTGCAAAGCTTCGTGTACATGCTTGACTTTATGTAGTGTGATTAGGCTCACAAAGGCCAAAGAGACAACATGTAGTGCATAAAGTTATGCCAATGCATATATATTTTCCAGAATGGGGGCCCTACACTTTTGCATATCATGTATTTCAAACTGATAATTAACATGCCAATTCTTATTAAGCTTTGCTATAAAATATCAAATTGATCGAGTTAAGAGAATTATTTATAAAACTGAAGAGCAGTGGAGCAGAAGGTGCAGTTGAGACATTCAATATCATTAAATGTGGCCCATTAAATATTAACATACAAGAAAATGCTTTTATTTTTAATGAGTGTTTTCTAAATCAAGGGGAAATATCTTTTAAAATTCTTTGTTTTATTAAGTTACCTCTCTTACTTCCAACTCCACAGCAGTCATCCACTGTAAAAATTGTTAATATAGATAAGACTGATTCATTTGCATGATATCTACAATGGATGCTTGCCAAAAATCTTCTATTAATGTAAAAACATGTGCTACCTCAACAAAGCAAAGTCAATTTAGTTGAGCCCAGCAGAAAAGCACTGTAAGAAATGGACCACTATTTTCCTGACACATCAGAATTTAAAAACTCACTTGTACTCTGTCAGAATTAAATGACCTACAAGAAAATTAGGAAATTGAAATTTGGGACTGTAATCTGACTGCAAGCAGCATATACAACAACACCTGATTTGACTACTGCCTATCCAGCAGAAAACATTTAATCATTCCAAAAATAGCAAGTGAAATAAAAACATGCATTTTGATTTTCAACTTGCAATCATATTGAGTGGAGGAAAAAAAAACTTTTAATTGTGCATGGGCATGCATAAAATATGATAACACAACAACATGCTGCACTTCTAGAGGAGATCTCATTTCCATACTGAATATCTAAACTTTAAAACACCCTAATGATGTGGATTAACATTAAATGCATGAGTAGAACAAAAGGTGCTAATGACCTGTACATTAGGGACCACTGACATAAGTGGTAAGTATAAAAATCAGTATAGAAAGGGGTAACAATGCCATGCAGGAGCCACACCCATATCATTTTTATAAATACTGTGTGGGTTCAATCTCTCTCCTTTTTCTGACAATTGAAGTTTTCTGGTGTTGGATAAAAGCAGTACAAGCAGGGGCAGCACTAGGGGAAAGCCACCCTAAAATTTCCTTTAGCCCTTCCGTAGCCACCCCTCCCAAATGGGCCTCCCCCCACCGGGCCACCACCACCCTCCCCGTGCAGCTGAGCCTGCCCCACTCCTGCCCACAGCCTATAAGTGTGGCATTCCCAGCCCAGCGGAATAAATATCTTTGGCCAGAAGATGTATAGCACAGCTCCCACAATTTTTTGTCTCACCCACTACACCCCCGCACCCCACTATGTTTACTTTCAAAGCTAAGTGACCTCAGTAAACAGCCTTGGACTAGGGGGTATAAGGAGTCATAGAATTAAGGGACCAAATAGGATGGGAAGTAGAAGCTGTTTGTTGAACAGAGACCTAATACACCTGCTTCTGGAGGCAGGGCAGAGGTGTCACACAAGAGGGATTTGCAAGAAGGCAACTAGATGCTTATGTGCTGTTTGTTACCACCCTCAGAAGGTACAGGAGTTAGTGTAAATTTTTATTTACAAAATACATATAAGAAAACATTTGATTCTTCATCACCAATTTCTGCTCATAATGCGAAGCTTCCTTCAAGGCTCTGGAAATCTGCTCCTCCTCAGCAAAGTGGCAACATTATTTTACAGATGAGGCACAGAAGTATAAAGTGCAAATGATTTGCTCAAGACCACAGTGGGAGCATGGCCAAGGAGGCCCAACAATGCATCTTTTTTCCAGTCTCTACACATTCCCATTTGTGGTCTTGGGACACTAATTTTCCTGGAGTGGGATCACGTGAGTCTCCCATGCTCCAATCAGGCTTGGACAACAGACTTTAGGTACTAATGTGGATTATCGCAGGAAACTCAAGTCATCTTCAGTACCTGCAGTAAAGTGGTTAATACATATGTGTATTAATTAGACATGATTATGTAGCTTTGGTTATTAAAGACCCCCCCAACCATCTAAACATCTCCCTTTTCTCCTCCATAAAGGAGATTCTTAAGTAGTGGAAATACCCCTGGAAGTGCAATGAAGAGAGACTGAAATATTATCCCCTCTTGAAATTAGCATCTGATTTGGCTCTAGAACTGAGAAAAAACAATAGCTCTTTATAAAAGGATGCACTGAACTCCCTGGTGGCATCCTGACAGGTTTCTAGAGTAGATACTTTCTGGACACTAGCAATGGTGGCAGCATGGCTCTTAGTTCTCGTAGTACCAAGACCCCAGCTTTGGTCCTTTCACTTGCTCCAGCAAAACTTATTAGTGCTGTGAAAATATAACCACTCTACCCCGCCTCAAAACCACTAACCTTTTTGTTTTGTTCACTAGCAAAAAAGAGTAGGGCAAAAAAAGGAAAGAGTTGGTTCTACCACTTCTCCATGTGGCAAGAACAGAGGAACCAAAGATGGATCGAGACGATTTGGAAGGTGTACACCATGCTCCTTTTCCTCTCCACCTTACAGTTATGTACTATGGTTCCATGATATCTTGCAGGGAAGTAATTTGCAGAACAATTCCTTGAGGGAGAAGACTAGATTTCTGTAGAATCATTGAAGTTATTTGATGGAAAACAACTATTATTATGACATCCAGTCTATCTCCCTCCAAACGCATTTCTCTTTGCAACATTTTTCCTAATATTATATCTAATCTTTGGATATACCACATGATGTAGTAAGAGGGTCAATTATAAAAAAAAAAAAATGGTTGAAGTAATAATCTTTTTCACTTACAACAGGCAAGACGAATTTGTTGTTTAGCTTGCTGCAGAGACCCACTTGAAAGCTAGATTACTACATTACCCTTTTCTCAGGGCTAAAAGTAGATATCATGCAACAATTTTAAATGATCCAAAACATATTACAGCAGTACTTCTTGTTCACACTTTTCTAATATTTGTAGATTGTTATGTTCCTAACTCTTTGATCTCTCTTACTGAATCATACCTATCCAGCTCCCTTCAATTTACAAATATATTTGTGATAAATTGTGTCCAGAAAATAACATTATATTAGCAACGTGGTTTTAGGAAAGACAAGGAAAGGGACCTTTACTTTTTACAACATGGAGTGATTGTTTATTAAAAAATAAAAAATTAGAGTGCTGGCAATTTTTCAATATAGAACGATCCCTGAGAACAGGACAGAACATTCAGTCCATTCAGACAGAACATTCAAATACCAATAAATATTCCCTACACTGCTAATCTGCTCACTACTGTAATAAAACTACATAGAGTGCACGTACAAATATATCATAGATATGAATAGTATCTGGCCTTATTTGTTAAACATTGTTACAGTGCCTGGAGCATAATCTAAACTGCCCATGATGTTCATGCACCATTTTGTGAGAGGAATAAACTAGCAAATACACAGAAAACCCCACGGGCAATTCCATTCCCACTATAGCAGCTGCCTTCCACTATGTGCAATTACATCTGTGTCTGCTCCATGCCCACTTCCCCAATTCATCTAACAAAGTTCCAAGTGAAGCATGAATAATACATCCACAACATCAGTAACAAAAATAAGGGAGAAATATAATAGTTAATTACATTATTGAAGGACAAAGGGAGCGAGTTAGAAAACAATACATCCAGATACCAGTGCTATTGTCCCTGAGTAATTTTCAGAGATAGGTGACTAACTGGATATTCTCCAAATGATCTTTTGTTGATGCCCTGACTCAACAGAAAAATCATTTCTTTCCCATTCTGTAGTTAGCTCAGTTTGGCTGACAACAGTGCTTCTGCATTCTCCCCAGTTTTTGTTTCTAAGCTTCAAATCATACGACAAGTTATTTATTTTTTCTGGCACGCTGCTCTTACTAAAATATCTTAGTCCATGGCAGCATCTATAGTGATTAACTTCTTTCAGTGCATTAGTCCATTTCCATACTGTGAATAAGAGACATTTACAGTTAAACAGTACCCCTATTTTCCATATGATCATAGGAATGTAGGGCTGAGAGGGACCTCACAAGGTTATCTAGTCCAGTCTCCTGCTCTGACTAGACCATCCCAGCCAAGTGTCTGTCTAATCTCCTCTTGAAAACTTCCAAAGGTGAAGACTGCATAATATCTCTAGGTAGTCTGTTCCAATGCTTAACCAGCCTCATAGTCAGAAAGTTCCTTCAAATTTCCAACTAAATTTCCCCTGCTGAAGCTCTAGGCCATTGTTCCTACTCCTGTCCCCTACTGCTACAGAGAAAAGCCAACTCTCCATCCTCTGTAATTGACCTTCAAGGATTTGAAGACTGTTATCCAATAATGATATGGGAGTTTGGACCAGGAATTCCTTTAAGGCCAATAATCTGATATGGATAGCAAACCCTTAAAAAGCAAACTTTGGTTCAGAAAACTCTGTAAGTAAATTTGCTGAACTCTCATTTTCTAGTTATAGTAGTGCAAAATGGTCACAGCAAAATCCAGAAACCACTTAATTCCAACTTTACAAAGTGGTCACTGAGGTTCACAAATCTTTCAAGTGAATGTTGAAATGCTGAAAAAGTTTGGGCTAATTTAGGACTCTAATCGATCATTTAATTTATAAAAATCTAAGTTAAATGAACATGGTTTTGGTTGCAAAGTCAAGAAGTCAAAGTGAGAAAATGCCAGATTTAAGGTTCTCTGTGTAACCTTACTTTGACACCTTGTGCATTCATCCCATGCTCTTGACTAAGGTTGGGCTCCTGCATAAAAAGCAGAATACAAGCATAGAACATAAGCTTGGAACATAATGTAAGTACACAAAGGAGAGGAATTAAAGTTGCACATGCAACCATTCCTTCACTTTACAAACTAATATTGGGGGACTTTTAAAACTATATTTTCCCTAGTGTTATTTTAAGGAATATTGTAGGAAAAGGTCTAATAAGTACAACTGAAACACCAGACCCATTATGCATTCCCAGCAGGGTTTCAACCCTGAACAAAAGTTACATTAGCTGGCAGCAGGGAATGATGGCTGTGTGGCCTGTGTTTGTGTGGGTGTTGGCTGAGTTTCTTGCAGAAAGTGGGGCAGATTTTCACCTTATAGGCTAACCAAAGTAGAGAAATAAATATAGCACAAGCTTTCATGGGCTGAAGCCCACTTGGATGCTGTGAAAGGATGTGCTCAAAACATGTCTTAGGACATGCGAGTGTTAGACTGGAAGCGGAGAGCCCTGACTAGTCACATTTTGGTTACAACTGTTGAACAATTAGAGCACCTTGCCCTGGAAGCCAAAGACCTTGGTTCTGGGCCTGCCTCACCCATGAACATGCTTCTCTCAGCCTTTCCATCACAGGGCTCCAAACACCATCCCACAAGTTGGTATTATCCAGACCCCCTTCTTCAGTGCTCCTTTTGAAGCTGTCCTCTTTGGAAGCCAAGAGGGAAATACGTGGGGTGGGAAGACAAGGTAGATGATGTATGGCTCCAAAGCAGATCCTGACCTGGAAGGAACAAGTCCTAGGGTCTTTCTAGGGCACAGACTTCCCCTCTGCACTTCTTTCCATCCATTTTATCCAATAACTATTAAATACAAGGGGCAGTGGCTCAGCCACAAAAGGCTCATCAGACAGGAAGCAAGATAATGTCTGGCCTGTGGTATGATTAGCAGGGATCTGGGTTTTCATTTCCTGTGGGAAAAAATCGTGGATTTTCTTCTTTAAAGGAGAAAATCCTGGGAAACCGCAGCTTTCCCTTTGCAGGCAAGCAGAGTTGCAGCCTCCAAGGGGCTGCTTGGTGGAAGGAGGGTGAAGAGAGGCAAGGGGTCACGTGCATCTGCACACACACACGCATACATGTGGCAATGCAGCCAGGCAGCATGGTGGAGAGCAGCTCCCGCAGTTCCCTGCAAGTAAGTCTATGGGGAGGGGGAACACAGATGACAAAGCAGGGGGGAACAGCTGTAGCTGGACCCACATCCTGGTGAGTGAAAGGGGCAGAGGGAGCTCTGATTTTCCATGATAAAAACCCCCAAATCAAAAGCCAAAATATGCAGTTGTTTAGAATTTATTATAACGATTGAGGCACTAGTTGGCTTCCAAACTGTTTTAAAATTGTAAATATATCAATAAAAAATTGTGTTTAACATATATACACACACACACATACACACATATATGTATGTATCAGTTAAACACAATGTTTTACTTATAGATATCAATAAAACGTTGTGTTTATCTATCTATCTATCTGATATATGTGGAGTGGTGGGGAAGAGAGTGGTGTGTTTCATTTTAGTTGTGGAAAAATACAGATTTTGGGGGTTTTAATCAGAGAATTTTGCATTTTTTAACAGTGAAAACCAGGATCCTTGGTGATTAGACACTGTGCTGAGAAGTCAGAAATACCAAGATCCAAACCCCATCTGGACAAGGGGGATCTACAACCTGGGTCTCCAACTTTCTGGGTGTACACCCTAACCTCTCATATACTGAAGCCATAGCATGGAGGCCTCCCCCCACCAAGGGCATCTTTTCAAGACTCAGGCTCAGATAATGCACATATATGCTTAACCAGTACATAGCCTTATGGCGTATGTTCAGTTTGCATGCACACATTTATGTGGTCATGGCATACATCCAGGATCAAGAACATCTAGGTGGGTGGCTAGAAAGCTTCAATTTAGGCACACAATTATTTTAGGAAAAATAATTCTACCTTTACTGGATCTGCAGTAGTCAGGGGATATCTGGTTTGGCTCACCCCCCTTCATGATGCTTGGGTAAGCTTCTTCACACAGAAGCAGGGGAATTGGCTACTGTTCTGAGGTGTGGAGAGATATTGTCTAAGTTGGTGACAGTGAGGGTGTGAGAAGGAGAGAGAGAGAGAGGGGAAGGAAAATTCTTACCTCAACTACTCCACTTCCAGTGTTACAACTATTAGAATATCTCCCAAGCCTTCCCAGTTCTAGGTGCTGCAGTGATGTGGGCCCAGCAATTTGAACGATGATGTTAGGTTAGCGAGCCTCTTTGGGTAGATGCGACACTGTTTGTTAGACCAACTAAATAGTTGAAAAAAAGTTCTTCGCAAGCTTTCAGGCACAAAATTATTTTAGCAGCCTGCTGACATGCTCCTGAGGAACGTGGTCCTGATTTTCAAAAATCTGAAATTCAGCCAAACCTATGTGGGATTTCATGGGACAAGTGAAAGGCCCAGGGACTTTGTCCTTATTGAATTCCACAAACCTAGTACAAACAATGGAGATGCTAAGAGCTTTCCATAAGCAAGGGAAAGAAAAAAGGAATCATAATCTCTTACAAGGGAAACCAGCAGACAACCTTCATATACTGGGGGCTATCAGCTCCCCTTTAATAATTTGAAATTTGCAATTCCAGTGATGAAATGTAACTGTGTATGCTCAGTATGTGTGCCCGGTGAGCCTCTGCAATTTAAAACAAGTTTGCTTTCAAATTCAAATGAAAAAAAATGATACTTGGAGATAATATACAAACAAAACAAAGCCAATGTTCACACGGACCACTTTGATACAAAACCACTGGGTTTTACATGGCTCTACTTCCAGCTAATTAATTTTGCCTGCTATACCCTGATCTTCTCTCCCAACAAGGACAGGGGTGGGGGCATCTTGTCACATTTGCTGTTTGTCATTTCTAGGCCTTCTATCTGCCTAGGGAATGGAAAGATGGAGACAGACAAGTGGTAGTGAGGTAAGGTGGTAATATTATAAAAGGCACCTCAAGCTCCTCAATGAGACATTTTAATCCAAACAAGAATGTCAAATAACAGAGACTTAACTACACAGTAGAGCTACTTCTGCTCTGCTACTCAGAAAAAGTCCAAAAGGAATTTAAACTAAAAACCTTTCTTAAACACATTTAAATCTCTGCGTAGGGAAAGGGATAGGGCAATTCTTACAGGAATTTACTTTTCAGATTAATACATGTTGTATATTGTGTCTTATTTTTGCTTCTTCCAGTAAAATGGAATAAACTGCAACTAAGAGGCATTCAGGCTGCCTATATTGGCTTCAAAGGAGTTAATTATTTAACACAAAGTTTTATCTCCTTTTAAAGCCAGTGCTACTGTAGCACTCCTTGCTAAAGGCAGAACTAATTGGTTAAAGCTGTCACACTGTTATACCAGTGACCTAATAATGCATGTCCTGTCTCGGCTTATTGTTATGTTCATGCATAAAGAATGAGGAAAGACGTATAGTTTGCTGGCCTGGGCATGAAACAAGAGAATCAGCATATCAGGAAAATTTCGATGAACTCCCTATGTGGCCTTTAACAAGGTACTTAACCCCTCTGCCTTCATTTTGCCTACCTTCAAAATAAGGATGCTATCACTTACCTTAGAGCGACATGAAGAGAAGTTAATGTCTGTACAGATGTCTCTGAAGATGAAGAAAGCAATAGAGCTATCTGTCATTGTTAATAAGAGTTTATAGGGCATATAAGTGAACACTTGCTCTTCTTTACTTTTCCCTCATGTAACCTCTTTTTACAATCTGTCTGTCTGTGCTCTCTGTGGCCCCATTACCAGAGGGTCCAAGGGCCTCACAAACATAAATGATTTTTTCTTCACAACCCCATGCTTACCCTCCCGCTACATTACAGATCTTACTCAAGAACACATGAGCAATCCATGACACAAGGACTGGACCCATATTTTTGTTTCCCAACCTAACATCTTACCTACAAGGACACCTCTCCCCACTCCTCCACTGCACCACCCAGAGACCCCAGAGCCTCCTTTGAATATTTTTGCCACATCATCAATTTATACCTTCTTCACCCACTCCTTTGTATGTTACCTATTTAGATCCTAAGCTCTCTGGAGCAGGGAGATATACTCTTCCTACATCTGAGAAAATACCAGAACACTTGTATGTTGCATAAATAAATAATTAGACGACTTCGCCTAGTATAAAGAACGTGGAGAGAGCTTAAAAGCTGGCTGATAAGCTCTGCAGTTTCCTTTATCTTTTCCTTCTCTTCCTAGCAGCAACGCACACAGGACAGGAGTGACCACAAAAATGAATGTGGAACCCCAAATGCCAAAACTCACCCTGTTGCCAGTTAGAAGCACTCACAGCAAGGAACAGTCCTTCTCCCAGCAAGAGACAAAGTGGGGTCACCTTCCCTCCGCTGCCAAGAATGGTCTCAGCAACTGTATTTCCTAAGCCTGGGATGTATGATGCCCCAAACTAGGAATCGGCTCTTCACTCCCTCCTTCTCTTCCTTCCAGGTAGGAAGTAGAGTGGACCCCAGCCATTCTGGGTGGCTTTCAGCACCAGTTCAAAGGACAAACTATCCTGTCACTGTAGCCAGAAGCAGCCCAATGCCAACACTTAACCATGTCAATACCAGACAGGTGTTCATCTTCATGTTCATGCTAACTGTGATGATCTGATGGCAATCTTGTGACCATTTCTCAGGCTCCACTTCTTAAAGTCACGCAGTTTTGTAAAGAATCACAGCTGTCATGGCTGAGGATGCAAGAGCATAATGCAAGCATACCCAAAAGGCTCAGAAACAAGAAACAAATAAAAAGAACACAACATTCCTATATTGTTTTCAAATCACATTGTGTTGAGGGACTTAACTTAATTTTCCAATGCTTTGGGCTGCCATTAAAGCCAGATATGCCCTTTCAACAGTCTACTGTACCATAAGCAGGCTATGGAGTTTCAGTATGTGAAGAAAGCCTGGCAACTAATTTGTTTATGCTCGTCTCCTACTCCTCCAGGTACGTAGTTCCTTACCTCGAAATTCAAGTCCTCTGAGCTGGAAAGTAACAAGGCCGTTTCCAATTTCGATCAAGTGAACGAAGGCATTTAAATAATCTGATGTCAAAATAAAACAGTCTCCTGTACTGTAGTTTCCCCAGCGGCCAAGAATCAAATCTCCACAAAGAGACTCCTGCAGAGATCTGGTCAGATGCTCATAAAAAATGGAGTTGAGATTATTGTCATCGCTTCCTATAAGCACAGCAACAAACATTATTATAGGTAAACTCAGTACCATAACTTGGATGGTGTGAACTGGGCATGGGCCTTGGGGGCTGAGTTTGAGGGGGCACCAGAATCACCCCCTGGGAGTTTTTGCTACAGTGGAGGCATAGGATTCAGGCAGGGCAGTATTGCATGAAGCTGTATATCTGGAGGACAGGGAGTGAGTGAAGCGAGTGGAATGGTGTACTCCCTCCCCCTCCCAGGAAAGCCTTTGCCAATATGTATGTATTGGGACTGGGGAGAGCAAACGGGCACTAGAGTTGGGTCCCAGGGAGCCCAGCTGTGGGGCTATTATTGCCAGAGGAACTGGTGCTGCAACAGCAGCAGCAGCCCACGAAGGGCTTCCCTTCCCTTCATCCTCTACTGCCCCAAGTTTACAGTGTTTGACATACCCCCAGACCTCTCCTGCTCCTCCACCCCATCCCAGGCACTTAATGAGCACGCTATGTCTGGATAAATATATTATATATATCAAACCATTTTTAATCTGATCCTACTTTCTTGCTAGATATTATAACACAGCCTATTCCTGGGAGGTGACAGCATCTCCTTGAAAGTTCTACTGCACCTCTAGCTCCTAGCTACTTAATATAGAGTCAGGTATGTGATCTTTAGTTAAAAAAAAAACAATGCTGAAAGTAGAAGACTGGATGTGAGGCAATGTGCAGATCAAAGCTGGACCGCTACATCTCCCCTGTTTAATAATATCAGGAATTTTCTGGAAGCCCTGGAGTAATTAGTTTGAGGGCCCTCTACTTTGTTAAGATAGTTTTGTTTTTGCTTACTAACATGAATTTTAAAGAATCACACGCCTCCCTAGGCCACTACTATCCAAACATGCTGTTTAATAGCTGAAAAAATACACTTTCATAGCCAACAAAGGGATTTTGTCTCCTACTATTTTCAGCTGGAGCTGTAGGGCTAAACTTCTAAGTAACCTTAGAAAGTCTCCATCCCTGCCAATGACGATGGATAACTAAGACCATGACATCATCAAATTACCTGTAAAAAACATTTTTTTTAAAACACAAATTTAGCATGTTGAGGGGAAAAGTGTCAAGGTTCAATCATCATTGGAATTGTTATTATTAATTGTAAAAATCAGCTTTACTAACAAGAATCTCTAATGCCAATTAGTTCTTAGAAGGCTGGGAGAAGGAGCACCCCAATCAGAGTCTAAAAACTCATGTGAGTGCATTTTGAAACTGGATTAAAAATTAGCACTTCATTATGATTACTGAAATGAACTAAAATCTTCACACTTTCCAAAACTGTGTCTTGGCTTAATACAGTGTCAGTGTGCTTGAATTCCCTTATTTAATGAGCATGTTTGGTTTGGCAAGTGCATTTATCTTCTGCTATGCATCAGCAGCTCACCCCAATACTCTGTAAAGGCCACTCAAGCTCATTGGGTCATGTTCATATTAAATGGGTTGCCTTTGTATTTGGGTCATTATACCCCACACTCAGCTATATTCCCACTGGCCTATTTTGATGAAGACCTAAACTAGTCAGAAAACTAAGATTTAAACCACACTAGAAAAAGCAAATGTTTCGCCTGAACATTGGGTTTAACAATACTATTATACATCATTATAATAAAAGGCTATTGTCACTTGACAGCAATGCTAGCAAAATGTTTTTATTTCATGCTCTGAAATGGAAAATAATGAATGTGGATCATTAAGATGCCTCACTCTCCCATTATCTAAAGACACATTTGTTCACTTTAATATACTATAAGTACCTTTTGTTCCTACCACCCAGAAAGCAAGTTTATTCTTTGTGTAAAGGAAGACAGATTATTCAGTTTTGTAGCTTCATTTCCGCCTTTCCCATACTTCCCCCTCAATTTTGTTACAACACATTTTACAATTTTTTTTTTAAGTAGAAATTAAAATTAACCAATAATATACTGGCTGTACTTAGTAGAAGCCTTGGTATTGACTGGAATGGGATCAGTATTTTACCTAAAATGTTTACATCAGCTTCTTCTGTAAGGATGTGATCCTGCCAAATGCTAGCACTTTTTGCAAGATGCTATCTACCTTTTGTGCTCCCTGACTTAGAGCATTTCCTTTCTTTCAGGAAATGTTCAGAACCATCTAGACCTCTGCTGTATATTAACATTAATCAAAGCTACCTTTAATACACTGTTAAGTAATATAGCAACACAAGGTGCATTTTATCCCTTTGCTTTCCTGTGTCTCTTTTCTTGCAAAATTTCTACTCAACCCAAGATAACACACTCTCCACAAGGGTCATTAACAGAATTTGCAAGGAATGCCCACTGTCATACTTAGTGGAAAGTGGGTATTTACACCAACTCTCCCAGATAGTTATTTGACCAACAGCTGACCTTCAAGTTGACCTACTCTGTCTGCTATTTACTACATACACGGACACACAGAGACTCTATGATTGAATAAGTGATTCACAACTCAGCAGCTATCTAATCAACCCCAAAAAAGTAAAGAATGTATTTACATACCAAACCACATGACTTAATCAGGATCTTTGCAGTTTTTAATCTCTATTACATTTTAATTGATCAGCTTTATTCATATAGTGATTAAGCACTTTGCATCTGCTTCAAGCTTTCCCAAAACACAGCCACAATACAATAAATAAATCACATTTTAGAAAAATATATAGAAAAACACCCCAAGCCATACCTGGGTCCTTTTCAATCTGGATCGCCAGTCTTGTATTGGAGTGGTCCACTCTTCTTGTGCTAGAAATGAAAAGACACTTTGTATAACCAATTCCCTTTAGAGACAAGATTTCCCATTTTTTCTTTTTAACATTTTTTTCTCATACATCCTGTTTGTATGATCACACAGCTCATATTCCTAACCTGGAAACTGGTTTGCTCTCAATAGTCAAACACAGTTATTACTATTAGTTCTTTTTTAATGCAGCTTAAGCAAAAAGTATATAGCCAACTAAGAAAAAAAGGATAATTTTTTGTCCCCCACTGTTCTTCTTACTCCAGCAGAGCTATTCTTGCGGTATGATGTCAGGCAAGTGTAGCAGACTCAGGCTGAAAGCTAGTAACAATATACTACACTGTGGGTGCATCTACTCATGCAATTAGCATGGAGCAATAAACTCCAGCATATACCACGCTGGGCACCACATTTTAACGTGCGTCTGGGCACCACAGCATATTCAACCAGGTCGGAGTAGCCCCAAACGGTAGGGGCCCCAGGTGGGGGGGGGGGGGTCCAGGGCTGCTCCCTCCAACCCAGCTCAATTGGCTGTGGAGGAGCTGGCTGGTGCACAAGGGTACTCCAGTGTGGGGCTAGTCAGTAGGCAGCCCCTGCACTATAACACCCTTGTGTCCCAGCCAGCCCCATCAGTGTCTACACGTGCCTTGCTGCACACTAACGAACTCCGCTGAAAGACAGTGCTTACATTTACAAGTACTAACCTGTGGCAGAGTTAATTAGTTTCCTGTGGCTTAACAGGGCCACATGTGTAGATGCCGAGACATTTACTATGGAGATAATTAGGCAGCTCTGCAGTAAATGTCTTGTGTAGATGCTCCCAGTATTTCTCAGTATTTACATTGACTCCAAAGTACCTCCCAAGTATTCAAAACCATAAATTATACAGGTTTTTTTTTTTCATGTATATGTGCAGATGCAACATTTACTGAGGGAAAGGCAAATCACATACAAGCATTCTGTATTTAGTTTTAAAACATGAAGGCCCATGGTTATTCTTATCTCTTGAGAGAAGTGAAGCTTGCAAGAACTTTGCCTCCCATATTACAGAGCCTTCCCCCATTGGTTGGTATTTTTCATTGTCTCAGGGAGCACAGCTGTCATGGAAGCTCCTGGACCAAGAGACAGTTTATTAGACAGCTCATGCCTACATTCCTAGACATTATGAGCGGTACTAAAAACGTGGAGATCACAAATGAATTGATCACTGCAACAAAATCAGGGTCCAGTGGGATTGGATATAATAATGTGTCCAGTTAGAAATATGTATTCTTTTAGCAGTCATGGCTGGTGGAATATTCTACACCGACATGAATGGAAAGGAATCCCCAAGTACAGGCAGCCAAAGGTGATGCGTCTGGTGGTTACAGAGCGCTTTTTTTCTTTGTGGTAATTCACAGGCTTTACAGATAAACTTTTCAAAAGCACCAATACAAGATAGGCTCCTAAGCCCCATCCCCTTGACATTTTTACCTTAATACACATTATTAATCCTTGCAGCAGCCTGGAGAAGCAGGTCTGGGAGAATTAATTATGTCCTTCAGTAAAATGAGAATAAAACAGAAAGAAAAATAAATTCACTTGGCCAAGCCTATAAAGGTTGCCAGTGTCAGGATTACATCAGCGAGATGTCTTCATAACCTCTCTGGTTCCTTTAAACTGATGAAAAAGGCCAAAGCAGTAGGCCTGTGCAAGTATGCAGCTATTAGATCCAGCTTCAGATCCGGCCACTTTGGATGCTAGGGTTCCAATCTGGAGTTCTGGATCAGGTTCCCACTTCAATTCGGCTGAAGCGGCTCTGAAGCAGGGGTTTTGGGGGACCTGTACCCCAAATTCTTGAAAGCAAAACTCATGTCACATCTATGGGTTAATCCACAGGGGGGTCAAAACTCAGGAATGGTAGCCCCTGGTGAGGCCACAAAGCTTGCCAAGTTTCAAGGTGATAGGTGCAGGGGTTTGGGGGGAACTGCACCTCAAGCTGCTGACAGGCAAAACTCATGACATAGATGACACTGTGTGTGTTAAGACGCAGCGAGCTGAAAACTGCAGGGGTGTTGGCCCCTGCTGAGGCCACAAAGCCTACCAAGTTTCAAGGACATAAGCAGGGGCTATCATCCCTGCAGCTTTCACCCTGCTGCGCCTTAACACACAGTGTCACCCATGTCACAAGTTTTGCTTGTCCACAGCTTGAGGTGCAGTTCCCCACAAACCCCTGCACCTACCTTCTTGAAACTTGGCAGATTTTGTGGCCTCATCAGGGGCTACCATCCCTGCAGTTTTCACCCTGCTGTGGTGTAACACATACACGTGACATGAGTTTTGCTTTCAAGAATTTGGAGTACAGTTCCCCCCAAATCCCTTCACCAATCTTTTTGAAATGTGGCAGGCTTCATGCTCAGCAGAGGCTACCACCCCTGAAAGTTTCATCCAAATCAGACAAAAGACAACAGTTATAGATATTTCTTTGATTCCCCATTACACCCTATGGTCAGATCTCCGAAGTGGCTCCGAAGATTTTCCAAAGCGGTTCAGAAGCTCTGAACTGCTTCAGAAAGCCTAACGAAGCCAGTGCTTCAATCTGGACATGCTGCTTCAGACACTGAAGCTTCTGAAGCTTCTCCGGATCCAAAGCACAGTCTGAAGCCTTGCACAGCCCTACAAAGCAGCATGAATGGACTCCAAGGGTTCAGCCATGGATAAATGAACTGGGCACAGGAGCTGATGAAAACTGCCACAAGGATTCTTCCAGGGATCTTCTAACAAGGGGACATGCCAAGGGAGCACCTGGGAAAGGCATGCTGGAACACAGCGTTATTGAGATTTTGAGCCACACTGTAACCTGTAGGTCAGCTTAGAGGGGCAGCATTCATTCAGACAGGTGTGAGAGCCAACATAAGTTTCATGACTCTCTCTTATCCGTGGAGCAGCCCAAACCTGGTATTGTAGAAAGATGGCTTAGCCCCACATTAATGACAGTCCTGCTGGGTTGCAAGCTTGCTCTTAAGCACAACATAGAATCTCGGCCAAGCAATTTAGGGTTCTTAATTCTGTTCTGAGACCACCAGGACCTGCTCTTCCTTTCTTGTAACACCACAAGCTCTTCTGTCTTGTCTGCTCTCCAGTTCTGCTGGCAAAACTTTGAATGGTTTTCATACCCACATCTTCTGCGGCAGTAGAAACCGCCACTCTGCTGGCATAGTTACAGGGCTTCTCCTGCTTCCTAATGGTGAATGAAGGTGCCTGCAGTCACTCCAGTACTTCCGGTTGGCTCCCATAATTCACGTAGCAGCTGTTGCCTTCCCATACTGCATTTTGTGTTCTGATGCTTTAGCTATGCAGTTGAGCCACAAGTAGCTGCCAAAAGTGTGTGCACATACACAGTTTTGTGGCTTGTGTTGGCTGCTGTCTGCCAAAACAACTTAGGCACCCTGGAAAGTAAGGCTGGAAGAGGCTTCACTAAGTAATCTAGTCTAGGCCCCTACTCAAGGCAGGATCATCCAAATATCCCTGATTTATGGCAGCACAACAGGATAGGTATAGTCATAATCCTTGCAATACTTCTACAAGCTTAGCAACATCCAACTATTAAAAGGCCAGGAAAATGGTTTTGTTTTAAATTTAGGCTTCCTTCTCACCTACATGAACATAAAATATCTTCCTAAACTTTTCAAAATACATTTTTTAAAATTTGTAATGGCAGCGTATACAAAATAAAATAAAATAAAATAAAATAAAAGTGGTGGCTGAAATGATTTTACTATAGTATCCCAAAGATATCATTTCTATTTCTTCAGGGCCACTATACTCTGATTACCTCTAGTGTTATTTAAAAACCCTTAATATACACTAACCCAAGGATATTTTACATTTTTTGTGGCGACTGATCATTCCTTTTCTGTAACAGCAATGCCATAATGGCAACTTTTCTGAAAAAGTTATAATTCCAGGTTTCTTTTGGTTTATTATCTATCCATAGATATGGATTCATTCTTAAATGTGTCAAGCAGGGCATCAACTGGCTTGGATACTAAATGAACATCTCCTTTAAGGGGTTGGAGTTGGGGAATGCTAAAAATCAGACAGGAAAAACCACAGAGTCCCAGCTTCATTGTGTGGCGGCGGGGGGGGGGGCGGGTCCACTGACAGAACAAGACAAGGACTTGTGCTTTTTAATGTGCAAACATCTCATTTTCATGTAGAAATGCTTTCATTGCTTGAGCCCATACCTCTCTGTTCACTACTTCCCAAGTCTCTTCTCTTCCATTTTGTCCCATTTAGCAGCACATCTCTTCCCTTTGCCATCATGCACATCCCAATCAAGAGAGCTGAATTTTCTGTATGCTAGTGCCAACCTGACAATGAATGTCTATCTTTATCCCAACTACATAGTTGGTGCAATAAAAGATATCACCCTAATAAATCACTGCCTCTTGTAACATTTCCAAAATCAACTTGCTGGGAAAATGACAGTGGCTTACCTAAGGGCAAAAAGACAAACCTCTCTTGCCTCGTTCTTCATTTTGCAGCAATATTTCCTCTATGAAAGCCACAGAAAGCCAACCATAAGAAATGTGTACAAGGGTTTTCACAGAGAAAGTGAAGGAGAGATAATACTGCTTTCCTCAGCTCTCAATGTGCTATTGAGCTTTGCTTCGAAATAGCAAGTTTTCCATGTGGTTCACTCTGCAGGTGTGCATATAACTCTTAGTTAATATTAGCGCACTATCTGCATGAATTAACATTTAATTTGATGTATTATTGATCTCAATTACTTTTCTTTCTAGTGGGCCTGGTGGGTTGTAATGAAAGTCTTTAATTCTAATGCAGTAGAAAAAGGGTAAGAGCAGAGGTGGTCTTATGTGGCAACCCTGACTATGAAGAATTATTTTAATATGATTAGGTTGCCAGAATTTGTCTGTCTCAGAACACAGGCCCATCTCCTATGATGCCTGGCAGAGGGAATTAAAGGGGGAACTTGAGGACCATGTCATGGAATTTGAGCAATTTCCCATTCTTACCAAACAACATGGCTATTTCAAAATGGGTATATTTAAGGCATCTTATAATCACATTCCATGATGATTTTTAATTCCATGGGACAATATCAGATGTAAAGTCAATATTGTATCTGACACACATTTTTCCGTCTGAGATCCTGAGAGCTGGTAAGAAGGTTTTTCTCATGAGACCCCCTAAGCACCTGAAGCACAAAATTAAGCAGATGCTGGTGATAAAATAAGAGACATTTTTTTCCAGAAAGATCAATCCAAAGAAATGAATCATTACTTCAGAAAATTATGAGTGAAAAATCTTTCTGTTTAGAACATTGCTGTGGAAGCCCATTTCTGATATATGTATGAAGCAATTATAGGAAAGCAAAAGTACTTTAGTAGCTTCAGAAGCAGGTAATGCAGACTGAATGCTAGGATAGAAAAGAAAGAAAAGCAGCTTTTGCAGCTATGCCACGGCTTTAAAAGCTGTCATCTGAACTGTACTGTAGATCACTTAACTTAAGCCTTGAACAAGGTAGCCTTAATATACCAGATGAAGAATGCTGATTTCCTTAACAGTGCAGGAAAAACCCAGGGCTTCATCCACATATTTTCAAAGCAGAAACTTAATTTTTGTAAAGACATAGTGCAACATACTGAATATTTGTTATACAATGAAATAAGTACAAATTGTTGAAATATCTTACAGTGAGTCCCTACTGGACTTTAAAATCTTCCACAGTTATGGGAACTGAAGTTCTGTTTGTATCTTCTTAAAGGCTAAGGGAATTTGCATGACATTAGACTATCCTATACTGCACCCAATAATCAAAGGGACTTATTACACATTAATTTTAGGTAGTTCCTGGAGTTCTTAACCCCTAGACTGCCGACACATTAACACCTAAAACTAGTTTTAAGCACATTTCAGACAACTCTAGTTACACCACTCCAGGGCAGGTTTGTCTCTGATCTGTGTTACCCAGCTTGTGTTCCATTAACGTGTGGCCACTCCCCACAAATGAGCCACCTAAGTTGCAGTCCCCAGCATCCCAGGATGCCGTGTCCTCTCCCCAACCCTCCTGTCTGTCTGAACAAACTTTCTACCCCCTGAACTCTACTGCCCAGGTGGAAGCTCTGGCACTCCCCCTCCTGCCATCGGGGGCGTGACCTTCCCACCTGCCAGGGGTGCAATCCCATGCAAACAGTCTGCAGAGCACATGCCAGCTAGTCAGATCACAGGGCATGGATAGGTCCAGGAGTGGGACCTAAGGGAGGTAGGGGAAGGAACAGGGCAGGGGACCAGACTCAGTCCCCCTGAGCTGGGGCTTCCTTCCTGGGGCAGGGGCAGTAGATCCCCCAAACATGCCTTCCCTCACTGCTCCCACCTCCCAGGCACCCTGGGAAGTAAAACCAGCACCCCCCCACATACCACACAATCCTAATTTATTAAAACATGAGTCTTCCTTTAATTTAGTTTTTCATTTCTTTTTAAATTCTCTTTTTTTTTTTAACTAATTTTTATTTTAAGTGGCTGACTGCCTTCATTTCACCACCCATCACCCACCCCTATTTCCTTTCCACCTCCCATTTCATTACCCACCCCCATTCCATTAACTTTCCACCTCCCCACTCAATGTTCCTGCCCCCCCAAACCATTTCCACACCCTCCCACCTAAAGCAGGGATACTAGCCTGTCTGGGCTCACCAGCCCAGTAGTGGCAACTCACAGAGGCAGGTGCTAGTCAGGACCCTGCTTGCCAGCCCTCTAATGGCAACTCACAGCTATGCAGGTGGAGAAGTCAGAAAAGCTCCAAACTTGAGCTAGCACTAACACCGATCAACATTTGAGCAGCTCAAAGTACAAGGTGTAACAAGGCCCAAACTCAGCTGCACATTTACTTATCGGCTTTTTGCTGTCAAAAAGCAGAACTTCTTAAAGTGAATTTCAGGGAGTGTGGGTAATTTGGGTTTTCCACAGGCAATTTCTTTCTTTAAATTTGGTCATCCCCACTCACCCAAATTGATAATTACTTTAGTAATTGGATTTCTTACTAAATAACATTATTTCACAGAAACTCTAAGCAAGTCTTTGGGCGCTTTCCCTGAAAAGCAAGTATGTTTGAATGTTTCTAAACATCTAACTAATTTTGAAGTTAACATCCCATCTGGTTCCTGATGTCTCTTACTAGCTCCTGTTCTTTTATTCAGTACCCCTATGGGCAGGTTGAAGAATCAAATACAGCAATGGCACTTGCATCTATCCTTCCTTCTAGCTTCTCTAAACATACCAATCAAGGAAACAGAATAAAAAGAATTGAAAAGGACAGTAATAATATGCAAAATATATGTATAGTAGGAGGGGTTCAGTCAAATAGAAGGAAGGGTGCTTGCATAGATAACTCATAGAGGGGACACGTATCCCCGCCCCCCCAAGATTGCCCACTGCCGAAGCCGCTGCCAGCTTCTGTGGATGGTCGCCGCTCCCCCCCGCGCTGATGTGGCCACTGACATCTGCAAGCGGTCTCTGCTCGCCGCTTGCCACCCTCACCCTCTCCCACCACCAACACTGCCATCGGCATCTGAGGGCAGTCCTTGCTCGCTGTCCACCCCCCACTTTCCCTCCCACTGCCAACACCACTGCCAGCATCTGCAGGCTGTCCCTGCTCACTGCTGCCGCTGCTTACGAATGGTGTCCCCCAGTTTCAGGAGGCACCAGTCGTTCATGGGTGCTTGAAAGGTAAATACCAGAAGATGCACAATTTTACCTTAATCCAGCCAGGAAAGAAAAAGTAGCATGATGTAGGAGCTTTATGAAGGAGGGTCCCTCAGTTTCCTTTTTGGGATGTATTAGGCTGTTTGCACCATGCAGATAAAGCTTAAAGTTAAGAAAAGTGGATTTGGGTAAGTAAGTAGGGAAGTGAGAATTCTCCAGTAGGAGAAGCAGTAGGCAGACATGAAGATGTAAAGGATAGCAGGAGGTAGAGATGATGGGATTAATTGGAAGTGTGTTCAATATCATGAAAGAAGCAGAATGATTCCATTACAATTATAGAAACAAGGTCTGACAGCCCATTTGGGCACAAACATCCTCTGGTTTTCTGGTCAACTGTAAGGCAGGCAAAAGTCTAGGCTAGGGCCAGGCAAAGTCTGGTCCATAGGCTGGATCTGGCCTGCAGCAGACTCCATTTTCCAGCAACTCCTGCCCATGTTACTGCGGCCTGTTTCCATGGAGGTCCCAGGAGTGGCGGGGCCATGACTATGTGAGGCAACAGTTTCTATGGAGACTGGCTTGAGCAGTGCTGGCAAGGTGGGTGGCTGAGTAGGGAGCTGGTTCAGGACCAGGGCCAGGGCTGGGTATCGCTGGTAGGTGTTGTAAGGCTTTGGGAACCTCTTTGTCAATGCCTTGCCCCCCAGCAATGTCAGGGTGAAACTCAATTTTGGTGCCACCTAGATGGTCTGGGTGCTGCCCCTTTCTCGCCTGCCACATATTCAATGTTATTCTTAGGGAGGCAGTTCCCTGTCGGGGGCCAGGAGGGGTCTCGACTGTGGGGGTGTCTTCGTGGGGCTCCAAACCTCCCCTTTACCTCACCCTTACCATGTCCTCAGCCTGGGTAGATGCGGCTCCCCACAGGTCTTCCCCACGCTGCCTGACTTGAAAGGGCTGGGTCTTCCTGGACATTAACCTTCAGGGATCCACCCCTTGTCTTCAAGCTGGTTTCCCCTCTTCTAAGAAACAAACTTGCCCCAGCCGGGGTCAACTACAACTTAACTTCAAATGCCAGCTCCTGCCAGTGGAGCTTCTGAGATCGTCACTCTCTCTCTCTCGGGAACTTGTGCGTCTCCTCTCCTCTAGTAGGTGCAGGTACTGAGGTTGACCCTGCCCCCCGTTCCTACCAATTCTTCTGGAATCCCTGCCCTGGAGCCAGGCTGAGCTGAGGTCCCGTTGCCCTGGTCCTTCTCACTGGTGCCATCTCTCTTCCCGTTCTGGAGGTTCATGTTCCCCCGTGCTCTGCCCCCTCTGGGGCTGTCTGAGGATGGCTGCAGGCTTGAGGGTCTGCCCTCAACCACGGTGCCTGGACTCCTAGTTGAAGCCCTGTTGCTCCCCAGCAGTGTCCCTCCTGGTTGCTGCCCCTCCATGGGGCTCCCTTGCTTTGATTGATCCCCAAGTCTGCCTTCTGTCTCACCAGTCGGGGTCCCCCGGTGGACACCTGGCTCCTTCCTCAGTGGCTGAAGCTGGAGCCTTCCAGCTCTGGAGCCGGCGTCTCCCAGCTGGTGCTCTCCTCCTCTCTCCCTGGCTTGCCGCCAGCTGGTTCCCCTGCTGCCTTTTGAGCAGTCCGCACTGCTTGGGAGCCATGCCCCCAGCCCTTGCTGATACACAGGCTCAGGCAGCTGTGAAACTGCCGAGCTTGTGCCTGGGTCTGTGCTCGCTTCTCCTCCCAGCTGTTACTCGTCTCGGCTCCTACAGTAAGTGCCGAGGCATGCTAATCAGGGGTCAGGGCCACGTTGGGGGGGTCCTGCCTCCCCTCTCACACTGGGGTTGGGATTTTGTTTGGAGCATGAGGGCAACAGATTGCAGCTCTGCCCTGGTGTTGGTCCACACCATCACTGCCACAAGATCCCGGCCCTGGAGTACCTCCCCACCTAGCTGTGCACCCTACCAGCACTGCTTGGGCTGGTCTCCATGAAAACCCTGGCTCTGCGCGGTCATGGTCCTGTTGCTCCTGGGGTCTCCATGGCAACCAGATGGAGCAACGCAGGCAAGGGATGATGGTAAATGGAGTTTGGCTGCTGGCCAGATCTATCATTTTGCCCACCCTAGGTCTAGGCTGAAATGTTCACTAAACAAAAGGGAGCCTGAATCATATTTTAATTGCATATATCACACCCCAGAATGTAATGCACACCTTGGTTTTTGAAAGGCAGACTGAAGCAAAAAAAGATTTTTCCAGAGTTATGACTGCATAGAGCAGGGATTTCTCCTCCATTTCCTGCTTAACTAAAGCTGAAACCCTAAGTGTTGCTAAAGACTGCTCTCTATGGGTGGATATGTGATTCTGAGATAAGCTAAAGACTCCAGGACTGTGAAATAAAAGGAGAGAAATCAGGATAAGTTAAAAGATACCAAAATTACCTTAAGAAAGGTTAGCTTGATTAGTGTTAATCAAGACCTTTGAAAAGGGGAGAGAATTGTTCAAACCTGTGGAATGAAGAACAATAAGCCATTAAGTCAACTGACTTCCTCAGCTGCTTGAATAATAATAGTACAGCTGTGAACTGTGGGGCAGGAATCAAAGCAGGGTGCTTCTATTCAGGCACAAAATTAGTTTGCCTACTTCGTACATGCACCCCAATCTGGGGGGAAAAGGTGAGAAAATATGGTATATTCTCCTGCCTTTATATGCTCTTTAATTTTACTTTCTTGCTGCTGTAGTTCTCTATATAACAAAAGGAAAATAAGCCTTCTGGCTTTTCAAATAGTCTCCTAAGTAGTATGTGTAGTCTGTATGGAAGACAAAAGCAGATGTGTAAGCTGGAAAATTTAGCCCAAGAGGTATTCATGTACTAAAAGGCACAACAGTGTCTTTTGTAAGGCATAGTTGATCTGCACACATTCAACTATGCCTTACACAATTCACCCCATAATTTTTAGCATGGTTCAGATCCAAACAGTAAATTTAGGCCATGCCCTTTTCTGCATGTCACCACAGTCTTTTAGCAACTAACTATACTTGTATAGTAAAGTTAATTGCAAAACTCCTTATTTTCAAAAGACCTTGAGTACTCAAAATTCCAGAAATTTCAAGATTACTCGATCTTGTCAGATTCCAGAATTTGTAAAACAGCCACATTGAATCCAAATCAAAACACTGGTCCTTAAAAAGTTTTCAACTTACTTCGAAATCTGCTAACTTCCAGCTCTTCTCCTTTGCTTTGATCTGTAGACTTACCATCAGTTCTCTAATGTCCTAGTGTTGACTTCTCTTTTGAATACTTCTTTAAAAAAAAAATCTGTTTTCTTCTTTGTTGTTTATGATTTTTTGTTTCTTCTTCATGTGCATGGTTCTGTACTTGGTGTTCTTGAATATGACCCTATGTCATCTTTTATTCAGATTCTTTTTCACTGCATGATTTTTCCTTTTTTGTTTATCCTCATTTCTTTTTTGTTTTGCCGGTTTGGGTTTTGATCTCTGTTTGTGTTCTTGCCTGGTCTCTGCACGTGTTCTCTCTCTGAGGACTCCCTCCTATCTTTGCTTTACTCTGTCTTTCTTAGAATGATTCAACGAATTGGAGTTTTGAATGCGCCTTTAACACGGCAGGGAACTACTGAGTGCCGAATCTCCAATGTCCTCCCAATTAATTTTCATGCATCAGACTCCTATTCAATTAGCCTCAATTTACTTTACTAACTGCCACAGGCAAAATTTAAGAAGAGTGTTAATAGTTAAAATGATACTGCCAACCTTTTTTAAAAGTTTTGATTTTTTTATATTCTCCATTTCTGTGAAGCTCTTACCAACTTTGAACATAGTGCTTTAAATACCAGGTTCGCCCAGTTAGCAAATATTTCTATTCTTCTCTATCAAACCCTTTTCCTATCCTAAAAAGTACAATCTAACACACTTATCTGCTTAACTTTTTGCAATCTCTATTCTGTTACTTTCAAGTCAGTATATATGCATTTCATAGAAAGTTAGGGTAGGAAGTGACCTCAGGTCATCTAGTCCAACCCACTGCTCAAAGCAGGACCAGCCCCAACTAAATCATCCTAGCCAAGGCTGTCTAGCCAGGTTTTGAAAACCACCAAAGATGGAGCTTCTACCACCTCTCAAGGTAACCTGTTCCAGTGCTTTACTACCCTCCTTGTGAGAAAACTCTTCCTAAAATCTAACCTAAACTGCCCTTGCTGCAACTTAAGACTTGTTCTGTCATCACCAGCACTGAGAACGGTCTTAACTCCATCCTCTTTTGAACGCTCCTTCAGGTAGTTGAAGGCTGCTATTAACGTCCCCTCTCAGTCTCCTCTTATCTAAACTAAATTAGCCCAGTTCCCTCAGACTTTCTAAAAAGGCATGTCCCTCAGCCCCCTCACCATTTTTGTCACCCTCTGCTGGACCCTCTTCAATTTGTTCACATCCTTGCTGTAGTGGGGGACCCAAAACTGAACACAATACTCCAGATGTGGCCTCACCAGTGCTGAATAGAGGGGAATAATCAATTCCCTTGACCTACTGGCAACACACCTACCAATGCAGCCCAGTATGCCATTATCCTTCCTGGCAACAAGGGCACGCTACTGGTTCATTCAGCTCACTGGACACTGTAACCCCCAGGTCCTTTTCTGCAGAGTTGCTGCCCAGTAGTCAGCCCCCAGGCTATACTGGTGCATGTGATTGTTCTGTCCTAAGTACAGGACTTTGCACTTGTCCTTGTTGAACCTCATGATATTGCTTTTGGCCCAATCTTCCAATTTGTCTAGGTCACTCTGAATCCTAGCCCTACCTTCTAGCATATCTACTACTCCCCCCAGCTTGGTACCATCTGCAAGTTTACTAAGGGTGCACTCTATGCCATCTCCCAGGTTCTTGATGAAGACATTGAACAAAACTGGCCAGAAGACCAAACCCTGGGGCACTCTACTTGATGCTGCTGCCAACTAGACATCAAACCATTGATTGCTACCTTCTGAGCCCGATGCTCCAGCCAGTTTTCTATCCACCTTACAGTGCATTCATCCAGCGCATGCCTCCCTAGCTTGCCTGCAAGAATGTTGCGGGAGACAGTATCAAAAGCCTCACTAAAAATCAAGGTACACCACATCCACTGGTCTCCCTGTATCTACAGAGCCAGTCATCTCATCATAGACATGCCCTTGGTGAATCCATATTGACTGTTCCTAATCACCTCCTTCTCCTCCAAGGGCCTAGAAATGGATTCTTTGAGGTTCTACTCCATGATTTTTCTAGGGACTGAGGTGAAGCTGACTGGTCTGCAGTTCCCTAGATCCTCTTTTTCCCCTTTCTTAAATATGGGCACTATATTTGTCCTTTTCCAATCATCCAGGACCTCTCCTGATCGCCATGAGTTTTCAAGGATGATGGCCAATGGCTCTGCCATCACATCAGCACCCTTGGGTGCATCCCATCTGGCCCCATGGAATTGTACACATCCAGCTTTTCTAAGTAGTCCCTAACCTATTCTTTCACCACTGAGGGCTCCTCCCCAAACTGTGCTGCCCAGTGCAGTAGTCTGGGAGCTGACCTTGCCTGTGAAGACTGAGGCAAAGAAGGCTTTGAGCACTTCAGCCTTTTCTGCATCCTCTGTCACAAGGTTGCCTCCCCCGTTCAGTAAGGGACCCACACTTTCCCTGATACTCCTTTTGCTACCAACATACTTGCAGAAACCCTTACTACCCTTCACATCTCTTGCAAGCTGCACCTCCAATTGCACTTTGGCTTTCTTGACTTCATCCCTGCATGCCTGAGCAACGCTCTTACATTCTTCCCCAATTATTTGTAAACGTGCACGAATACATTGGTCCATTATCAGATCAGCACCAATATAAAGAAAAATGACTGTATTGGAAATTAGCTTTTTTTGCTTGGTGTGGCCTATAATTTGGCCAATAAATGCCCTGTGCATGTGCAGAGCCACAATGCAGCACGCAAGCAGTGAGTAGCATAGCCCAGCAGCTTGGAGAACTGCATCCAGGTGGTAAGTCTTTTGTGGAAGGGGAAAGGGGAGGGAAGGAGGAAGGGGGGCTGCAGATCGAGGCCCCTGTGATGAGGGAGGGAATGGGACTGGGGCAGGCACTGCCCAGCCAGGGTCAGACGGGGCACAGGGTGGAGCCGCAGCTCTTCTGGGGGTGCGGAGGGGGAGCAGCTTCCACCCTGCACACATACCCCAGAGGACGGGGGGGGGGGCATGTGCCCCCAGATCTGTGTGGGATGGTGTGGGCTGCCACAGAGGGCTGGAGACGGGGCTCTGCTGGGCTCTTCTAGGCGGGGCCTAGGCTGGGCTGAGCTGCACTCAGGGAGGGCAGCGGCAGTGCTGGGAGGTGAGGTCAAGGGGGCTATGGAGAATTTTGGGGTGGCTGCAGTCCCCCTCCCATCATCACCCCTCACCAGGAAGAGCCTGGTGCAGCCCTGGCCCCGGCCCACAGTGGCAGTCCACTCTTGCCCTGCACAGATCCGGGGGCACTGTTCTTCAAGCTGATGGGCTGCGTATCAGAAATCGGATCTGCCTCCTTAAAAATCTGCTATCAGTATTGGCCCCTAATTATTTGTCCAAGTGCTCTTATGTTCTTCGTTAGTTATCTACCCAATTTCAAGAAAAGGTACATCTTACTATGAATTTTTACAGACTACTGTTTTATCTTAGACGAGTACATATTTTTTCCCGAAAAGAATACTTGATTGGAAACTGCAGTACTCTCTAGTTATAATAATAAAAAAAAGTAATAAAGGAAAATTCTGCCTCCCACCTTATTAGGAAGGTCCATGCAAGCCTAACAGCCCTTCGCACTAGTGTAGTTAAGATACGCCCACGTCTTACTTAACAGCACGCAAAAGAGTGATATGGCTAGCATTATGTCCAGCCATCTTTGACTCACTGTTCTGAATGATTGGTACCCATTTCACAGCTGGATCAATTGCAGGTACATGGGGACTCTGGCATGAATTCAAACCCTGCTCTGAAGCTGTAATGAAATACCTTAGCAACTGTGCCCCATTATTTTCTTCTAATATATAAATAAATGTTTCCAATATATAAACTTATTTTAGCCACTGCAGTCAGCCATTGGAATCAAAGAGTTGGTACCAAATAATAGCTAACAACCTCTCAGTCCATCCTCCAAACCTTTCATGATTTAACTCCCACTGTAATCAACAGGAGTGCCATACAGAGATAAGGAACTGAAATCAGGCCAAGAGTGTCTATAATACACTACTATGGTTGCATGCACACTTATCTGTAGAATTTATATATAGTGTTCCATGAGCTGTAAATTAACTGTAGCCATTCAAGGAAAAGATATGAGAGATGTTGTGACCAACTCAATGAAAATTTCTACTAAATGGACAGTGGCTGTCAAAAAAGCAAAACAAATAATGGTGAGCACAAACTAGGACAGTAAATAATACTGAGGATGGTATGCCCTGACTAAGAACTGTGTGCCTACTTCTAGCCATCCCATTCAAAAAGATATTGCAGAAACTGGAGAAGACCAGGGATGGAAAACAGAAAGAACAAGAGGCACAGAAGTCTTCTGTACAAGGAGACGTTTGAGAGGCTGGAAATGTGCCCCAGCACTTTGCAAAGGAGATGAATAGGAATGGTCATAATTGAGATATACAAAATACTAAAGGGTACTGAGAAGATAAATCAGTACCCCTTATCTAATTTTTTGCACAATACAAGGACCAGGAGCATTCAGTGAAACTAAAAGGTGCTACATTTAAAACCTTAAGAGGATTTTGTTTTGCTTTTTAAAATGCAATCCCATCCAGTGTAACGCTTACTGTTACAATGCATCTTTGAGGCCATGAACTTAGTAAGATTAAAAAATATTGAGATGTTTATGTGGGTAATGAGAACACCCACAGTGACATTAGACAGGACATAACAAAATGTAGAAGAGGGTGCTTATGCTTGAGGGCATAAGCCAACCTTGAAATTCATAAGGTTGGGAAAAAATTTCCCTTAGGGTCTAGTTATTCCGTAATTGTATGCTACAGAGATTCCTGTACTTTACTTTGAAGCGTCTAGTACTGATCAATGCCAAACACAGGCTACTGTACTAAAGAGTACAATAGCTTCTACATCCCCATGCAAGCAATACCACTGTGAAACAAAAGAAGACTGAAGAATACAACTACCGAAGACTTTTCTGAATTTTAACATATGTTAATGGGAAAATATATACAATTGCCTATATAGCTTGCATATGAGGACAATGGAGGACAGTTTTGTGTGTGTACATGTCCAGAAACCATGACTTACACAGGAGGAGGGCAGGCAGGAGGTACTATTGTGGAAGGAATGGAAGGAAAATTATTTTAAAGGGCAGAGAGGATGGAGCAGCATGGGCCCCTCTCACTCATGCTCCATCCCTCTGCAATCTTGACTTAGTGCTAATTGTGTCCACACTGGCAAACACTTTCCCCTCTGCAGCCAGGAAGTCACCAGGAATTTAAACTATCCACTAAAACAAAGAAATGTTGTCCTTGGTAAATATGAGTAAGTTTAGGGCTTCTTATCCCTCCTTTCCCAGAAATCCTGGCATTTTATGTGGCTATATTTTTGTCCACAACTTGACCAGTAAACAATGTTATATGTTTGAAAACCTGCAGAAAAGAAAGACCTGCTACTATATTCTCAGTAAAGAAAGGAAGATGGAAATAAGGTGACTAGTAATTTAATCATAATGTATTTAGGGAGACTTAACTGATTTAGTTATACCAAGCAGTAGCACACTTAGACCCCCCAAACAAACGCAAACTGTGCCATGCTCCAAAATAGTAACTGAGTCAGATGTCCAAGAAGAGAAACAAGAAGGAAGAAGAGAATGACAAAAGACAGGCTCATTAGTAAAATCCAAAGTTTTCCACTGGCAGTTTCCTTGCCGGGATGTATCAGACCAGAAGCAGAAACTATCTTTAGCAGGTGCTTGTGTGATCAAATGTCTAGAATGAATGCAAGCTTATTGTGATATTCTATCTATTCCTACATACAAAATATAAAATGAGAAAAGAGGAAGGGAGGAGTAGGGGAAAGCAGAGCTATGGCATTATAAAGTTTTTTTGTTTAAAGAAGGAATGAAAACAGCTTTGGAACAGATGCTTGATGCTTTAAAGTGCCTATACGTTGAACAAGATTTACTGCTATTTCCTTTTCACTCCCCCTGACATCTATGGGCTAATCATTTGAACAGCTGTGAAAATAGAGAGTAAAACAGGGCTCTCCAAACCAGGAGTAGAACACAGATTAACAAGAGGCTAGAGCTGGATTTTGCATCTTGTTTTTTTTAAAAGGACAAATACAACATTTCTCAGTCGGACTCCCATGGGAAAACTAACTTGCCAGCAGCAAGATAACTTTGTGCTCCTTCTCCATCAAAGCACTGCCATCTAAGAGATTGCAAAGTTATAAACAAAATGGATGCATGAGAATTTGTCCTTTCCCAGCATTCTCATCTCTTCTCTTGTTCAACAATCAAACCCCCTCCACAACTCCCCCCCCCCCCCAAAAAAAAAAATAAAAATCCAGACACTTATTTTAAACATGACCTGGAGTGATTACTAGAGCTTGGAGATAACAGGAAAATGCATTCTTATTATAAACAAACAATTCTGCTATGTTTCCAGGACTGCATATGATATCATAACATGCCACACACACACACATGCACACACATGCAAGTTAAGCAGAGTCCCTGTGTAACAGAATAAGAGCCTATGGACCATTGGGATGCCCCTACAGGTCGCTTTATCCCTGCTAGGCTCTCTCTCTGTCCTGTCTCGCAAGGTTTCACCTCATTTTCCTGCCTGCCATGCTTTGGTGGAAACTTAATGAAAGCAAGGCTGCCATGAGAGACTGACACCTAAGTAGCTCTCTCTTCTCCAGGAGTCAACTGTCCTGACCCGGTTTGCATTAAGGACTTAAGTTGTGACCTCCAGCTGCCCCCATAATCACGCCCATGCCATAACCACTGACGTGCAATATCACATCCAGAGGGACTCTTGCCCCAAAAGTCACCAGGCCACCTCAGGCCTTTACTCCCTTGTTGGGACTTCAACCTTCCTGGCTTCAGTCCCTCTACTGTAGCTGGTGCCTTAGCCCAGGCCCACTGTTTCAGACCTGGCTTCTGGACTCCAGCCCCTTATCTTGCGCTCCAGGGCCTTTATCTCTGCACTTCTCTGGTTTTAGGCCCTCTGGCCCCAGGCTCTGCCCCTCTCTGGGCTACCTCTGCCCTTCTCAGGCTCTAGGCTCCTCTGGCCCCTGTCTGTGCCTTGAGCCTGACCCCTGGCAGGACTCAAGGCAATCATATGCCACACAGGCACTAATGGGACCTCCAAGCCATCCCTTTCTAGTCCCATCTAAACCATCAGTTAAAACCTGAACACAAACTTAAATTTTGTGGCAGCAATACAAGCCCCCAACCCACTGGCTGGCTTCCATACTTCTGGGCCCTGAATCTGATCCCTTGGGTGCACTCCTATAGCTCCCGACCCAGATGTCATCAGTAGCAGCAATCTTCCAGCAAGGCTTCTGCACCTTGCTGCTTTCCAGATCTAACTTCTTGCTTTGGCTCAAGCTCTGGCTTATACAGTACTAAAGCCCTGCCCCTTTCTGGTCACCTGCCTCCCATCAGCTGACTTGACCACAGGACTGTTCCTTAACTTTCCCCCCATGGGTTTTGTGTGCCTTGCTACAAAAACCCTGCCCTTAAAGGGCCATGCCATTTTCCAGTAACAGGACAAGGGATCCCTGTTAAACCCTGTCACAAAGAACTGGCTTTTAGATTGGGCATAACTGATGGAAAGCACAAGACACTTAATTCGTCTTTATCGAGCAACATTTCTCCACCTCAATTTCAAAACCAGTCATTGCTCTAATTCTCCATGTTGTACAGTTTTGGGACATGCTGCCCAAGAACCACGTTGTCCAACCCCAGGAGAAAAAGTGGGATTGGAAGATAGAGTTAAAATAGTGGATGAGCAATAAAGAAACTGCTTTATGAACTCAACAGAAAGACCCAAAGTGTGCCTCACTAAATAGCTAAAAAGCTGCTTAGTACCCAGGTTACTGGCCTAATGTCTCCTCTCCATCTTTCCTCTTCCCCCAATTGGGTCCATGCTAATGCATAATACATAACAATAATACAATAATAAAAACAGCACCCAGTGCTTCTTATGCATGTTTCTCTGCCTTTGCCTTGCAAAAATAGGACAACATGCATTTTCCTCAATTAAATGCCACACACAACCATGGCACACTGAACTTATACCACCTGCTTATTATGTACCTGCCACTTGGTTGCTGCACTTTGCCTGTTTTACATGGTAGTGTGTGCAAAGTTAGCCTGTGGTTTAATTCTCCTAAAAAGGCTTTGGGGAGGAACCAGAACAAGCTTCCATATCAAATTCCTGAGTCTCCTGCACTCTCTGTAATCCCATTATAATTTCTGTCCTTTAATGCATTCAAATATTTGCCGGTTGCCCAGCACTGCACAGAAATTTCATGCAGCACTTACTGTGACATAGATATTTTAGTATTGAAGAGCTTAAGAATTTGAATTAGCCCCACTTTCTTCAACAGGGCTATTTGTAAAAGTAAGGACTTCTCTCATAAATAATGTTTGGCATATCAAAATTTAAAGCAGTAAAGCAATCCAATTATTTTCATCCATGTGTCATATACGTTCCTTACCCTAATATAACGAGGAGTAGACTTTTTTTTGGAACAGTGTCCCTGTAGGCTAGGGACAGAAGTTACACAAACTGATTTAAGTGATCAGAAAGTGGTTTTAAACCTGTAGCAGAACGTAAAATCTGCACGTAAACCAGTTTCAAAATGGCCAAAACTGGTTTAAGATAAACCTGGTTAAATGTAGTATCAGACTTAACCTATTTTGGGTCAAACCAGTTTATGGAACTTCTGTCTCAGCCCCCTTCCTGGTTTAAGTTAAATCAGAGTCCCCCAGCATCCCAGAATGCTCTGCAGCCCTGGGTTGGGCTGTGCTCTCTGCTTCAGAAAGCAAAGTTAGCCCCTCCCTTCTGCTCACTAGCCAGTGCAAAGACAGGGCTGTGGCCAGATGCCAGCCCGGCATGGTCCCTTGAACCAAAGAGAAAAGGAAGGGGGTTTATCCTTCACTCCCCTCCCCCTCTGGGGGACTGCAACCAGGGTATGCCTAGCCAGGGTGTAGCAGCCTGTCAAGTATTCTCCCCCTCGCATCTGGGGGGCATGGCCAGCCCCATTCACAGCCTGATGCAAACGGGAAGAGGGAGTTGAATTTAATCTCCCTCTCCATCCCTTGTCCCACTGGCAGCCAGGCTCTGCATGGCCAGGGTGGAGCAGCACCTGTCAGGCATTCTCCCCCCTCTTCACCCCAGTGGTGAGAGGGGGCCAGAGCCAGCTGGCATGGCCCCACCATCCGCCTGCCTCATCCATGACTAGAGCTGTGGGGCTGACCCGAGCCAGCCTGTGGTTGCTACTGAGGGCAAGTATGGAGGGGCCAGCCCAGCCTGGGCCACAGGGGACAGGCCCTTTCCAGCTGGCTGTGGCTTGGGCTGCGGCTGTGGGAGCTGCATGGCCAGATTGCTCCCAGGTCCCCATGCCTAGGCTGGGTGGGGCTGTTATGCAGCTGGAGCCAATTGGGAAGGGCCCAGCAGGGCTGGCCTGGGCCAGGGGAGGCACAGCCCTTTCCAGCCAGCTATGGATGAGAGACAGCCTGGCCCACTGGCATGGACAGCAGCTGGCTGGGCAGTAAGCTGCTTGGGACAGGTCAGAGGCACTGGTGGGCCCTGAGCTGGGCAGCCACACATCACAGGGGTTCATATGCCCATAGCTGTCACCTTATCCCCTGTCCTGTACAGCACCCAGCAGCTGCAGTGGCACCACAAGCTGTGCGCTGGCCAGGGCTGGTGGGACTATTCTGCCTCCCTCACCTCCAGCTGCCACTGCTGCCCCACTCTGGGTGGGTGGGAAGCTTTAGCCCAGTGGCTTCTGCCCAGTGTATGGAGCTCTGGCTTCAGCTCCCAGACACCTTCCATCTGCTCTGCCCACCTGGCATGTTGAGCAGCCCCTGCGGGCAGGTGGAGTGAGTGGAAGGCGGCTGAGAGCTGGAGCCAGATCTCCATTCACCCAAATGAAGCTTCCCCACACACCACCCAGAGCAGTGCAGCAGGGGCAGAAGTGGGAGGAGGAGGAGCTGCTGGAGGCAAGGGGAAGCTGGCTGGGCCCGGCAGGGCTGTTCTGCTCCCCTCACCTCCAGCTGCGGATCCTGCTCCTGCCATGTCAGGCGGGTGGAAGCTTCAGCCCTGCAGCTTTTGCCCAGCACACAGAGATGTGGCTCCAGATCCCAGACGTCTTCCACACGCTCTGCCTACCCACAGGGATTACTCATTGCACGGGGGAAGTGGAGCAGATGGAAGGTGTCCAGGAGCTGGAGCCAGAGCTCCATACATTGGGCAGAAGATTCCCACCTGCTCACCCAGAGCGGGGCGGCAGTGGCAGCTGGAGGTGATGGAGGCTGAACAGCCCTGCAGGTTGTGTTGTGACTGCAGCCACTGGGTACTGCACAGGACAGGGGGCATGGAGGCAACTGTGGAAACACCTCCGAGCCACCTCCAAGCCAGGCCAGGCAGCCTGCTGCCCAGCCAGGTGCTGCCCATGCCATGAGGCTGGGCTGTCTCACAGCTGCAGCTTGCTGGGAAGGGCCTTGTCCCCATGGCCCGACCCAGGCCAGCCCCACTGAGCCCTTCTCAGCCAGCTGTGGCTGTGTGATAGCCCTGCCTGGCCTGGGCACAGAGAGCTGGAAGCAATCTGATAGTGCAGCTCCTGTGGCCCTAGCCGAAGCCAGCTTGAAAGGGCATGATCCCCCATGGCCCACCCGGGTCTGGCCCCTCTATGTCCACCCTAAGAAGTGCCTGCAAGTAAGCTAGGCTCAGCCCCACAGCCCCAGCCCCACAGCCACACAGGCCCAGCTCTAGCCCCAGCTCCAGCCCTGAAGGCAGGGCCATGCCAGCTTCTCTGGCTAGGCCCCCCACTGTGCCCCCCACTGAGCCAGCAGGGGCAGAGGGAAAACTGGGCAGACCCCACCTGGGGTCTCTGTGCCTGTGCCTGAGAGGGGAGACAGGGGAGTTTAATTCTCCCTACCCCGCTTCACCTGAGATGCTGCCCAGGCTGGTGTTTGGCTTTGGGGAGTTGCCTGGCAAGGGCTGTTTCCCCCCTCCCCTTCCAGGCACACCCCAGCTGGGGTCCCTGCAGGCCAGGGTGGAAATTTAACCCCCTCCCCAATCATACTTGGCTGCCAGCCGGGGGGGCCTGGCCATGCCGCCCTTCCTCCAGGTCAGCTTACCCTCAGCCTTGCGGCTGTTGAGGAATGGAAAACAGGGCTGCTCTAGTGCCCCCTGGCTTCTAGCCTGAGCCACTGCAGACATGTACTTGCATTTCTGGAATCAAAAGTAAATGTCTATTCACTTGCAAATCGGTTCAATCTATGCAGGTTAGAGTAACCTGCAAAGATTGAATCAATTCAGACTTGGGCTTTTTGAATGTCTGCCCCTAGCCTTAAAGACTCAAGAACTCCTAAACCAAACTCTCACTCTGCTTACAAAGCTCGGTTGTTCATGAAAACAGTAACAGATTGAAATGGAAGTGAAGGAAAAGAGAACCTAAACTAGAAGTGCTAGTGACAAAATGAATATAAATGTAGATAGGGTGATTTAATTTACATTTTGGAGGGAGGCTACCAAAGGTTCAGACAAACACTTATTTCACTTGGATGAGTATCAGACTTCTGCAAGACTGATTTTTTATTTCCATATTAAAAAAGGTGAAAAAGAAGTCAGGAACCAGACTATAATGTCTAATGCATAACAGAGAGCAAATTAGGTGAAGAAATGTGGTCTGTACAAAATGACCAACACTGAGAAGGTAGGCAACAGTATTAATATTCTGAATGACAAACTACTAATAAATATAGGGGAAGATGGACTGGTTGTGAAACTGCAACATCTCCATTGATTTTAATTGGTCTATGGCAATTTATACCAGTTGTAGATCTGCCCCCTTGGGTACATGATATTAGTATATTATGTGGGGTAAATTAGTTAGCAAAAAAGAACCACAGAAGGGCACCAAGAATATACAGGATGATTAAAAGAAAACATATAAAGTCAAGTGTATACCCAGTAAAAATTATTTGTGGATCAGTGGGAAGCACTAAAGCACTAATTCTGTCACCCCTGTTTATGAAAGAGTAGCACTGCAGGACATGTGCAGTCCCCATGAGCTCAGTGGGAATACCTGTGGAGTAAGGCGCTCCTCGATGTGAGGGAGAATGGCAGCACAGGTCTGAAAATAATTAAGGAAGACAGGAGAGTTTACTTAGAAATAAAAAACGAGTGGACAAGGATGAAGGATGTGATAAAGCAGACAAAAATTGAAAGGAGTAAAGAAAACAAATGAAATAAGAAAGGGAAAAAAAGAGAAAAAGAAAACCATAAGGGGATGTACATAAACTAGTTATCCTGTAGTAAAAAGGGTCTGGGATTTAATGGGTGTCAGATGCTCCACAATAACTGTCCACGTTCATGATATTGGCTTGCAGTAGATAAAAGTGAGCAGTGGTAGCTTAACTTTCAGTGTGTATGTCCATCCTCTTAGTGAGGATTTGCCCTGAGGGTCACCAGTGACTAGCCTGACCCTCCCCTTGCCACCCCACTTTGTGGTAGCTGAACACCAAGATGACCAAGTCCTGCTCTTTCAAGAATCAGTCTGCAAAGTGCTTGTCTCTCTTTCTAAGCTTGACTCTAATTAGAAGTGGGTACAGGAAAGTGGGATACAGATGGGCTGGAAGTCAGCCACAAGTGTCAGGGATTGCTGCTGGTAGACTTCCTGTCCTGGCAGCCTACAGCACCCAGATGAGTTACGAACATGCTGCAGGAAGAAGGAACAGGGAGGGTTGACCTTAGGCCCTGAAGATCAGGAGACCTTCCTGAGGTGGGCTGGGCTGCAAGCTGCTAGCCTAAAGAAAAGGAATTTTAATCTAGGCAGTCAGCAGATTCAAGCTAGCAAAATTGACCTACCCAATAAAAGAGATCTAGGTTACTAAAGGGAAGCTTTCAGTCACTTAGTGCTATGGGATGAGCATCACATAGGTAGTTACTGTGGAGCATGTGCAGTAAATACCCACCCCTGTTATGCTGTGGTATCTGATGCCATAAAGCAAAAACAGAAATTAAGATTGAAATACAGAAACAAATGTTTAAGCACAATAGGCAAGCATTCATTCAGATTATCAGGGCCTAGACAAAAGTTAAATTGGCAGATGACTTCTTATTCCTCACAATTAATTTTCTCCCTCAGGTTTCAGAGACAGCCAAAAGCTTGAAGACTAAGATACATGTATTCTTTGTTTGTTTTAAAAGAGAAAAAGTATTGGCATTACACATTAAAAAGCTTAAACCAAGAGACCTTCATAAGCAGCTTGATTTTCAGAAGCACCTACAGTTCCTGTTCATTTAATGGGAGTCAGAAAAATCACAGGAAAAAAATTAAAGATCCATTATTAAGATACCAAACATCAGGTATCTCAAGTCTAAAAATCCTATAGTGAAGAAAGAAAGAAAAAAGCCACCTAGTTCCATGTACAAACAACATGAAGATGAGGCTCAGTTCTGCCAGACAGATCTGGCTATGTGAACCATGCATTCATGATCATTAGGTTTGATTCTATAACTCATATCTAGAAAAAATGCACTTAGCCATGTTAGTCCAAAGTCAGGCAGAAGGCAGGACAGGGTGGTACCTTACTGACTAACTGGTTCAGAGAGGCACAAGTTTTTGTAAGCAACAGGCTACTTCAAGATCTGATGTTATCTGACAAAGTAGGCTGGCACTTGCAAAAGCTCATGCTTCTCTGAACCAGTTAGTCACTAAGGTGTCAGCTTGCCTTGCCTTCTGTGTCAGATCTATCCAAAAGCTGCATGCCCTGAGATACTTCCAGTCTGTGAAACAGGTGAGGGGATATCCTTGCCACTGAACTGCTCCTGGAATTGGGAAGAGTTGAGATGCTGCTGCCCACCTGCACCTTCCACAGACCCAGGTGATCTGGGTCTATAAAGGTATAGGGGGACATTTCTCTGTGGCTGTCAAGAACCCTGGGCAGCAGTCCCCAGATCTCAACCCTAGTTTGCCCATAGGGTTGAGGGGCAAGCTGCAGGCTGGAACAACCTATACATTTTTGTAAGGATTTCCAGAGCTGCAAATTTCCCAGAATTTTGCAGTGCTGGAACTGAATGCCTGTCCATACTCTTAAGTTTCCCTCTGTGGGACCCATGGAAAAAGGGTCCTTGCTGTGAGTTCCATCAGATTACCTCTAACCCATCATTCTTCTAATACCATCAACACTAATATTACATTGGTATGATGGACACTGAATGAATACATTCACACAACTCACACAAAGCAAAACCAAACAGAAAACTCTATAAATCAAATTGAAGTACTCCTCTGATAAGTTAGAAAAGCAGAAAAAAAAATCATTGTTATTTTAAAAATTCTTAAGGAGTTGCTCAGGTGCTATAGTTAAGTGGGGTCATAAAAGCGACAGACGTGCAACAAAATGTTTTACACTAATCCCTACTGCTCTGACCAAATCCTATTTTGGATAATATATTCTTCATTTCCTGCCTTAAACTGCTGTGGCTTTCTTTGCATGGTTCAACAAGTGCAATACTTTAGTCCATGCTGGTTGTATTGTAATGAGGGGTGAAGAGTCTACGTACAGCTTGTAATAGAGGACAAAGTCACTGAATCCAGCCTCCTATAACAGATATCATGTCAGGTACTCCCTTTCGCAAACTCACTTAGCTCCATCTTAAAACCATTGAGGCTTTTTGTGCCCATTTCCCCAGTGGAGGGCTGTTATGGACACCAATAGCTAAATGCCTTGAGAATCTACTGGATGAAAGGCACTATATAAATGGAAATTATGTCATTATCCAATAATTTCTCTGCTTTAAAGTTCATTTTCTTATGTAACTGGAAAAGGGGAAACTAAATTCAAACAGAACTACCCAAGGCTGGTGCTAAACTTTATGAAAAATGACGTGTTAAAAACCAATTAAAATAGAGACTCGGCAATTTGCCCGTTCACACTTCGCAGTGAGAGCTCCCCAACACTTCCAAACTGGTAAAATGTTAACAGGCTAATGTAAAATGGATTAACACAACCTGACTTCTGTTGCCAAAGGCTTAACAGATTTAGTTACTAAAGCTGGCTTCTAAGACAATAAAAAATGACTGTTGTGATTCTTTTACACAGCTCTGTTGTTCTGTCTGCTTCATAGGTGCAATGTGACATCTCATCTGCAACATCCTGATAATTGTTTAAATACATTTTCAAAAATAACTGAATGACTATGATAAAGTTAATATGGTAGAATCAAGACTCAACCAAAAAGCTTACTTTCATATTCCAAAGTAAAGTACAGATTTTTTTTTGTGGGGGGGGAAGGGGGTGGGGTACTGGGGAGAAGAAACCTACAGAAATGAAACTGGTAAGAGTAAAATTTTTAAAACAACAGGTGCATGCAACTCTTAATTGCCTTACTTGTAGTTTTTCTCCCAGAACTTGACTGGTCTGGCATATGATGTGATAAAAATGACGCTACCAAGAAATGGACTCAGTGGAGCAGAAAAGATCGCGGTGCCCAGAATTTGAAAGAAAAGCATAGCAGAGTCTGAGCATTTCAAGTTAAGGTAACACAAATGTTTTCATCACACTTCTAAAATCATTCTTCAGATGGTTCTTGACCTATTTATTTTTACCGTATTTCCCCAGATCAGACACAAATAACTAATTATGATGAGCACTGTAGCTATGAGAGTTAAACAGTTCCAGTAACAAGCACTATGTGTTACAATGAAAAAGGCAGCATAGCGTGTCAGCTGCCAGGGACAGCAGAGAGCCCTCTGTTTGATTTCCGCCAGAACAGAGTTCCTGTGGATACGCAAACTTACTGGCCATTTTCAGTTGCTCTAACTCCACTAACACATTATCTCTAATGATTTTTGCTGAAATTCCAGAACTAACACAGTGGGAGTTGTGTAAATGACAGAAAAAAAAGATTATTATTAATACTGTTTTACAGAAATGCGGCCATTATCAAACCTGCTTAAAGGGAAGTGGTTCCTGCAAGTCCACCTCATGTTAGTTTTTACATTATTGCTGGATAGTTACAGAGTGTACCACTCACAACTTCTAAAGTGGACACAAAATGAGAAGAACACTGCAGGTGAGTAAAGAACATAAAAACCAGAGTGCCTGCCTGTTTCATATAGCAGTTCATTTGAGATTGATGAAAAATGTGTCTAGGTCAATGATTCTCAACCAGGGTGCCACAAGAGTCTTTGAGGGGTGCCACTGATGGTGTGAGAGGGTACGTGGATAATGGCAGGCTCAGGAGCTCCCTGCCTAGCGGTTCCCCTGCTCCTGCTGCCCTGCCCGTCAATAACAAATAAATTAGTTTTGAAATAAGGTGCCACCCAATTCACAAAACTTGTGGAGGGGTGCCTTGAATTGAGTAAGGGGTGCCTTGCGTCTAAAAAGGTTGAGAACCATTGATCCAGGCAATACAGTAAAGAGGCAGCTATAAAGAATGTAAGTTAGAGAAAGATTAAAAAGAAAGTCAAAGTCAAATCATCTCTTCATTATCCCATGCCCTTGACACACTGATGTTCTGTGGAAAAATGTTGTACGTAGTTCCAAACCAATATGCATGTTGGTTTCAATTATTCTTCTGGAGTAAATAATTGCTATTAAACTACAACAAATATCAAAGCAGTGGCACTTCTCTGAAACCACACTTAAAGTCCAGGCACTCAGGAGCAAGTCTCTTGATTCAGCCTGTTCTAATAATGGCAGTTATATCACTTCTGCATTCTTAGAAAGATTAAAGTCCAATTTGTGATGCATATTTGACTTTCACTTACCTCAACAATATTCATATTGGTTCCCCCTTTCCCCCCTCAAAATCAAATTAATCAATTGCCCTGGAAGTAACAGTCAGCATTAGCAAGCATTTAGACATGTATAGCATTGAAATTCCTTCAATTTATTGAGAGAAAGTGATCTGGAATAGAGCCTGAGAGCATGAGTGAGTTTGCAAGCTGAACTTCCTCTGAAGGTTACAAGTTCAAAGACAAGGAGAGAGAATACAAAGAAAGAAGAACACATGTCAACAAAGTTAAATTCTCATATTACCCTAAGCATAACTAGGATTGGCCGTAAAGGCTAAATAATTATTTGCAAGTGTCAAATAAGAGCACAGGAGCTGAAAAGAAACAATGAGAAAAGATAAAGGCAGGCAGATAAGGACTTAGAAGATTCCTTCAAAGTAATTAACAGCATAATAGCTGTTAGCATCATGAGTTAGGAAATTTGGAAGTTCACTACAAAATCTTTGCGTTAACAATACAAAACAATAGCAATCTCTCTGTTGGCCTATTATATGCAACTCAGAAGACAACTCTCATTTAACTTTTAAAGGGTACATCTACACATGCGCTTCACTATAGAGTAGACTAATTAGTTCTGCCGGTCTGCAGCACAGGTGGCTTCTGAACTGGAAGTGGCTGCAGACCGACAAACTAAGGCCCCTTCAAAGCCGGGTGGAGAGGCTGTGGCTCCTTCTGCAGGGCCCGCAGTAGCGCAGGGTTTGGTCCACACCTCTGCTCGGTGGGTGGGATCCTTACCTGTCTTTGAGCCGGAAATTCCTGCCACAGTAGGCTGTGACTGCTGGGCTGTGGTTTGCCAGGCCACAGCATAAAATCTTTAGGAACCCCTGGTCTAAGTGTAATGTGTAACTTTACCCTCAGTGCCTTAGAAACATAAGCCCAATTCACAAAAGTGATAAGGGCTTTACACTACAAGTAAATAGGACTGAATTAGTAACATCAGGGCTGTCCAACTGGTGGCCAACAAGTAGTTATGGTGGCCTGCTGCCTTGGTGGCTGCCTCATCTGCTGCTGTGTAGTAGAGAAAGGCTGAGGGGTCCACATGCCACCTATGCAGCCCACACAGTGTGGGGCAAGGAGGTGGTCACATGCTGCCAGTGGGGGAAACCACATACTGCCAGCCCAGCCCACCAGTGGGAGAGTTCCCAGGGGGCCATCCAGACAGTATGCACCCTGCCACATGCAGGTATCATGTGAAGCCCCTGACAGCACCAAAGTTGGACAGCTGTGAGTTATGTGTTTGGGAAATAATCTTACATTCATTTGTAACTGTTTGCAGAGTTGGACACCACTCTGTTCTACTCTCACATGCCCAATGTTCTTTAGGATTTCCAAAATCAATTTCTTCACTATAATTTTTGTTGGATAAATTAAACATATAATACGAGCAGTGAAGTAATTCCATTATGTTCAGAGAATATGTTGGTATCAAGGGTTTGTAATTTATGAAGATGAGAATTTATTAGGTTATGTGCTAAGGGCTTCATAAAATTAACGAAGTGTTAAGAAAGCAAGGTTTCAAGTGGAAATATGTGCTAATACTAGTCTACTCTTTTAAAAAAGCAGAACACTAAGTGAGAGCTGTCTAGTTTTAGACTATTATTACTGAACGCCTCAAACTTTAATACCTCTCTTAAGACTACATCCCACTTGCATCCACAAGCAAGTAATTCTATTGGCCCTTCACCCCCTGAAGGCAGAGGGTAGACCAAGATCACCTTCCAGGACAAGGGAGGACTCGGGGACCTCCCATTCTGTCCAGCCAAGGGGTTGGACCAAGGTAGTCAAGGGCCTGAAGGCCCGCCGCAAAAAGGTCCTCGCCCTGCTGGAACTTTGCAATATGTATGAACCTCTTGCAGCCCCAGCAGAGCCTCCCAAGCTGCCCGATCCTGTAGGCAACACAGGCTCAACTTTAGCTACTGCTCCAACTCTCCCTAAGTAAAACACAAAGTGTTTGTCATGGGAGACTCCATCGTGATGGGGACTGAGGGAGCAATCTGCCACCCTGCCACCTTAGCCCAGGAAGTCTGCTGCTTCCCAGGAGCCCGTATCCGAGACATCACGGAGAGGATCCCTAAGCTCCTCTGGCCCACTGACTACTACCCTATGCTCCTTATCCATGTGGGCACAAATGACACATCTCAGAGCAATCCCAGCCAGGTCATGAAGCCCTACAGGGATTTGGGAGTGGGGCTTAAGGGGTTGCGGGCACAGGTGGTGTCTTCCTCATTCCTCCCAGTTTTGGGCTACGGGCTGAGGAGGGAGAGGAGGATCGAGGTAGTGAAACAAAGACAACAGTACTGGTTTCATCGTGAGGGCTTCAGCTTCCATGACCTCAGTCCGCTCTTTGGTGAGAGGCAGTGAGCTGCTGGGAAAGGACGGCCTCCACCTCTCTCTGCTGGGGAGGAGGCTCTTCTCAGCCAGACTGGCTGACCTGCTCCACCAGGCTTTAAACTAAACCCGCCAGGGGGCAGGCACTGCTGGACTGCTGAGAAACCTTTGCAAAGCCAGCAGGCCAAGGCACTTAAGGGAGGCCACCCCTGCTCCAGCCCTGGAACAATCTGTAGGCAGGGAAAGGGCCCCTAAAGGGACACTTGCGTGCCTGTACACAAATGCCAGGAGCTTGGGGAATAAGCAGGAGGAACTTGTCCTTTAGCTTAACACAAATAATTATGATGTCATAGGGATATTGGAGACTTGGTGGTACTCCACCCAGGACTGGGCCAGAGGTATAGATGGCTATACCCTGTACAGGAGAGATTGAGTGGACAAAAAGGGTGGGGGTGTAGCTCTCTATGTCAAGGAGAGCTACGCGTCCCTGCAAGCCAACATTGGTGCCCAGGGTGGACGATTGGAGACCCTCTGGGTTGAAATCTGTTGGGAACACGGCGCAGGGGACACAATGGTGGGAGCCTACTACAGACCTCCCACCCAGGATCAAGACCTTGACCAGGAGTTTGTCAGGGAATTGGCTGAGGCCGCATGCTCCCAGTGCATGGTTGTCATGGGAGACTTCAACTACACAGACATCTCGTGGGAAGAGCACTCAGCCAAAAATAAATGGTTGTAAAGCTTCCTCATGTGCGTGGATGAACTCTATCTGACACAAGAAGTCTACGGGCCGACGAGAGGTAAAGCACTGCTTGACCTGGTACTGGCAATGGTGGGCGACCTAATCAGAGACTTAATGATCAAAGGGAATCTGGGTGACCGCGACCATAAGCTGATCACCTTCACCATCCACCGTAAAGCTGGCAAGTCAGTCAGCAATACAGAAGTCCTTGACCTCAGGAAAGCTGACTTTGACAAGCTCAGGAGACTTGTCAGTGAGGCCCTAAGGGACCACGACCCAAAAAGGAGGAGAGTTCAGGATGACTGGTTGCTCCTCAAGGGAGCGATCATGGATGCACAAGCTAAGTCTATTCTGTCTTGGAGGAAAGGCAGCAAAAGGACACAGAAGCCCCCTTGGCTCTGAAGGAAACTAGCGGACCTCCTGCATCTAAAAAGAAAGGCCTACAAAGGATGGAGGACTGGATCCATCTCCAAAGAGGAATATTCTGCACTGGTCCAGACCTGCAGGGAGTGAACCAGGAAAGTCAAGGCTGAGACGGAACTCTAACTAGCTACAAGTATCAAGGACAATAAAAAGTCCTTTTTTAGATATGTGGGAAGCTGAAAAAAAAGCAAGGGTAACATTGGACCCCTGCTAAACCAGATGGGACAACTGACAACTGATGCCCAGGAAAAAGCCAACTTGCTAAATGGGTACTTTGTGTCGGTCTTTCACTAGTCCCAAGGGACACCCCTGCCCATTACGGGATGGGAAGGCCCGGGTGAGGGAGATCCCTTGCCCTCCATCAATGCTGACCTTGTGAAGGAACATCTTGAGAGGCTGGACATCTCCATGTCAGCTGGCCCTGACAGTTTACAACCCAGGGTACTCAAGGAGCTGGCAAGCATCATAGCCTAGCCCCTGGCACGGATCTTCGAGAACTCCTGGCACTCTGGTGAAGTACCTGAAGATTGGAACAAGGCCAATGTGGTGCCTATCTTCAAGAAGGGGAGGAAAGTGGATCTGGCAAACTACAGGCCCATCAGCCTGACCTCTATCCTGGGGAAAGTCTTAGAAAAGATTATCAAAGATGCCATTCTTAACAGACTGGCCAATGGCAGCATCCTGAGGGATAGCCAGCACAGGTTTGTTGTGGGTAGGTCTTGCTTGACCAATCTTGTTTCTTTTTACAACCAGGTGACCTATCACCTGGACAAGGGAGAGGAGATTGATGTCATATATCTTGACTTTAAAAAAGCCTTTGATCTGATATCCCATGATCACCTCTTAGCAAAACTGGCCAACTGTGGCCTCAGCTTCGCCATGATCCGCTGGCTGGGGAACTGGCTGCGTGGTTGGGCCCAGAGGGTGGTGGTTGACGGAAGTCAGTCATCGTGGTGGGTTCCTTCAAGGCTCTGTCCTTGGGCCTATATTATTCAACATCTTCATTAATGATGTGGACATTGAAGTCAGAAGCGAACTGGCCAAGTTCACCAACAACACCAAACTTTGGGGTAAAGCGTCCACTCCACACCTGAGGACAGGAGGGTGATCCAGCCTGACCTGGACAGGCTCAGGAAATGGGCAGATGAGAACCTGATGGTGTTTAACACTGAAAAATGCAAGGTTCTCCACCTTGGGAAGAAAAACTTACAGCATGCTTATAGGCTTGGCAGTGCTATGCTGGCTAGCACTACGGAAGAAAGGGACTTGGGGGTCATGATTGACCACAAGATGAACACGAGCCATCAATGTGATGTTGCAGCTAGTGAAACAAGCAAAACTCTGGCTTGCATCCATAGATGCTTCTCAAGCAAACCCCAGATGAGTACACAGCTGGAGTACTGCATCCAGTTTTGGGCTCCACAATTCAAAAAGGATGTGGAGAAGCTTGAGAAAGTCCAGAGGAGAGCCACACGCATGGTCAGAGGTCAGGAAAACATACCTTATGATGAAAGGCTGAGAGCTATGGGACTCTTCAGCCTGGAAAAGTGCAGGCTCAGGGGTGATCTGATGGCTGCCTATAAGTTTATAAGGGTACTCACCAGGATCTGGGGGAATGTCTGTTCATCAGGGTTCCCCAAGGGATGACAAGGTCAGACAGTCACAAACTTCTCCAGGACCGTTTCAGGCTGGACATAAGGAAGAACTTCTTTACTGCCCGAGCCCCCAAGGTCTGGAATAGACTGCCACCGGAGGTGGTTGAAGCACCTACTTTCAACGCCTTCAAGTGCAATTCGGATGTTTATCTTGCTGGGATCCTATGACCCCTGCTGAATTCCTGCCCCTGGGGCAGGGGGCCTGACTCGAAGATCTTCCAAGGTCCCTTCCAGCCCTAATGTCTATGAAATCTATGAAATGTATATATATAGGCATTCAGATGAACATAGTAAGTGAGTACGTTTAAATAAATGCATGTAATATTTGTTTTGCAGTGTGATCACTCATTAGGCTTTTTTTCCTTTTTCTAAAAAAATATATTTTATTTTATTTTCAAATTTACATAAATATAACTAGGTCAATTCCAAATTATGGTTTCTAGATTAGCTCTACAGAAAGTTAGCCCTTTTGTGCATGTGTAGTATTTTGCATTACTTTATGATGATAATGCACACACATTAATAGAAAGTAGTATGCAGATACTAAAGGACAAAGTTATTGTTGCTGTGGGAACAATAACTTATTCATTTAAACTCTTAACCATAACATTGCATTAAGGTACTGTTTTGCATTTAACAAGGATATCATTAATATAAATAATAGATAGTCAGCCTAATGCACTTCAGCCATAACTATTTAAATCAACTAAATCCTATTCAGCTAGCTGCTTTTGCCTTTTAGGAAAGCTTACATCATGATTGTATTAATATTAAAGTTACTGTCACTGCAGAAAATTGTGATTGAAGGGAAATCTCATTAAAATATAATCTTCAGTTTTGAAATGTCCTGTCCTGAAACTTAAATAAAATTTTCTTTTAAAAAAATGTTAGCCATACTAAAATAGGGATTCAAATGAATACAGGATGCAGAGTTTTGTGATGGCTTTTGCCAAAGCAGCTGTACAGGTTTACAATATTTTTCCTTTATGGATGTGTTTCTGGAAGCTTTCCCTGTGAGGATTGTTCTGTTTGTGCTTCCATCTACTCTACAATATTTTATGTCTTAGAACCACCTTGCTTCAGAACACTAATATGAGTAGGGGCCTACTTAAAATATGGTTTTGTGATTTTCGTGGAAGCTGAGAAAAATGGTGATCTTCACAAAAAATGGTGATCTTCACGAAAAATGGCATTGGCTGCAATTTTCCATGGAATGAGCAACCTCCACCCCCCCCACCAAAAAAAAGCTTACCAGAAAACAAAGGTTTAAATCTAATACTTGGATCTATAATAATATGGTAATCTATATGATATTGCCATGGAATTCTCTATTTAATTATATTTTTTTTGCCTTTTGGACAATCAGCAGCAAAGGACAGGGAGGCCAGGACCCCTCTGCCAATCAGTGGCAAGGGGTGCAGCCGCTGCGAAATGCCTGTAAAACTGGCTCTACACACTAGTAGGCAGTGTAAAATCCTTTGTCTTGCCATGATTTGAGTAGGTCCCTAAATATGATCCAACAAGACAACTGTAAGCACATAGTGATATATCCCTTACATATATAAAAATATCACCACATTTAGAATCACAGATGACATAACTAGGGCTTTCCAACTCCTAAGTGGCCATGGGTTGAACATGGTGCAGTCTGCACCACCAATGGCTGCACTAGTGCAAGCCACTAGTCCCCAGGCCACACCCCATGCTCCTCCATCCATGTAAGCAGCCTCTTCTTCTCTCCCATACCATATGTGGCCCATACAACCACTGCACTGCCATCCCAGACAGCCCCTCAGCATTCTTGCTGTACCAAGCCACAGGCTCCCCCAGCACTGTGGGCTGCACTGCCCTGCTCTCCAGGGTAGGGGCAGAAAGCAAAAGATGAGGGAAGGGGAGCCTAGAAACCCCAGAGCAGCAGCAGCTGGAACAATGGCTGGGTAGAAGCCTGGGGGGGTCACACATTAACCCCTTGCAGGCTTCATGTGGCCTGTGGGCTGATAGTTGGACAGACATGCTGTAAACTAGTGAGTCACTCACCATGTCTCCGACTTGCCAGGGAAAACTGTTAAAGGCTAAGCATTTTAGGGCCAATCTGCAGCATGCTCAGTACTCTACAGGATAAGGATTTAAATGCATTACAAAAGAGGAAAGTCTATCCCAGATGGAGATAGTGTACTGAAAATGTATTTTCTATACCAGATACTCAAAGTTCTGTATAGTGAAGATGTATGTAAAGTCACCCACTGCACAGGAATGGGAAAAGAAGGGAACAAATGTTCATAATATTAAACATCTTGGTCTGATTGCACTATGATTTCCCAGTTGCACCTGCCTCCAAGTAAAATAAAACTGTTTCTCCCATATCTAAGGAGACCATATTAGAAGTAAGACTATTTTTCAGACTCAACATCAAGTACTGTCACATTTTTTTAAATAAAAATGATCTGAAAATGTCATGCTCTTTGTTCAAACCTTGCACACATATCAACAGGGAACTTGAGGGTAAAGAAAAATAAACCTATAAAAGGATATGAGGTATTGCGAAGAGCTGAGCAAACACGTGAAACGAAGACCCCCAAGCAATCTGCCAGGGAGCTATATATGTCATGATGAACTGCAATTTTTGCAATAGGTCCCACAGCTGAAACCAAGAGAAAAAAAAACAATTATGATGACACGTGTGGTTATCAAAGTCACTTCCAATAGTAACATCTAGAAAATGATAAACCTTTTACAAACCTGTAGTGGAATGAATAGAATTTAGTTCGTTATGCTATGTTTTTCATTGACACTAAGGTCCTGATATAGCAACATACTTATGCACATGCTTATCTTAAAGAACACGCAGTCCCATTGAATTCTCACATGATTATGTTTAGGCACAAGCTTAAGTATATTTATGAATTGGGGCCCAAATGATCATCTTTTAAAAATATTTCTGCTTAATTAGGGATTAAATATTGCTCTGTTACATGCTAACTTCGTTTTCTTCATAACTTGCAGTCTGATTGGTTAACTTCTGTGGTGCTCCTTTAGCATCTGAAGAGAAGAATTTCACATCTGACAGTAAGGCGTATTCCTGCTGGGAGAGACCCCCCTATTAGAGTCAGGACCTCTTGTACCTAAATCTATATGCAACATCATCATTGAAAACTTTTGGAGACTGGTATGCACCAATTTCCTTTCATGCTGTTGACTATTTTTGTTCAGGAAATAAATAAAAGCTCACATTTGTCTTGACCTGTGTTTAAGATATTCTTATGGTATGGACACACATTACATAGGTAGTGCCACATATGTGAGAGTGCTGGTGTTCTATATAGCCCAACCAGCAACAGGGACCTGTTTCAGAGCCCTGCTGCAGACCCCCTTCAACCTGAGGGTCTGCAGACTATACCTAAGGGGTCCAGAAAGGATGACCATGATCCATCAAAAGCATGTGAATACCCACACTTATAATTCAAAGGGGTCTGCACCTGCATTCAAACATTTTTAGGGGTCCACAAATGATAAAAGGTTGAAAACCACAGCTCTACTGGGACCCTGCTGCCACCATGGGAGCACTGGCAACAGCTAGCATCTCCATGGTTGCTACCAGTGTCACAAGAGCTCCAGCAAACAGCTGGCTTCCTCACGTTGGTGATGGCAGCGGACAGGGCTTGGTCAGATTACTTGTATTGCAATATCGTTACCTGAGGACGCTTTGGAGTGACATGCATACACTTCAGGAGAATGAAACAGGATTTTGTTCAATACACTTTGAACAAACATTTTTGTATTTCAAAAACTTCTAATGGATTAAAAGACAAATCAAGACGTTTTAGATACCTTGATAGAAGTTCTAAGTCCAACTGAGAAGGTTTACTTCAGTGAAAGTTCAATCAAATTACCTCTATTTTAAATTATTTCTCGTGGGTTAGCCTACTTTGTGAGTGAGAGTGGCCACATTGTGAAACAATGCTTGAGCTACTGCGTCCTTGCTAGCACCGCTCTTGCTTGTATGTGACACTGACACTCCTAGTAGCAAGTCCCAAAGTATATACTCACTGTGGTACACTGAGTTGCTCTAAGCATTTCTTTCAAATGATTTATGGGACAACTTTCTAGGTACACAGATAGATAGAGGGAATGCAGTGAAGGACCAGTGATATTCAAGAAGAGCTGCTAGTCTGTGTTGACTCTAAGTACCATGCCCGTTAGCAGCTGACAAGTAATGCTACTTTTTGCTTTAAGCCACAACCCCTGAAATGCCAGACAACTTAAGTCAAAAACATCACTCCAATTGATCTAAGGAGTTTCACATACGTATGAGACTCAAATTAAGGGCAACACTCTAATTATACTTCAATGACATTTTGCAATGAAGACATAACCAGATATATGGAAAAATCAGGACACTCCTAGTAAAACTAGGATGTATGATCTCTGTGGTGGGGCACCTTTGGGTGGCTGCCATTTTAAGGGCAGAGTCAGGCAGTTACCAGGGGCCTGATGAGGGCAGCCACTTTGAGCACTAGGCATATAAAGGTTGCAGTTTGCTGCTGCCGGCCCAGATAGAAACACTGCCTGGCTGAGCTGCAGCAGGAACATCTTGAAGGTAAGAGCAGGAGGCTCTTGGTCTTGGGCATGACCTAAAACTGCACCCTGCCAGGGATGGGTGGCCTAGTGGGGCTTCTAGTGGTGTGGGAGCCCCCAGGAAATGCCAGGCCAGTTACATCCCTGGTGAGAAGCAGGGAGGGGTGCCTTAGCCCCAGCCCCCATCTTCAGGTGGACTTTGGAGGCAGTTGTGGGAGTAGTGGGGCCAGGCATGGTAAGCAAAGTGCCACCCAAGCCCAGCAGGGATGTGAGATCCCAGAGACCCTAGAGGGGGTAGCATGGGGAGCATAGTTGTGTGGCCCCACACAGAGTAGTGCTGAATGGGAGTGGGCCTGAAGGGCTGTGTGTGAGGGGGGCTGAGTAGGGCTGGATAGGGAGCAGGCCCGAAGGGCAGTCCCAGGGGTGCGTTCAGTAGTTAATCATGAAGATGAGAAGGGTGGGGCATGGTGTAGAGGCCCTGGCAGGGCTGTAGTAGGAACCCCATGTGTGGAGAAGAGGCCAAGGCATGATTGTGGATGCCTGAGGCTGTACTTTGGGCCAGAGGCCGAGTAGGGGGCTCATCCCAAGAGGTAATGGCGAGTTCTGGCCCCAGTAAATCCTCCACTGCAAGGAGGCTGAGAGTGGGATGAAAGAAAGACCTAAAGGCCAAGCACAATGACCTGCTGCTCCAGGGAGGGAAGGAGAGTCCCTGTGAGACCCTGGAGCACCAGTTGTGGTGTAGGTTATGGTTACATCATGTGGATGCCATCTGCGAGGCATGGGATGTAGTGTAGGGAGGGCTTGGAGCTGCAGACAGCATCCTCTGGCATCGGGGTGGGGAATGGGCAGCTTCCCGTGTTATTCCATCAGTTTATGGGAACAACAAAGTCATGGCAGAAGAGACTGGGTGGACTGCTCCACAGAGAAAAGTGGGTGGGCTAGCATGAGATCCGACCCTGAGAATTGCCCCCTGTCACGGTCTCTTTCAAACGCAGATTGTTTATGAATCTGTGCTTGTTTTTTCCATTAGAAATTCAAATCTTGTTCACCTTGTTTCTCTGAAAGCCACTCTATATAACTGAAAAACTATGACATTTGCCATAGAATGCAGCAAAACCTGACTGCAAATGGAATAGTGTTAATTCATGGAGTTTTAACACTTCAAGGTCTTTTCTTAACATCTGGTTCTCTGAAATGCGTGAACAAACAGCCAGGAGAAAAATCTAGCTTTTGTTAAAGATTCAACTACAATTCAAACCAATAAGCTACATTTGGAACATCCACAAACATCATGTACAACTACAGCAAAAAAGAAAAAAAATCCACTAAGGATATGCCTGTTACAGATTGAAGTCACAAAGCCATAAATCAGCCAAGATGTGTTCAAAAAACTCTGAAGGTTCACCAAAAGGTTTTAAAACCTCATAGTTCAAGTCCTGGGTTTTGTAAGGAAATAAAAACCAGGGGAGCCTCTTCTGCTTCTGTATTTTATTATACAAGTTACATGTCTCCAATATCTGCATAGTTTTGCAAAAAATGTATGATAGGTCTGAACTCCTTATTCCCTGCCACCCACAACTATTACTGTTCCTTCTTCTAGGAGAACATTTAAAAAGGTGCTCTTTTCAAGTAGCCAGTACTCAATTTCTCTGCCAACTGCTGATAGGAGCAGGGAAAGCAAATAAGTAAAATAAGTAAGAGCCAATCCAAATTCAGAGATTTCCAGAATTTTCTACCACTTGCCATCCCACCTATCTTTTATCCACTAAGAATGAGAGAGAATGTTTTCAGCAACAAAAAAAATGGAGGTAAGAAAGGAATTCTAGCAAGTTTCTTCTACATTCTCAGCTTTTGAGAGATTCCTACATTGTTCAAAAAAGTTATTAAAATGTGAATTTTCAGATGGCACATGCCTTTAGAGAAGAACATTGCCCAGTACCTCTATGACTTGAGATACTCAAGTATCTCAAGTTTGAAACCAGAACTTTCCACCAATTAATCTATTTCTGTGAGGTCTTCTGAAGAATCCCTCAACCATGAAGTAGTCTCCAGTACTTTGCATAACCTGACTATACATGCCAAAGGTAAGATGGTTGCTTCATTCATTATATAGACACTAGCCTGTATAGATTCAGGTGCTAAAGAGCTTTTCTTTGCTAGATTAACCTGAAGAGCTTTTATTTATTACTTGTTTCACTTATCAGGGAGATTACAAATCACGTATCCTTTCCTTCTTCCCTGTCTGAATTGAGAACTCAAAGGGTTTGCCAAGAACAATTATTTTTGTTTTAGAAATAACAGAAACATATCTCTCCAAATACAACCAAAGGGCTCAGTTCTCTATCATACAAATAATCTCCAACTTCAACGAACAGTATTAGAATATTATTCTTATAATTATGAAAATTACATATTATTGATAATACACAAACAACGTACACTTAGTAAACATTATATTTTAATTTTGACTGGGGAAGCTGATGATAAATTCTCGATATGTCTGACGTATATTTAAATGCAGCATTAGATCTCAAGGAAAAAGTTTCCTTGATAGTGTGAAAGTTTAAAAAAAAAATATTGTCCCTATGAGTATATTAAACCTTACATATTCGTCAAGAGTGCATGCAAGTTCTACTCAAGACTTCCCCAGTATAGGATAATTTATCTCACTGTATCCTTTGTATAATTCCTCTTCAGTTCTGAAGCATCTTATACAGAACACTAAGCAGAAAAATTATACACTTTTTAAGGTATGTATATCTTGAATGTTCCTAAATTTTCATCATATGACAGTTTTGCACAGTAAACAGTTCGTTCCTGTTCAATAACTAGTAAAAACTACCAGTATAATCAATTCAGAGAATTTAAATAATTTTATCCTTGTTACTGTCAAATAAAATGAAAAGGCAAAATGCATATTTTATATGGAGATACCCTTTATGATCTTGATCATGTTAAGTTTTTTTTCTTGGGTAAAGCTGTTAAGCTTCTACAAAATTCTTCCTCATACAAATATCTTCTATTTTTAATGTACACTAATAAAGAAGAGCTAAAAATTATAATCTTTAAAAATGTTTCTTAATTTCCTTATATATGGCTATTCTTGTTCTCTTGCATACACCTAAAACAACAGATTAAATTCAATAATGAAATTAGAAAATTAATTACATTAAGGTTGTTTTCCAGCACTGGAATTACATATATAGTTTTCCTTTTTTATTTATTTATTTATTTTAATATTTCCTGGTCTCAGATCTCATTCACTTCTATAATCCATAGGGAATTTAATGGGTGACTTAAATAAACCGAGATCAAAGTTGGCAATGCCTCTTTCTTGTGAAAAGATTTGCCTGTCCGAACCTTTCTGCCTGTGTGGTAAGTCATTCACTAGGACTCTACATGGGGAGGTACCAAAACAGGACTTGGAATATCTAAAGCACATCTGTGAAAATGTACTTGCTAATTTGGTGCTCGGAACTTTCTGTTAAGAAATGGAAAAAAATGTTTACATATACATATGCAATTTTGTCCTGACTAGAAATGGATGCTCCTTAAAATTCCACTGGTGCATTCAAGAAAGAACTAGACCCGCACTCTCAGGATTTACTGTGTCATTTAATTTTCCATGCGTGCAGTCAATTCTGACTGACTGTTGCCATCTCTTCAGGGTAAGCGATGATCTGTTATGATAGGTCTAATTCTTTTGGGAAACGTGTTTATGTTTGCATCCATAAAAATTATGTCCATAAAAATTAACGTGAAACTTTGTTTTTAAGCATGGTGAAGTTTGCTGTGCATGTAAAAGAAAAATATTAAATCTGTAATCTTAGTGCTACTAAGCATAGTAAATTTATATGGCCAAGCATGATATAAGAAGCAACGGACAAACTACTGATTGTTACTGCTTCTCTTCTCTGGAGAAAGTACCAATACCACTAGAAAAAAAAGAAGTTGCCTATGGGAAAAACTGAAGAGCTATAAAATAGTTTCTACCTGAAACTCCAAGCATAATTCCTGAACTGTCCTGATATTCATTTACAAGAGATTTTGTGCATGGCACTAGAAGGGTGTGTGGTATTTCACAGACAGCTCAAGTGACAAGATCTGAGCTTCTTACAGTCTAATGAGATATTTATCATCAAGTCATTAATCATCCGGGACATATATGGATGCAGAGGGCCGAGAGCATAGGATGAAGAGGGTTACAACAGTTAGAGATTATTAGAAAAGTAATGACCCTGATTAACTCGAGGCTTGTACCACATCCAACACTGAGCTGGTAGTAGGACAGAGAGTTGATCAACAGTGCCATAAGACACCATCAATTCTCTGTTGTTTGGGAAGAGGGAGGGAGGGAGGTACAGGCCACACAGGTAGCCAGTGCAGTCTACAAAGTAGGCAAAACCAGTTAGAGTGGAAAAGCTAGGAGTTGTACTGATTCATCTTTTCCCCCATGCAGTATCCATAATCATGTCCCCTAAAGTGCCACTTAAAACTGTATCCTTTCCTACAGATCTGGTGGGCCAACTTTGTTAAGAATTGACATAAAATAATTCACAGAGGAAGCCACTTGGCGGAAGGAGGAGTGGGGCAGAAACCATTGTGGAGTACCAGCTACTGACACCCAGATATATACCTCATATATATCCAGATACAGTGCACTCATGACTCATTTACTCCCCTATGGTATTGCTACCCTCATTAGCTCAGAGTGTATGCATTAAATATAGCCCCCTGAATGAGTAAAGGCACATGACCAACTTGTATGCACTGTCTTGGTTCCTCAATACAAAAAAGACAGAAAAAAATCTTCATCTAGGTTGAAATCTGAGGTAGAGGTCAATGATGGAAGGATGACTGAAAAAAAAGCAATTTAAACTGTTTCCAATATTAAAAGGAAACATAAAATGCACAATGCAAACCACAGCTACAGCATCCAAAAAGTAACCACCAAGATTATCCTGTCAAATATCAAAGGTAGCCTTGGGTAATTTACTCGACAGGAAGTGTCTTATCAGGGATTTATATGCCAGATATCAAAAGTTGATGGAACAGCTGTGAGCTAAGAGGGAGCAGCTGATTAAGACACTGGATTTCAGTGTGCACAAATGGCAAGAAATGGATTAGAATATGAATTAATGATTCAGTGACAGAAGTTTTGAAATAAAACATCAGCTTTAAAGGAGGTCTGAAAATTATAAGGGGAAAAGAAAAGAGCAAGGGTTTTGACTTAGGGTAGCACCTAAATTAACTGACGCTAGTAAGTTAACCAAGAGGTCTGTGGTTTGTGCCCACAAAGACAATTTAAAAGGTCTAACAAGGTTAATTACTAGACTATAGCAAAGTAAGAAGATGGTCAAAGGTTACAATTTCTCATCAGATGAAGAAAAAATAAGATGCTATGCATAAGATCTGCCCCATTAGAATGAATCATGGTAGGGGTATGAAACTCTTGAAGGGCTGAGCCTGATTTGTACAGGTTTGGCAAATTGTTACAGCCTATGTTAGCTGGAGCTGCTGTGACATGAAGATTATCTTATATAATATACAATAGTATTGTTCCTCTTTGCTAAAAGAAAACAACCTCAATAAAAAATAAAAAAAACTTTACCTTTTTTTTTTCACTTCTAAGTTGGCAAGTGCGATGAGGGGAAATAAAAAGAGACTAACAGACAAGGAAAACTTATCCATAAGTGAGCTCAGCAGGGGTAAGACTACTTAGGCAAATGAATGCAGTGTTAATGAAGGCAAATTTAACAAGCTCTGGTTCTTTGATTATTCTGTCTTATGTATGAAGACAAATTTTGAACCCTCAGAGGATTTGATTATCAGAAAAATATAAGGTGATTTCATATTTTAGTATTGCTAATTAGTTCATCCACACACAAATTAAGAGGCCATTAGACTGCCTGCCAATAACATACTAGAGACAGAAAAAAACCGTAAGTTGTAGCCTTACTGATTAGAGGGTTAATGTTACTGGGTCTGATAGTTTCCGTCAGGATATGTGCAGATGGGATATGTGAGAATATGGGTCCCATTTCTTTAAAACACAATGGGAGCTCAGCAGAAGTCACCAGGCCAGAAAAAATTTTAAATGCATTTCTTCTTCTTTTGGCATTCCACATGGAAGCCAGTGACAATGACCCTAGTTGCAGCACTGAATTTGTGAGTGTTTGACACAGAAGCACCTTGCTGCCTGCTGCCACACTTGAGAAAGATAACAGACAGGCAGAGGGGGCAGTACAGATCGCTAGGAGATTTCTCCAGCTACAGTTGCTTTGACTGTACATGGCAGCTTCCTACATCAGTCACTGGGACAAGCCCAATTCACTTGTTTATGCATTAACAAAGAAGATGCATGGAGACAAATCATCATCCTATACCTAGCATACTTGTTTCAAAAAGTATGGGGTGGACACTCACCAAATCTAAAAAGTCTAAGGCTTCTTAACAGTAAGAAAATAGTTTAAAGCTTACCTAAATGCACTAGGGAGACAGTTCCAATGCCTCTGCTATAAAAGGAGGACATGGACCAATTATGTGCAGTGTCCTTCAGCCCTGTGGCCCCTCATCAAGTACACAAAGATGGTTTGTGCAATATAATCATACTGTGTAGGGCAGGCTGTTGGTGTGCTTGAATAGGATCAATATATATAACCAAATCACTAAGTACAGTATCCAAATGACTCAATTATGGCTGCTCTGGTTCAAGCATACTGGGAAGGAGGGAGGAGGGCATTCCTCTCTTCTTTCCCCACCTAGCAGAGGCAGATCCAGAGTGGAGTACAGTGGCATGGATGCAGCCCCCTGTGTTAAGTCGGCTACACTAAGAGAGTAGGAGCCAGAGACATTTTTTTAAAGTCCTGAAGCAAGTAAGAATTCCCCACGCATTTCTCCTTCATGCTCAGTAGCACCTCCACTCCCCTCCCCACCTCCCTGCTCATCACTGCTGCTGTCTCCTGTTGCACTGGGGCAGGGGCAAGGAAGCTCCAAAGCCACTTTTACCCATTCCAGCCAAACTTCACACAGAGCCAGGCTCATCCAGAGACAGCAGCAGCAGTGAGCAGGGACCTCCTCCCCCGCCCCACAGACCCCCCCGCCCCCGACCCCCCAGTGTTCCCTGACAACATGGATGCAGACACAGGAAGGGAATCCACCTCCTGCCACTGCTAAGCCTGGCTCCATGTGCAGCCCAGGAAGAGCAGCTCTAGAGCCCCCCCTAACTCTGAGTCATCTGGGCTAGGGACAGATATTCAAAAAGCCTGAGCCCGAATTGATTCAATCTTTGCAGAGTTGTCTAACCTGGCTAGGCTAAATCACTCTGAAACTGCACAGACATCCCAAACATGCAGGCACATGTCTACAGTGGCTCAGGCTAGAAGCTGGGGGGTGCTAGAGCAGCCCTCCCTTCCCTTGCACAGTACTGAGTTGGGGGGAGGAGTGTGTGGTCAGGCCCCAGCAGGATGCTCTGATTAGCCCAGCAGGGAATTGATAACAGTGTTTATCACCCCTAACTCAGTGTTTATCAACCCATCAAGAAAACAACAGAGGGACATTACCAGCTACTTATTGATTCAGCACTGACCCTAGCAAGCATGTGGTCTTCTAGCTAATTAATACACAGACACCTTTCATCATCCACTCATTCAGAGGGGAGGGGGGAATTCCTGCTTAGCAGGGAGTGGTGAGGGGAAGGGGGGGAGCAGCCTGCAGTCTCTGCTGGAGCTCCAGCCAGGGAGCAGAGGGAAGGGGCCAGTTCTGCTGTGGAACAGAGAGCCTGTTCAGCCTAGAGAGCATGCTGGGATGCTGGGGCAGTTTGATTTATCTTAAACCAGCAACAGGTCTGGGACAGACATTGCATAAACCAGTTTGAGCCAAATCAGTTAAATCTGATACTACATTCAACCACGTTTAACTCAAACTGGTTTCAGCCATTTTCAAATGGGTTTATGTGCATTGAACATCTGTTTTGTTACAGGTTTAAACCAGTTTCTGATCACTTAAACTGGTCTATGTGTAATGTCTGTACCTAGCCCTGGGGACAGAAGCATCAGCAGATGGGGGAGGGTGGGCGGAAGGGGAGGGAAACGGAGGGGAGGGGAATAAGCATGGAGGGGAAGGGAAGATCCTTACCTGCTTGAAGGATTTACAAAAAATCCCCCACTACTGCCCTTCTGGTACAGTGTGCCCACCCTGGAGTCTGTGTGGGCAGGCTGGGAGCTGGGGGACAGCCACTCCTGTAACATAGGTCATTGCTCCCACACCCCGCTTTCCAAAATTCTGGACCCACCCATGCCACCCTGCGTTCTCATGTAAGGCAGCCACAGCTAATCTACCTTCCCTCCCCTGAACTCAAGGAGTGCTAAGTGTGTCTTTAGCATTCAAGGTTCTAGAAGGGGGTTGTGCAAGCACTTAAAATGCATTAATTGCCCACTTGTCACACAGCGGTTTTACAATGCATCACTGCACTGAGGAAAGTGCAAAGCTACCTGTTTAACAAATCTAGCAAGTGTGCTGGAGAGGATTCCCATTGACATCATCCCTGTTGACAGTCAGCCCATATTAAGCCCAGAGCCTTTGCTGCTTGTGTGGTCCCTTGTTTCATTACACTCCCTTTCTTCCTAGTCTTGAACCACCAAATCTTGCAGCATCCTCTAAAACCAATTCACATAGTAGCATGGCTGTCCGAAGGAGCTGTACTGGCCATACTCCTTTTTAAACATGTTTCTGAGGCATGAACTATTGCTTAAACCCCATTTAGTTAAACAATTATGATTTTCCCTGACTTAGCTCAATTAAACTATTGTGTTGATAGATATCAGACTGATGCAAGAACTAACTGCTTTCTTTAGCAACTCCAAATAGTTCATTGTTTCTTCTTCCACCAAGAACTGAATAATATTTTCACTTTATGAAATATGGCATATGGAAAACACTTCAAAAGTTAATTCCTCTCACACACTGAGAAGTCCAGGGTGAAATGCACTTATTTCCTGTTCTATTACTGCCTTGATTCCAAACAATATTTTTTCTCAGTGCTTTGTACCTGACTCTCTTTTCAATTAACTTAAATGGCTCAGACTATCACTTGATATTCACAGTGTCTGCCAGGAAGTCCAGGGAGAACCAATGGCCCATGTAAAGTGCTTCCATAGATTCATAGAGTTTAAGATCACAGAAGATCTAGTCTAAGCATTAAGTCTATAATTTCTGTTTGAGATATAGCCGCTATCTCTGTATTACACGTGTTTTGATTTAAAGACTTCAAAGAATGGACATTTCTAGGAGCCCCAGCACAGGGGCATGCCATGTGTCTGGCCACACATCCAATTAATGAAGTGATAGAAATCGACCAGTTATTACACATTTTTTGCGTAATAACTTTGTATCTTATTCCTTGTTTTACCACCTATTAACCATTAACATGCAGCCAGCTAACAACTTAAGACATGATTAACTGGTTAACCACATCTTAAGTGTAATGTGTGCCACAGGTCATAGTAAGTAGCAAAAAATGAAAAAGGTTAAGAAACACTATTCTATTTGAATTAAGGTTTTAGCCATTCTTTAAAAAAATACAAAGCTATTCTAATCGTTTACCTTGGTCCTTTCATAAGGCAATTTGAAACCTAAAACTGTACTCAATTCATGCTTATCTACCCTGTTTTTAATATTAAACTTTTAAATTCTACAACTTGCAAAAATGCAGATAAGGGTTAAAACCTTCAAAAGAGCACAAAATTAGTCATGTGGCTTTAATAAGTTATAAGGCATTAAAAAGGGCAAAAAAGTCCACATTGATTAAACAAAAAAATCTCCTCTTGTGTTGATATATAATTGCCTTAGTGTGGGAGACATGGTTATTTGTAAATGTAGATAGAAATCTGTGAGCAGCCATTGTGGTTTTAATGCCCTGATTTGCTCAGTGAGGAGTCATGTTGATTTAAATTCTCTGATTTGACTGAACTGTATTAATAGCATCATCACAGCAGCATAAAAGAAGAAACATGATCACCAAGAGATTCAGAAATATTCTACCTGCCATTAGTAGTGAAGCTTATTCAGCAGAAATCTGTCTAAGGAGCCACTAACCAAACTGTGAACATGTGTTGCATTTACATGTAGTTTCCTCCAGTCTCTGGCAGAAGAAAAAAAAATGGTGCATGTTCAATGCAATATCATTTAGATAGCAAGCAAATGGTTTATTGTGGACTCCCTCTGCTCAAAAATTGCCATCAATATGGTTACGTTGGATGTAACGCTATAAAAGTCCCATTATCCAGACAGTGGAAAGTTCACAGCTTCAATGAGCAAGCAGATACTGACTACAGTAAAAGCTGCACTATCCGGCATCTTACAAGCCGGCATGCTTCACTAACCAGCATGCTGGCTTGTAAGATAAAGTGAAACCAGAAGTGCCCACCATGACACTTCCAGTTTCTCTGAGCCCCCACGGCCTGGGGCAAAGCAGCCTGTGTTGCCGAGCCTCCACAGCCCGGGGGCATAACAGGCTGTGTGGGACTGTGTGGGACCCACCTCCCTGTCCTGCAGGATGGGCGGCAATGTGGCAGGAAGGGTTGCGATGCCATGGGCGGGGCGGAGGGATGCCCCAGATGCGGTGGGAGAAGCGGCAGCCAGGGCTGCTCAATTAACCGGCATATTTTGTTATCCAGCATCCCCCATTCCCAGGGGATGCTGGATAACAGAGCTTTTACTGTACCATTTTATTGGTTATTTCTACATAGTCAAAAGGTGATGGTAATATAAACTTCTTATTCTGTCGTTTTAAAAAGAGTTGTGAATACTAATACAACTGAACCATGCCTTGATTGAAGCTGTCAGCTGCTGAAGTTATAAAGACTCATAAAGCTTTTAGGAACAGAACCAGATACAGTCTGATTAAAACTTGTTGCATGGAAAGCTCATACATCTTTATTTGATGTTATCCTTAGCTCCAAGTGAAAAGAAAGATTTTATAAAAGAGTGCCATCAAATCTTTTTGAACTAATCACAGGCTATTGTTTAATTGAAGTAAAACAACTTATTTTTTGGATTTGAAATTAATAGGATTTTAAATTGCTATCATCCATAATGCTGTCTTTTAGAGCATGGATAACTATTGTGTGGAGAGGCTTTTCAGCCATTTATTTTCAGTTTTTAAAAAATATCAGAAGGACAAGGCCACCTGATGAACTAATGAACCTTCAAAAGTTCAGGTTTAATGGGATTTGGAAAATGTGATGGAACTATGCTGAAAATGAACTGTCAAATCATGTCTGTAATATATACTTACAATCAGCTACTGAAGCTTTTATTTTAGCAAACCTATAAAAATTCAAAGCACAGGGCTCCATATTTAATTTAGCATATACCATTAGTTATCTCACTGGCTAGGAACAGATATTACACATAAACCAATGTGAGTGATCAGAAACAGGTTTAAACCTGTAACATAACAGATGTTCAGTCGCATATACCAGTTTGAAAATGGCTAAAACTGGTTTGAGATAAACCTAGTTGAATGTAGCATCAGATTTAACGGATTTGGCTCAAACCGGTTTATGCAATGTCTGTCCCAGACCTCTTGCTGGTTTAAGATGAAATCAGACTCCCCCAGCATCCTTGCATGCTCTCTGGGCTGGGTGAGGCTTTCTGCTCCACAGGAGGGCTGGTCCCTCCCCTCTGCTCCCTGGCTGGAGCTCTAGCACAGGCTGCGGGCTACTCCCCTCCCCTTACACACACACACACACACACACACACTCCCTGATAAGCAGGAATTCCTCCTCTCCTCTGCCTTGCTGAGGAGATATCTGTGTATTAGCTAGCAGACCACCTGCTGGCTACGGTCGGTGCTGAATCAACAAGTAGAATCAACAGGCAAAATCAACAAGTAGCTGGTAATGTCCTTCTCTAGTTTTCTTAATGGGGTGGTAAAGTCTGAGTCAGAGGGTGATAAACACTGTCATCAATTCCCTCCTGGGCTAATCAGAGCATCCTACTGGGGTCTGGCCACACCCCCATCAGCTCAGTACTGTGGAAGGGACAGGAGGGCTGCTCTAGCATCCCCCAGCTTCTAGCCTGAGCCACTGCAGGCATGTGCCTGCATGTCTGGGAGGTCTGTGCCATTACAAACTCATTCAGCCTAGCCAGGTTAGACTAACCTGCAAAGATTGAATCAGTTCAGGCTCAGGGTTTTTTAATATCTGTCCCTAGCCACTCTCATTCTCCTCACTAACCTATCTCTTCTAAGCCTAACTTGCTAATTCTCTAGGAGGCTTCATATAACCAGCATTTGAGAAACAAAAAAAGTTTCTTGTAAACTCCCAATGTCCCAAACTCTACAAACACGGAGCTTTCTTCATAGAAACTGTAACATGCTGATGAAGAACTAAAGATCCTAGGAGCCTCTGCTTTTTGTCTAATTTGAAAAAGCATAGAAAAGAGTTTCAGAGGGTGACTGTACAGCTCTTGCTGCAGTTGCCAGTCCAACAGCCACATATTGTGTACAAACAAGCTCTGTTTAGTTAATGAAAATGTCAATATAACCAGGAACTTCTGTTAATCAAAATAATCAACAGTCGCTCTTAGTGAAGGGAATGAATCATGTCTACCAGGGCACCCAAGAATCTTGATTAGGGATTAAGACCATCATGTGACTCATCAAGTACCAATATCTATCACCTGAAACCCACATTTTCACTCCTAAAAAAAAAAACTAACAGAGAAGCTAAACATAGGCCCATCAGTGCCCTCATATCCCAGTAATTATTGAGGTTAGGATATTAAGTAGAGATGACACTGAGGGCTGATCTCCTTGTGCTCAGAGGCTAGACATATATCCTTTTATTGTTGGACCTCTCTGATATACAGACTCAGCAACCATAGTATCATGCCAATCCCCTCTCAGTTATGTAACGGAAGTTAGCTGGGTCACACTGACGGACCATGTCTACACTAATATATTTTAGCAACAATATTTTGCCAGTGCTATTAGTGGGTCCAACTGCATCAGGACTGATACCATAGTAACAGGGGACCATATTAAAAAAGCAAAAAATATTCCCACCGTGCTTTAGATAATTAGCATTAATAGTGCTGGAAGCTCTAATATAGACACAGCTCCAGTGACTTCTTGTGGTTTTAAGCACAACGTCAATTAAATATGCTTTTGAGTTCAGTGAATGGGCAATCAGGGCAGAATCCAGTCCCACAGCTGGTGTAGATAAATTTCAAAATTATGAGTATAACTCAGAAAAAACCCAAAGTGAAGAGAGTCCATAGAAGTTGAGAGTTAAAGATGTATAAGGGTTGAAGGAACCTTGAAGTTAAGGTTAAAGACAGCACAACAAGGGTAATGACTTGAAACTAAGAAAGGAAAAATGTATGTCTAACATTAGGAAAACATTTCTTATCAGAAAGACAATTAGACAATGGAATCACTTCCCAAAGGAAATTGTTGAGTCAAACACTTGAGACATTTAAAGGAAGCCTAGATAAAAAAAACCTACACTCCAGCAATTCATTTAGAGGGCAACCCTGTACTAATGACTCAAGAGGCCCCCTTCCAAGTCATTTATGATTCCATTCTTGAATACATATATATATAAAATAACTAAATCACAAGTGTGAACTTATATAGTATCCTATGAATGCTGAAGTAAATCTGATGTTTTGCAGAGAGACAGAAGACATTTAACTTTAAAGCTAATGATAAGTCCTGTAGAGAATTTAATCAATGGTCTGTCTCTGATAAAAAGTGACAATAAGTCATCTTAAAAAATTGCTAGCCATTTATCAATGTTGGAACACTGGAAAGACAAGTTAAATCCATGTAAATATTTAAGATCAAAGAAAATAACGGTGTCTGCAAACTTGCCTTGTGAAACACAATGGACATCATGAAGAAATTCAGTAAGAAGTCATCTGAGCTCTCTCTACTGTCAAAGTGGAAGAAGACTACAGTGAAGCTTAAAGTAACAAATTGATTAATAGGATTACAGAATGAGGACCGAAGTAGCTTCATTCCAGCAACTGTTATCAGGATAATATCACAGCTGTAGGGGTGAAAAAGAATAAATTTAATAAAGTCAAAGTAACAACAAACAAAAAAGAAAATAATTGATACTTAATGAATGTGGACAGCCATACCAGACCCATTTTTGGTTGGTGTGTCTATATGCATGCAGTCTATCGATGACTTTGTTCTATGTTTGCTTAATTTATCCACAACAGCATAGCTTTATGCTCCCAATAATACATATTTGTTTGATACTTAACAGACTCTAACACAGGAACAATGTTGTATTATAAAAGAAAAGCATTCATTAGGCAGAAAGTCCCATTTCAGCTTGTATAAACTGATGTGAAAACTAACTCACCTTCATATTAGATAACTGCTTAAGCAAATATCTCCTAACTCCTTTATGCATTGAAGTCTAAACAAAACCCTGAATACTAACTCTCTTCAAAACAGAGGTGCTGAAATCTTTATCTTAATTGTATGGCATGAACCATCCCTACTCTATAACAATCCTGCCATCAAAGAAACAAAATGTTAGAAAATGTATGTGTTATAATGAGTAATGCATACAGTCTGTTTTGCTACCTGTGAAAAAAATCTACAGAAAGGGAATGTAACCTGGACTCTAGGTAGATAGGTATCTGCTCAGAAAACTAAACAAGTTTTTCACTAAGAAGAAAGAGACTGTCCAACTGTAAGAGCACAGCATTTGGCTATTTCAACCTCCAAAGATCTTTAACAATTAATTTGTGACTCTCAGTTTACCCATGTTGAAAGTTAGACCCTCCCTTTGATTGCAAATAAGATCCTAACCTTAGACAGGAGACAGGCACTAGGCTCGGATGGTTTCTGGGAACTTGAAGGCACAAATGTAGGCACATGGGGAGCTTTAAAGTGAAAATGGGAGGAATCTAGTATGCTCAAATGCCTCCAAAGTTAGGCAGCAGCTGAATAACATTTTTTATGAAGAGTACATTCAGGCTTAAAAGTCTAAATAAGTCCAAATCCTACTTTAGGCACTTAAGTCATTCACCGATTTTAGCCTTCAAAGAACGACCTAAAATTCATCAAGGTGCACATGCAACTCCCTTTTTTACTGGCAAGACTACTTCTTGTCTTTCTGCAATCACAGATGACTTAGAGACCTTTCCTTGAAGTATTTTTTAAATGCTGGCAACCACAGACAGGAACCCTGAAGTCACCAATATGTAAGATCAGAATTAGGTCCAATGTTTGCAAAATGCAACAAAAATATTCCTTCACATCAGCAAAAAATCAGTAAAATGCCTGCTAAAGTGAGTGACACTTGACAGCTCAAAAAACTTTAAAGAGAATGTTGAGATCACCAGAATATCTCGACTCAAACTGCATTTCTGTCATTTCAGAAAAGCTTTCAGATTGTGCAGCTCAGTTGATTTTATTTTATGTTCCGTTTATTCATTGCAGCATATCCTTTATTGCAGATCCAACTTTATTTGAGTTCAGGCCACTCACAAGAATCACTTAGGCATCACTGTCTAGATGAAATGGCTAGAGAATTCATTTCTTACCCTGCTAGAGTTGGTGCTTCCAATTATTTGCAGATACTAGAGTCAAACAAACAGGAACTAGAGTAAAACAAATTTTGAACCTCTTATAAACCACATCTAAATGAGATGAGCATATTTGTTCCATCCAAAATGAAAATTCTTGGAGCAACGAGGAAGATATTAATGGGGAGAAGAAATTAGATCGTAGAGCAGCAGCAGTAGATAATGCTGAAAGACCCTTTTCTCTAAGCAAATCATTACTGATGTTCCTCTGCTATCCTTAAAATTTTTGGCAGACAGAAGTTTTATAAACATACCCTCTTGCTGCAGGGGTGGGCAAAATGCAGCCCATGGGCCAGATGCAGCCCACCAGGCCATTCTATCTGACCTGCAGGGCCCCGAAAAATTTTAGAGAATTAATATTTATCTGCCCCTAGCTGCCTGTCATGCAGCCCTCAATGGCGTGCCAAAACTCAGTAAGCGGCCCTCCACCCAAAATAACTGTCCGCCCCTGTGCTAGAGGATTAGGGAAAATTGTTTTCTGATAATTCTGCTTCTTTAAAGATACTACTAAGGAAAGTTCTGTCTTTGGTGCTAAGCGCCAGTAGCAGAAAGGATACAACTGCACTCACTCAACTATGATTTTTTAACCTATTGAGGCAGGAAGAGTAGTAGACCACAGGGGAAGCCATATGAGCCTGTCCAGTGAGCCTCATCAACAGCTAGGACTTCTGCTTCTGGAACCTTCCAATGAGTTCCTAATTGTGCAGAAAGTATCAGCTCCTCTCCAAGAAAAAAAAATCCAATTAAAAATTTTAATTACAAAAGTAAATGAAATTAGAAAATATAATTGCAAAGATATCACCTCAGAAAACATTACATTGATCTCTGAGGGGAATTGAGCATGTGAATACGAATCATGAAAGATGGCCTTAAAATGTCATAATGGTAAGTAACCTCCCTTTTTTCCAACTCTCAGATACACAACACTCCTCCTTAGGCAACAAAGACCTATTGTGGTACACAAATCCACTTGCACTATGTAATATAGGTAGCCTAGGGTTCAGGCTTATTAACTACTAGCAAGCCCATTTCTAGACAAATATATATTTGAAGGTATCTTGATTCTCCCTCTCTTCCTTCCTCTATTTGCCCCTGGAGAAAACATGTTGGAGTCTGACTGGCACCAGTCCCAAGATTTTGGAATTGCTGTCCACTGACTGGATTTGTAACTTATCACTTCCAAGACATAGCCTTAGGGGTTAGGGACAGACATTCAAAGAGCCTGAGCCTGAATTGATTCAATCTTTGCAGGTTAGTCTAACCTGGCTATGCTGAACCAGTTGGAAATCAGACATTCTCTCTGGACTGAGGAAATTTAGGCACATGCCTGCAGTGGATCAGGCAAGAAGCCGGGGGGCACTAGAACAGCCCTCCCTTCCCTTCCACAGTGCTGAGCTGAGCAAGGCATGGCCAGGCCCCGGCAGGACTTTCTCATTAGGGATGTCTGTCTGCACCATCCCAGGCTTTTCCCCACTGGCTGCTCAAGGGGTGGGAGAGTTGTCAGTCCCCAAACCCTTGCTAGCACTCTGAGGCAAGGTGGGGTGTGCAGCGCATGCATCTGTTGATGATACGAGTCTTTTCAGTCTCTCTCCCTGCTTGTCAGACTGTCTGCAGAAAACTGAAAGGTGAGCAAGGTAGCCCGGAGGTGATATCACCCAATTAGCAAAACAGTAGCCTTTCACCCATTACTTCAAACTCTTCTTAAACAGCTCACCAGGGTGACCTGTTGATTAGCTCCAAAAGCTCTGTTCTATCTGCCTGCCTGTCCCAATGAAATTGGAGAGACACACACAGAGATGCCTATTGGCATTAGCTAACATACCACATGCCTAGAGTCCTTGGGACTGGGGTCTGTGCTGTAGGAGATGGGAGGGAGGGAGTAGGGGGATTTCCTGCTTGGGCAATGATGGGGGTGGGGTAGGGCAGGGGGGAGCCAGCAGATCCTGCTGTGTTTGCAGTTGCTGCTGGAGCCTTATACAGCACTAGCTAGCATACAACAAGCTGGCTATGGTCCGTGCTGTGGAGAGAGGAGGAAGGGATCCTTGCTTAAGCGGAAAGTGGTGAGAGGGGAGGGAGAGAGGGGCATGGGGAAGCCAGCAGACCCAGCCAGAGGAGCTCTGCCCAGGGAGCAGAGGGGAAGCAAATCCCTGCTGTGAAGCAAAGAGTCCCGCCCCGCCCAGAGAGCATGCTGGGATGCTGGCGGTTTATCTTAAACCAGCAAGGGGTCTGGGACAGACATTGCATAAACCAGTTTGAGCCAAATCAGTTAAGTCTGATACTATATTCAACCAGGTTTATCTCAAACCAGTTTCAGTCATTTTCAAACTGGTTTATGTGCACTGAACATCTGTTCTGAAACTGGTTTAAACCAGTTTCTGATACTTAAACCAGTTTATGTGTAATGTCTGTCCCTAGCAGGGAGTTTCTTCTCAGATGTTATAACCAGTGATCAACACTTCCACTTTGTTTTAGGATTGTGGGGAGCCCTAAATCCACTCTAAGAAGCTTCTTTAAAAATTAAATAATTTAAAAACATATATATTAAACAGTGCCCACACTAGAACTTTCTGGCCTTTGTTCTGACACCTTCTTTCACAGAGAAAGTCAAATTAAAATTGAAAGTAGCTGTGTTTTAAAAACTTAAACTATAAGGTCAGGCAACATGAATTCTGTCTTAAAACCAGAGTTGCCAGTCATTCTGTTTATTTTAATTCTTGCAATATTTAGCTTTCTTCTTAAGTTTTCATGATCTACTGATTTCTGTGTTCAAACTTTTAGAGCTCAACTCTTATCCTTTAACACTGAAAGGCAGTTAATCATTGAAAAAACCTTCTTAAGGATATGAAACACTCTCCATCACTTGAAGTCTTTCAGCTATAGTTCACCCAGATGTTATGGCTTGATGTGAAAATTACTTGGTGAGGTTAAGTGGTTTGTTTTATACAGGTGGTCAGACAAGATCAACAAAACAGTCCCTTTTGGTCTCAAAATAACATGTCTAAAAAGGCCACCATCTTAATGGGGCTAAGCCAGGGTGGGCAAAGTCCAGCCAACCAAGCCTTTCTATCCCGCCCACAAGGTCCCTAAAAAATTTAGAAAATAAATATTTATCTGCTCCTGGGTTCCTGTTAAAGATGACAGGAGCCAGGGCAGTAGGACCCAGGGGGAGTAAGCAGTAGGACTCAGCATCCCAGTCCCATCCCATCCCCACCATTTCCCTGCATTCTTGCCCGTGCACTGCTTCAGCACCACATGGCTCCTAGCTGCATCGTTAGACCATGGGAGCATGGGGCCAGGGATAGGAGGGGTGTGTGTGTGTGTGTGTGTGTGTATGTGTGTGTGTGTGTTCATTCATAGGGTGAGTCCCACACACACACATCCCACTATACACATGCACCCCCCCTCGTACTGCCATACATGCAGACCCCTCCACCATACACCTCACACACCCCTGCCACCCTCTCCCCATGCATCTCCCCACAAACCCCATACCTACCCACACTCCACATATCCATGTACACACCCACATGCTCCCTCACACCCCCCACAGACACACCCATACCCTCCCCCATACCTCATATACCCACACACCCCGACAACCCTATACCCACCCCTCACCCTCCCACAATATACAAGAGTAAGAGTTCATTTCACCTCTGTGTACACTACACAAACATGTAAACTAGGGCAAAATATTTTTTTAAATCAAATTAATGAATGTTTTAGATATTCGCTTTTTAGAATATAATTTGGTATTTTTCTGGTTCTGAGATGGCAAAACCCCTTGCTGAACGGAGTATTTCCAGGGGCAAGGGCAGGGACTTCTGGTGGCAAAGGTCAGGGCTTAGGGGATGGGACTTCAGGTCACAATATGGCGACCATGGGGGGGCACCTGTCAAGGGGCAGGGCTACCCATGTGGCCCTTGACAGCTTGCCAAAACTTGGCAAGTGGCCCTCAGCCCAAAATAATTGCCCACCCCTGCTAAGCTGATAGTGCCGTTTCAGGTATGTCTATAGGGTACAAGTCAGTGTCATGCTGAGATGCCGTGCATGCTAGCTTTTAAACTAGAAGCAGCATAGCCATGTTAATGTGGCATGCCTACCGTTAAATTCTGCTGCTTTGTGCCCTGTAGACATAGCCTTAGTGAGAGCAGGGTAGGATATAGGAGAATGTAAAGTACGTGGAACAAGACTATAAACTACCAGGCAGATATCCTGGTAAGTTCATGATGACAGAGAAATGCGGGAAAACTGAAGGAAGTGTTAGGGACTGTGAGGTGGAAAGGACAGAATGAAAGGGAGTGCTCATGAACGGAGGCAGCATAAAAGCTGACTAAGATGATACATGGGAAAAAGGAGTGCTGAAGGAAAATGACTTGCTGGGAAATGCAAGGGAGGAAAGAAAGTGATAAGAAAGGGGAGGAAATAGGCAAGTGGGAAGAGGATGGAGGAAGAATGAGTACTGCACAGCTACCATCCCGTCACTCTCCATTCTCTCTCTCTCCAAGACAGAAGGCTGGCAAGGCCTAGAATGGCTGCCCTCCATACCAAATGGGACAAGAAAGATGAAAGGCACATCTAGACTTCAATCCAAAGATGTCACTACTGCTCACGTGGATATATCCAAACTACCATATTTATTCAAATCTAAATTACCCTGAATTTAAGTTGACCCCTGAATAATTATTCTATATATGGAAAATTTATAAATTTGTTATAATTTTCCAGGTATAGAACCTAATTATTGCAGGGTTGTTTTATATCTCCCCCACCCTTACAACAAGGAAAGCAGTGGCTAAGGGGGGGTCATGTAGACACTCTTTGATCTCTGCCCCCCCCCAATTCTTCTCCCTGCAGCCTTCTTGCCCTTCTGCCACCTTCACCCCCTCCACCAGCTCCCCACAGCCTCTGCCTCCCCTCCACCCCCCAGCTCCCTGCAGTCTCTGACTCTCCCTGCCCCTCTTACTGACTGCTTGGGTTCTTCTTTCCCAGAGCATAGCACATGGAAGTGCAGCCCCTGCTGCCCATGCAGCAGCAGTGGCACTGCTGATTTGCCAGGACGGGGGATGGAATTTTCTTGTGCTCTGTGCTCAGGAGGGAATCCAGCCCAAGCCTAAGCTGAGCTGCCTGACAGTAAGGGGGTGGGGGGAAGGGGGCCAGGAGCTGCAGAGGGCAAGTGGAGTGGGGGGCAAGAGGTTGCTGCACGTCTCGATTCTGACAGCAGCTGCCTGCCTCCTCTCTTCACTTGTACATGAATCTAAGCTAATCTAATGTATTTTCCCCACTCCCCATCCTGATTCAATAGTAGCTTTAGGTCAAATACCAGTAGCCAGCTAGCTGCAGCAATATGGACCTCAGGGTTGGTTATCTCCCCAAATATTCATACAGATTTTTGGGTATATTCTGCAGCCCATACTGAGCCCCATGCTACCATGGCAAGACTGCTACCAGCACCTAAGCAAGCCAACTTAAAACTAATTTGAATATGTCTATATAAAAATCAGCAGTAATATCTTTAATTGAACTGTAGGCATAGTTTATGTGGACTTTACTCTGAAGAGGAGCCAAACATTGATTCTTTGTTTGTTTGTTTTTAAGTATTTTGATAAGCAAATTTAAAATCCATAAATGATCACATATACCTTAGAGAGTTGTGCCATTTCCCTAAAGGCTAAATGATCAGAAGGCTGACCCAAAAACGGTTTCTCTTTTTTTTCTTTTTTATCCCATGATTGCTGCAAGATCAACTTATGATTTTTGATCACTTGAGCTTGACAATGTTAAAGTGTGATTCTACTTTGAAAAACAGCTATGTAAAAGTAGCATCCTGTTACTCAGCAGATCAGCTCCTTGAGTGGGTTCTCAGACACTTCTGAAGATTAGTGGCAAATTAAATCCTGTCTGTGAGGTTTAGTAGCCCTATACAACCTATGCAGCTGTGAGAATGACCTGGGTTTTATTCTGGGCAACACACAGGCTCCAAAGTCAGTAGGATGTTGACCTCTTTCAGTCAGACTTAGCTCCCCAAGTGCCTGATTCATTTTTGAAAGTAGGCCATTCTGAAAATGTTGCTGTAAATTCCTACCAGTTAGTAGTCTGCAAGCTGAATGCAGGCAATGGATTTGAAAAAAAATTATCAATAAGGGCATAGTTTGAAGACAGCTGGGCTGTCAGATGTCACAAAGGGATGTACCCTTTTCATCTTGCAAAACCTCCCTTTCACAGATGATAGTGCACAATATGGAACTGCATAATATTAGTTTTTATTAAGTGTTGTTTTAGAATAGAAATTCAAAATGCTCAGTTCAGGAATAATATGCAAACATGTACAGTTTATTTAGATGAAGCTCTTTGGGGCTACAACCATCTTTTTCTTATCTCTATGTAGTCCCTAGAAAAATGGGCCTGGGTCCCTATGTATTACTATAATAAAAAGTAATCATAATTAAACTAACATCCATTCGTTGTATCTTTTTAATCTTGTTATATTGTAAAAATATGTTCCATTTTAATAGAGCTTTCATCTTGAAAAATTATTTTAAACAACTAGTCTTTAATTTACTGTTATTCTGAAAAATCTCTGCTGAAATTCTGCACAGTAAAGACACTCCAATCACTCCCGTTAATGTATGGCAGTTTGTAGGTCATCAAGTAAAGATCTCTACCATAAAAGGTTGTCTTCAAGGAACATACTAGAATACAGAGGAACAGCAGCATTTCCTTCCAATCAGAGATATCAGACATGGAAAAAGCTTATATTGCGTTTCTCACGTTCCTGTTAATGCAAGGCTACTCACCACTCTACATTGCTGAATGCTTTGTGCAGTCTAGCCTTCAATGGACTGTAGTGATGAGGTTTCCAAGTATTTTACAGTTTCATAAACCTCACAGTTAGGATGTATTTTCTGATAGCAGCCTAGATTTTTCATTTTATCTCATTAATTCTAGACATCCCTGTTGTGTATACACCCGTCAAACACCTGCAGACTGTTCAGATACTATCTCCAGTTTTTAACTGTCATTTAGGTTTTCTACACATATTTGATTCTTTAATTTGCCTTTATAAATTTCAGTCTTTCTAGCCTCGGTCATTTTTTGTTACAGCGGTAGCTAAAACATCTTTTTTATCATATGCTAAAGTGGTTTCAACTTTGTTACTACAGTCAATAATTACCAGATTTAGTACTTATTATTCATTAGTTGTACAAAACCAAGCCATGACAAATAACTAGATTCATTTATGCAACACTAAACTTCATCATCTCTTGTGCATTAATCTAAATACAAAATCTTATAATTATTAATCTTGGGCTAGGAACTATAATCAACTTACTGTGTACCAAATTTCTTGTGTTTGGTAATTGAAAAAGCAGCGATGGTGAGGCCATTCAGTATTATTGCTGGATACAGGATGTATTTCTCAAAACACTGAAGCCACACATAGAGTCTTTCAAACCACATTAAATGAGCAGCATCTGAAATAAAAACCCAGATAACAGACCACTCTGTCAAATTATTACTCTTTTATACATACTATATAAATAAAAGAGGAAAAACAAATGAGTTCTGGATTTCACATTGGTTAGTCTCATATGGTTGGCTTAACAATAATTTCCCTGCTACAACTGGTACATTAGTTACATGGTAGAACACCTAATGGAATGCTTAATTGTTTTGCCATATAGTAGCCATGATGCTCTGTGGTTATGGATACTATGCAAGTATTTTGCTTCTTATTATTGTATCCCCCCAGCCACAGGAACCAAATTCTTTCCCCCCTCCCCACCCCCAAATAAAAATAAAAAACCAAAACAAAATAAAACTTCCCCTAAAAACCCAGCTCCTGGATACTGAAGCATGCATTACAAGCAAGGAAACACAGTACTAAGTTTCTGTTGCTTAAGCTTCTGCCAGGCAAAAGTAAAAGTAAAGTCTGCATGTGATTCACAGGAGGAGGGAAACAACAAACAGGCTCAGCTCCCTAGCTGCCACTCTTCAGACACTACAAGGAAAGATCTTTTAAATTCATGCTGCCTTTCAAATATAAGGCATGTATCTTATTCCAGTGTATGCTGTATATGAGAAAATATGGGTAAATAAGGTAAGATGGTACATGCTAAAGGCAGATGCTTGTTAATGTCATATTTTTGGCTGTCAAAAACCTGTTATTTCTCATATTTTTGCCACTTTTCTGCTTTAAACTAATCTAATTATTAAACATTACTAAATAGATTGTACCCTTCAAGTGGCTGGGGTGTGGGTGGAGGGGCAGTATAGTTTATCAGACAGAGCACTAGCCTGGGTCTAAGAACAAATGGATTCTCTCTCCCAGTTTTGCTGGATAAGCTTGGACCAGTTACTCCACCAATCTGTGAATGAGTTTCCCCAGCTGTAAAATGGGAATCATTATACAGACCTCCCTGGTAAAGTGGATCAGGCTTTGAAACCTAGCCATGAAAAGCATTAATATGGAAGCGAGACAGTATAACTGTTATCCCAAAGGAACCCTTAAAAATAAGCTTTTATAAAAAGGAGATAGAGCAGAAGCCAGACACAAACATATCTGATAAAAGCAGAACATCAGCCAAAGATTAAAAACCAAATTTTCCAGCATTGGAGTACCTGATACAAGAACAATCTTGTTTGGATATCAAGCACATTTCCATTTTTGCCATAGCATCATAATTACAATTGTGACAAATTGGCTATAATTAGTGTGAAAGTCAGTGTCAGCTAGCTTGGTGTGCCACCAGAGAGGTCTCACACCTTGTGAAAAATGTCTTTGTTGACTCTGTTTGGTCAGCAATTTTTCAGTCATGTGTTGTGATCTTTTAGGCCATGGTATCAATTTGAAAAAGTGAGCTTATGGGATTTCTGAACTTAGTGCGACCAAATTTTCAGCATCAGTGCAGAGGGTTGGGAACCTACAGCCCCTAGGCTGGAACTAGCCTGCAGAGCCATTTGAGCTAGCCCACAGACATGGGGCTTCAGTGACACTTGGTCAGGGGAGAAGAAGCCTTCGGCAGTAGTCGCTTTCCTCTGCCACCATGGGAAAAGAGCTAGCACAGGTGCTTTTCCTGTGCTGCTGCCAGAAAAGCAGCAGCAGGGACTGGGTCCTACAGCTTGACATTCCCTGACTTGGGTCAGTCTGGCCTAGAGCTTTAAAAGGTTGCTGACTGCTGCTCTAGTGGATTTCTAACAAAAATGTACATTTGGGATACAAGATCAACATGATAGTGCAATGGCAGCAGAAGATATGCTTTGTGTAGATCCAGCAGTGTTCTACCATTTATTAGAATCACCAGTTACTAGCAGCCAAGTGCTCTGCCCTCGTGAGATTCTCATATGCACAAAGTACTGCGTATATACACTGGAACTAAAAAATGAGCAATGTTTTAATTACACTACACTACATATAAGTCACGTCTCATTATTACTGCACTGGTGAAGGAAGGGCAAGGGAATGTGTGATTTAAGCACGCTTCAGATTTAACTACACATGACCTTGCTCCCCAGGGGGGTAAAATTCTCTCCAGTTTCTTTTGTTCAAAGACTACTTCAATCAGCAAGAGTGAGCTCATCTCACAGGCAGAATTCCACAGTCATGTACCAGTACATTCACTAGTTAGGAAATACATGCTGTATGTAAGTGTTTCCCAAACCCTGTGCTACCTCTGCCCCTTCCACCCTGGCGTCAATTTGCCCAATGCCTGAGGAGGTGGGGAGGAGGCGGCAGCAGGGTGGCATGAGAATGGCTGACATGGGGGGTGCTGCCAATTGCCACTGCAATTTGTGCACATCCCTTGTAGGAGACGGTCATGCTTCTCCCCAGCAGGGCATAACCTACTGCTTGAGAAATATAAGTTTATGCCATTTAAAGTTTCAGGGAAAACATAGGTAACCAGAGGGAAGTTTTCTAAATAACATCCATATTCTGGAGACAGTGGATTAATACTGAGCACAAGCAGTCAGGCTCATTGGAAAAACAGCCGCTCCAAACACAGATTTCAGTACTGACTCAAAAGTAACAATGCTACCTTCTGAATCACTGATATGCCTTCCTGCAAAAGGAGTTGGAAGGGTGGTCGAGAAAAGGGAAAGATGGTGAGAAGGGAGAACATACTGCAGGAAGATTGAGCAGATACATATTCTACATGGAGAAGATCAAAAAAGAAACCCTCCAAATTATCCTTATTTAATGTACCTAGGATCTCTCATGGTTAAGATAACAGACTGGCAAAAAAAAGCTGTACATAGATTTCTGGGACTGCACATACCCTCTACTTGTTATAGCTTAAAATATTTCCTTTTGCTTTTGCACCTAAGGCTCAAATCCCAAGCTAGTCCTCATAAGTTCATACAAACAAGGTGATTTACATTTTG